>NW_024609881.1:40182674-40485758 GCF_016920785.2 Ixodes scapularis | reverse complement strand
GCCCTTTCAACCTGTGGAGGTCCATGGAAATTAGAACGGAAGCATTAAAGCCATTTCAGAATTACTTGTGCATCAAAACCTGTTACCCATGGGACATTCTTGTGCGAATCTGAAGTCCATGCTCTTAATAGCGTCTCCATGCTAGTGATAGACTGCAGCTACAGTCTAGTTTTGTCATCCTTATTTCGGTCCCATCAATTTCCAGCTGGTGATGCCATCACTGTGCAATGCTGAAGTTGTGGAGGTCCCACAAAATTACAGGCAAATCCAGACATGATCCAGGACACTGACCACAACGAATACAATGCTACTTGTTCCCACGACCAGCGACTTATACGCAACCTCCCCCCCCCCCCCCCCCCCCCCACCCCCCAGCATTCCCCTGCATAGCATAAATTTGTGTACTAAACGTACACAAATCTATGCTATACACCCCTCAGGAGGCCTTTCCCAGAATCAGCAGCACGTTCCCAGATTGACAATCCCGGATATACCCCTGGTATATCCGGGGTACCTTGGCAGTGTTACAGCAGCGGAAGGCGGGCACCGCAGATGCATGTTCTGCTGCGGCTGACTCTCAAGTCACTCGAGGAAGATCCAAGGAACCCTAACTTGGAACGCCACGACGGAAGCAACATTCCCCCCCCCCCCTCTGCTCGCACTCTTTGCTGGAACATCTAGAATGAACCCCACTGGGATTGAGAAAACCTGCACCAGTACATGGCGGCTCCCAGGACGGACATTGTTACGCGTTCATCCCAACCACCATTCTCCAACAGTTATTTTAGGCACAGTCTTCAGAAGGTAATCAAAACTTCAAAAGAGCATGCACAAACTACGTTTGAGTTCCATGGGCAGTTCACGGTCCTGCATCTGAGAAATATGTCTCGAGACATTCACCACATATGTTGATGAACACCAGTGTTGGAGGCAATCATCTGCCAAGAAACCACTCTTGATCATGCAGACGCTTGCTTCCCAGAGGTTTATTGAGTAGCACTCTATAGTAAAGCCCGATCCTGCCCATCAACCAGGCCTTTGGCACGATCCTTCTACTGTGTAGCTTTGCAGATGCTTGAAGTACGGAAGACTGCCTGCCTGATGGGAAAAGACCAAGCAGTCAACTCAAGACACTCTTGAACCAATGTGCGAAAAAGGAAATACAAATATGGAGATATAACACATGCTGTATGAAAGACAGATTGTAGGTCGCTATGCTTTATAGGGGTGCGCCCTGATAATTGTTTTGAATTATCACGACTTACCCTATTGAAGGACCCCTTAAAATGTGTTTGTTTAAGAATCTGGTTGGGGCACGCGTGTCAAAAAAATAATTTTACGCAAAGAAGACATTTTTGTAGAGCAATATTGACGGTGCGAGACGTGATTTTGTCGGTAGTCACGCCCTTCCCGCTTGCTTTCTCTCGGCTTTTCAGGCGCGTGGAGGAAAGTTGAATTGGCCTTGCCTTCACGACCGAGATAGTCATTCCGGAATGACCCGTGACGTCAGGGACTTTGCGCGCACAATTTCGAATAAACCTCTTGCAGACAATCTTAGTCTAAATTTTTTTTCGCGTAAAATATATTTTTTTACAAGTGTTCCAGCTAGACTGCTTTAAAAAAATGTTTTTCTTCTTTTCAGGGGCTCTTAAAGTTATCCACACAGTTACTTCCCAACCAGCAAGTTATCCCTTGAAGTCCTGCTGCATGCTACTTGAGGAAGAAACTTGAAGTTGGGAACTTTGTATCGGGATGTGCAAGAATGCCTTCCAGGGGTTCAAAGTGCTTACCCTGCTACATTTAACCAAACTGTGATGAATTTATGCCTACATTGAACCAAAAGTTTACTTTATACGTACGGAAACTAATAGTTCAAGCGTCACAGCACTGCCAGACTGTTCCTGTAACATTGTGCGAATCTTTCAGAGCTTCCCGTTATCACTTAGAATAACGTGTGATTTGATTTGATCTACACACCGAACATGACTCAGTACACGGATGTTTTGTGATATATCTCATTGTTTGCGGTACGTTCGGCCAGTCTAATTACCTCCGTTGAGTGCGCTTCTCACACCACCCGCTGGTGCGCTGCCGAGAAGCTACGCCCGTGGAGTAGGCATTGCAATTCTGCTTATGTCGCTTTGCCGCAGCTCAGCCTTATGCAAAGTTTTAGATCCTCGTTTTATTGTCATCACTCAATCAACGAGCACTCACCACCCAAAAAAAACTGAAATTACATTCATCTGCGGCCAATATCTGAAGTAAAATAAAAATATCAAAGTTCCTAACACTTGGCATCAGCGCAGTACAATAGATGGAGCTACCGAACCTGGCTGGATACGGTTGAGCAACGGACGACGCGTGTCGGCCACTCGGGAGCGATGGGTTCCCACCTGGACGAGCTTTCGACCTCTTGTGCTCGTCTACGCGGGAACTCTTTGCTTGCTAATGGCTGACACGGGCCGTTCGTTGTTCGACCATATTCAGCAAGGTCTTGTAGCGCCATCTGTCGTTCTGCTCCAATGGTAAGTGTCTGAAACTTTGATCACTCTCTTGAGATGCAAATCGGCCGCAGATGAATTTAATTTATGACTCTATAGGATGATTAGTGCTCGTACAATGAGGTATGACCACAGAACGAGAATCTTAAAACACGCTTTAGTGCCCATTAAAAAAACACTGAACCGAAATTCGGATTTTACAAAATAAGGTCGCGGGAGCATTGAACGGGACGCTACGAACTCCAAAACGACACTCGTACATCGATATCTCAAACAGATGTCCGTACTTCTGGAAAAGAAGGGCCAGATCACGGCGAGGTCTTTGACGCCATTGTCCTCCGGTGGAATTTGAGAATGAGAGAAGCAGCCTCGCTTTTCTCCTCCTCCGTTCAGTTCACCAGCTCGAAGGGACGTAGTGAGGAGAAGAGAGAATGGGGGGTGGGGGGGGGGGGATTATGACGTGACTTGTCATGTCGGCCGTGTTAACTCGTGCACTTCTTTTTCAAAAATATAGCGATCTGTTAGAGATATCGGTGTTTGAGTGTGGTTGTCGGGTCTTGCAGCGACACAACTATCCGTCTAGCCTTGTTTTGTGAGATCGAAATTTCGGCTCAGTATCGCTTTAAGGGGAAAGCACTAATTCAGGGTGAAAAGGTTAACAACAAAGCATAAATTGTAAATTAAATATATATGTGAAAGAAAAGGGAACTTCGTGAATGCTGATGCGATATTTATCTTGCAGTAAACTTTGCTAAATAAAAATCTGGTTAGTCTTTTATATGATGGACTTTGACCCACCTTGAACAAATTACACACATTTTCTTATGTGGTCACCCTACCTATTTAATGATGCTTGCTTTACCGCAGTAGTTATCAGTGAGTGAATAGCACAATCGTCCCCAGAGCCCGACCTGTATTTCTGTTGGTGTGATGTGTAGTGTTTCACACATATATATATATATATATATATATATATATATATATATATATATATATATATATATATATATATATATATATATATATATATATATGTCAGGGTGTCGAACCGGAACCGAACCGAACCAAAAACCGGAACCAAACCGGTATTTTTTCCGGAACTGAACCCGAACCCGAACCGTTATATTGTTATCGCGATGACTTCGAACCGGAACTGAACCGGAAAAAAAAATAACGGTTACCGGCTTATGTCAAAACGGTTCGGCCACGCGCTGTCGAGAATGAATGTGCTATCAATGCCATTTGTTTTTTAAGTGCCGTCAACTGACACAGACCTCGCTTACATATTTTTCTTCTCCACTCAGTCTTAGGAATATAAACGCTGCATCCATGAATCTCGATAAACGCTGCATCCATGAATCTTGACATAGGCACCAGTGTTTCGCTGGTCGCGGCTTGCGCGGAAAAAAAAAAATTGGAAGGCTGTAAGCAAAAAAAAAAAAAAAAAATCGCGTCACGGAATTTTATTTTTCTACAATCTCATAGGTCCTAAATGCTGCTTTGTGCTCATTTCATAACACGTTTCTAGAACGCGCGAGTTCTTGAAGCTTGCTTCCATCGGAATGAGAAAAGAAAAGGTTGTGGAGTTTGATAATAATGCATCCGGTTTCGTATAGGCACTTAGAAGCTAAAATATTTGTGAGACAGCGAACTCTTCTATTTTAATATTTATCCTATTACGTCCTTCTGGCGTTGCGTTCGGTGAAGTGTTTTTCATATTCCGTATCTTGTTTAATGAAAACTTCTTTAAGGGTCTAATTTGAGTTACCGAAGGCTAGTTCAAATAAAGAAAGCTGTATTTTCTCCCCACTGTTCCTTCAATTGCTTACACGCCGAGGTGGCGGGATAGTTAGCGAGTTCTACTTGTAAGTGGGTTTGTAAGGAGGTCGCGGATTTTATACCTACTGCGTCGGACCCAATTAGATAAAGTCCGAATGCGTAAACGTTGGTGAGGTAACCTTTGAGTGCACACAAAGAAACCATTCCTGGTAGAAATCCCTGAGCCTTACACTACGATGTATCCCGTTTCATATGTGCTGACTTGAGATGTTTTATTTGTAATTTATTTTGATGTTGCAATTTGTCATTTATAATTTCCGAACCGGTTCGCGAACCGGTTCAGCACCCCGAACCGGTTCGCGACCCGGTTCGCGGACCGAATTAATCAAACCGGAACTGAACTGGAACAAAATAAATTTCCCTGAACCTGAACCGTAACCGAACTCGTATTTTTTTCGGTTCGACACACTGATATATATATATATATATACAGGTTGTTTCAGAAAACGCAGGCCAAATCGCTCCTGCGAAAACTACTCATCGCAACGAAAAGAAGCTTCTGGCGTTTTGGTCCTTTGCTACGGCCCCACTTAGGAAAATTATTAAAGTCCGGGATAATTAGTTGTTAATTATTTTGTGCGTAGTTAAATTTTTTGATATTGTGTTTAAGGGCATGTTTTGTAATAGAAAATTGCTCAGCATCATCGAAAAACACTAAATCAACAAATTGCGGAACGATAGAAAGCACGCGAAGCATTTTACGGATTTCTCAAAAAACCGCACAAAATCGACGGGTTTTTAATTTTCGGTTTGCTATCGGAGCGTAACTCGGCCCCGGCGGCACCGCGCCCCGTAGAGAGATAGTGCAACCAACCTCTGCTGCGCTGTCATCGCGCGACGCAGCAGAGGCTGGTTGCACTATTTCTCCACGGGACGCGGTGCCGCCGAGGCTGAGATGCGCTCCGATAGCAAACCGAAACTTAAAAACCCGTCGATTTTGTGCGGTTTTTCAGAAAGCCATAAAATGCTTCGCGTGCCTTCTACCGTTCTGCAATTTGTTGATTTAACGTTTCTCGATGATGCTGAGCAATTTTTTTAATTTAAACCATACCCTTAAACGCAATATTAAAAAAGATAATTACGCAAAAATAATTAACAACTTAATTATCTCAGACTTTAATAATTTTCCTAAATGGACCCCTCGCCCAGGACCAAAAAGCCACAAGCCTTTTTTCGTTGCAATGAGTAGTTTTCGCAGGAGTAATTTGGCCTGCGTTTTCTGAAACACCCTGTATGTGTCAAGACTGATCCCAAAATAGAACCGTGAGCTGCAGCCGAATATTCTGGCAGAGGGTTTGAAACATTACCGTTGATTTCCACACCTTGGCTTCAATTTGTTAGGTGGGAAGCAATCGAGTTAATCATTGCTGGTTCCATCTCAAATGTTTTGATTTTGGCCACAAGTTTCTAACGCGGCACTCAATCAGAGGCCTCATATAAGCCTACAAATCATATCACCCGACTTTCTGTCATTTAGTGCTAATGCAATGTAATGAGTTGTTCCCTATGTTCTGTTCACCACCAAGCTTACAGTGTGGTGGGAGCCACACATTCGGGGAAACCTATCAATCGCCTTCTTCTAAACGGCGGACCCTGCTCCCGGCGCATAGATGTGGGCGGGAGTGTGATCAGATGAGAAAAGATGGACGCACAACTGATCCAGAAAGCACGTAGCATCCACTGCATTCTCAGCCTAGGGGTGAATGGGGTATGACAGTTGTGTAAGTGTACATAGGCAAGGTCAGAACCCGTGTTGTCTAGGTTTGTGGCAGATTAGCTTTGCCATAACCCAGGAAGGAGCCAGACATCTCTTTTTTCTCAGACAGGACTCACGGTGGTCCCGCTGGAGGGAAATGACATGCATTTAATTTCCTCATAAGCTTCAACGGAACTAAATATCCACAAACCTTTTATCCATTACGACACACACGCGACACTTGAAACGAAAGTGTGGAATGGCGCTAGGTGATGGGATTAAATGACAAAGCAGTACAACATTATGCTTGTGTTTAATATTTGTTAAAGTGCATGGTGGTTCTCCGATAACCGGCACATTCCGTTGAAAAAAAAAAATTAATTCGCAACTAGCAGCATGGTCTTGTAGAAATCAAATATTGTTTCGGATTTTTGTGCAACGCTTAATGTTCCCAATATTTAGATTCATCAAAATTGAGTTCTGAAAAACATTTATTCAAGGCTTCAACAGTACCTATTTTCTCATTCCATTTCATTGAATGGCACTGACAACACCATAGGAATTGAACAAAGAGTGAAATATGCTACCCTGTTGGCAAACGTACCTGCTGAAGGCTGCCACGAGATTTCCTTGTCACCACTTGGTCACTTGAATAAGCCGTTAACTATTGTATCTAGCTGTACTGTGGCAGTAATGCTGTAGCTGTGATACCCATGGGGCCAGGTCTCTTTCAGATGTACGTATTCTCGTCGGAGAGTAGCCCATTGCCATGGCAGCAGGTATGACAAGAGTATAAATACAATAGCCAAAAAACATTGAACAGTCAGACAAGCTAGACTACATGCCGCACAATTCTACACATGGAGACCAAAAAAAAAAACTGTAGAAATGCAACACTTTCTTTACAGGACTGTGTATCTCAAGTGTTTCTTCCCTAGCCCTGCGTTGACCAAGACACGATGTGTGTGTACTTGCAAGTTCGGACGAAATCGGACAATCTACCTAAGTCGATCTCTATAGCTTGCATTGCAAAAGCAAACCACGTTTTTACGTCGGCAGTGACAAGCAGACTGCAGGCATAATTTGAAGAGTTTTTTAGAACAAAACAGTTCTGTAAAGCAAACCCACGTTACAGCCTTTACCCTTGCTAAGTGAGGTGAGTTAAATTCTGGTTGCTCCACTGAACGTCTATAATAAAGCACAATAAACCTAGCAGTGCTATAGCATTTCTTTTTAAAAGGCTACCCAGCAGCACAAAGTGAGTAAGGTACAGAGCTTCCTTCAGTTGTCTAAGACTGGAAAATGAACCCCTCAAAGGGGTTATTGCGCGCGGAAAGCACCATTGAAAGGGACAATGACACCCCCCAAAATTTTGTTTTCATTTTTTGCCAGGCGCTTCATTATGGTGTCGGAGGACTACCCAATTAATATTTTGCAACAGAGTAGCGTATTTTTTTAATAAAGCCAAAAGAAGCAACTGCTCGAAACCGAAACCGAAACCCGACGGAGGTCGGAGAAGTGGAGAGAAGAGAGCGAGTGGCGGAAGTCACGTGGCTACACCCAACCGTTCGGTTTATTTTTTTTCCTCTCTTTGTAGCAGACGACACGACATGCGGCGTGCGATGCGGCGTACGGGAACTGCTCACCGTGCGATTCTTTTGCAGTTATGTTTGTTCCGCCGTTGTTCTGTACTCCAAGATGAATTCTTTTGTACATTGAGGAGTTGGAGATGAGTAGTAAGTGCCCGTGGTGAATTTCCATGATCGGCTCCGAAAAGAATACACCCAAGATGTTGCGTGAAGAGCTCGCTCACATGTCCTGCGTCCGAAAAAAAAGGGGCATTGTGCGACAGAGTTTCCGAAAGATCAACGGGATCGGGACCAATGGCTGGCTGCAATTCCTGTAGAACATATACGGGCACGTCGGAAAGCGGACGCTACCTGATTTATATGCTCCTTGCATTTTGTGGACAGTGATTACATTGTGTTCGCAGGTGTCAAAAAGGAAATCCCATACCATTTGTTTCAGCGAAGTGTCGTCCACAACATTTGTTTGTTATTTTTTGTTTGTTTCTTCAGTGATAATTGTAAAAAAAAAAAGATATGTAAACATCAAAAAATGTTTGAGAAAAAAACTTTCACGGGGGATCGAACCCGGTTCTACCGCGTAGAAAGCGGACATCCTTCGCACTGAGCTACTGGGACATCTCTTTGCGGGTGGTGGTGGATCTCTTTCCTTAGTAATAATTCAGCCGGTAAACTGTAAGTCGGAAAGTTTGCTGCCGATTTTCCCTCTAGCAAAAGCACTCCCGGGTCGAAGTCGGGAAGCACCACGCATTGACGACATTTGCACCTAGTAAAGAAATCGTACGCGTGCATATTCAACTCGAAGTAGACACGTCGTGCTTGACGTTTGCGCGAGCGATGTCCTCAGCCACGAGAACGGAGCGACGGCTCGGCGACGTCTCCGTGCAAATCGGCTTGGTGGTCGGGCGTGTCGTACGGGATGAATACCAATTCTTTTGATCAGTCCCAAATTTCTTTTTTAAAGGTAGACAGAATTCGCCGGTACCGCGAACGACAGTTCTGAAATAGAGGTCCCACGCCCGTCGTCCGCTGCCATCGCCGTTCCCGCGAGTCCTACGACACGCGAAACGACGAACGCACAGAATGCTTCCGGTTGTCTGTGGAACTTTTTTTTTTTTCAATCAACGTATTTGTAGCTTTTTAAAAGCCACAAAAAATGGGTTTCATATTTTTTTCTATTTTTAATACTGAGTGTGTGCCTTCAGTGACCCACGACTTTGATTAAATTTGGTGGTCGCATCAATACCTTAGAAAACGGCCCGTGACCGCGGAAAAGAGAGTGAGCGAGACTCGAAACGGCCAATTCTTGATTGGCGGTTTTCGGGCGGAAAGAAACCGAATTTCGAGCCGCAAATTCTGTTCTGGGTAGTTGAGCTCTCATATGTCACGTACAACTAAAAACCTCGGCGAGCATAAATACCCTGTCAGTGTCTCTTTAAGAATGTATCACAATGAGTGCATCGTGGGCCGTATGTAGATAATGCAACAGATATATAATTTATCATGCCACCTGAGCGTATGTACAATGTCTAGACATGCGAATTTGCTGTCCAAGCAAACGTGTTCCCCACTCTTTTATTCTGAGCGACGATTGCTACTGAATAACGTCTCTGCAGCGTGGTGGTTTCAGACGGTGCTGTGTCATTAGCTTTTTTGAGACTCTGGAAACTTCGTAGCAGAAAGAAAAAATACTGTCGCAACTTCCATATCCATTCAGCCCAACTAGGTGACTAGAGAAAATCATACCTTGGGGTGTGTGAAACCTGCTGAGGTTGCAGTTTGAAACGTTTAGAAAATTTCGAACCTCGTTCAGGTTTGAATTTGAAAAACTCGCAAAAGTTCAAACCCTGTGGTGTTTTGAATTTCAAAAAGTTTGAAGATTTAAAGTTTCTGAAAGTTCAGGTTGGAACATTTCCACTTCATTTAGAAATTGAGTATGAACTGTTTGAAAATTTTGAATTTTTTGGCTATCCAAGTTCGAAAAATTTCAATACAAGGTTTTTTTTTAATCTCAGTGAACTTGATAAAATAGCACAATTTAAAATAAGGTTTTTAAGGACTCATCTGGAAAACAAACGTGAAAGTGCTACAATGTTGACTAAAAACACTGCACATTTTATTTTTTGCCACAAACACTCCTTTTTTCTCGGTACGGGTTCGTATGATACCTCTCGTTATTTATAATGATTTATGAAACAAGCCTTAAATTGGTTGGACGGTTCAGCGACAAGCCTTGAGGCGGTCTGGTGTGCATCAGGAATTGCTACCTCTGTGCAAATTGGAAGCAATGCGATTGAATATTAGTAAATGAGATGCGGTCATGAGACAACGAAAAATGCAAGATGATGCGTGCAGACAAAGTCGCCAAGGCAAGTCATCTTACTTCACGAAAGTTTGTGAACGCTCTGGGCGTTTATTTCCACTGGGATGGCCCGTGGAGCAGAAAAAATACTGCACGCAGGTACAGCACCCGACAGAGCTCAAGGTCAGGAAGCATGCAACAAGACAAGCTCGCGGGTCCCCCGGTCCCCCAAGACAGCTGATCAGGTAATGACCAGTCGTGCATCAGGCTCGCTACACTGCCAGTTTCTCTGCCACCTCAGTGGCTCCAAGGCAAGGCACCGGTCTACAGGCCCCAAGTGGTGGGTTCTGATCCTGGCTTAGTTGCACGCAATTCGACAGGGGCTTATTGCGGCGAAGGTCGTGTAATCCAACTTTCTGTAGCGCGTCAAATGATCCCCAGGTGGTACAAAATAATCCTGTCATCTGCTGAGGTGTTCCAAATGCCCGCCGTCTGTTTGGCTCGTAAATCCCCCAGATTTGATTTTGCATGGCCGTCTCTTCGCGCTGCCTTTAGAAAAATATGAAAACAAGTGTAGATATTCCTCGCTTTAAAATGCAACCGGATACTGACGATAATGGATCAAGTGGCGATCCAGTGTTGCCTCTCCCAAGTCGGTGTCGCTTTAAATGCGCGCCTTTCCCAACCAGCCACTAACACGACGATATCGGGCAACTTGCATTCAAAAACAGCTAGGCTTATGAACAACGCCCCAGTGAAGTGCCTTTGTTGGATTTGAAACCTGCAGACAAGGGGCCTGCAGGTTACTTTGGGGCAACCTGCGCAGTTTTACAAGGTAGAGGCTGTGTGCAAAGGCAGCTAAAAACCTTGCAGGTACGAGTCCGGCCGCGACCCTAAAGTGAGTCGTCGGTGGCAGCACCACGCATTTGTGTTAATATTATTTAAGACCTTGTACCATTGGGGTAAAGCTTCTTCGCACCTCGTCAAACTTTCCCCTTGAACTGGAAACCTCCAAGATTATTTTTCGGTTTCACTCCAGAGCGAGAAAAATTAGAATGTTTCGGTCTGATTCCAGTTTGCACAAATAAAAGTTTTTTGTTCTGATGTTTTTTTTTTTCGATACCCCGGAAAACTATTGAAAGCTACTGTCTACGATACAAATGACCTCGTCCGTCTTTACACCTTGAAATATGTGCAGAACGCCAACGCAGCATCGGTTTGTACCGTCGACTCGGTCACTTAACCGCCACTTCAGTGTCGCATCGTGCGAGCAACTGAAAAAGGGGTCGGCTTTTAAGGCACAGTGTTATGTAAGGGCATAGCCTCCTTTATACTGAAAATGCCTGCCCAATGGTTTCTTTGTCGTCGTCGTGCTTACTTCACAGATTTGCTACTAGGGGCGCCAAAACCCCATACAGAAATTCAGACGACGCCTGTCCGCTGCCTGCGGCTACAGTTCACTGTAGCTAGCGTAAGCTACGTTATCCGTTAAGCTACGTGATAATGTAAGTTTCCTATGTCAAGTTACGCTGTAACGTGGCCTTGAGTGATCAAATAGGTGACTTGATCACGTAATTTTTTTTGTGACACGAGTAACTGCTTTCGGTCGTCGTTCGGCCGGCAGATAGAGCGCTTAGCAATTGCCGACATAGCTCAATAGCACGAGGCTGTCTGCGGCTCGTGGCACGCACACCGCGACGCCACACGTACAAGCGCGGTCATTTCATTTCATTTATTGATCGTGGGCACATCAGCACCTTGTACTTAGTCCTGACACCTTGTGCTGCATTCTAACTCGCATGATACCTTACTGTTGTGTGCCTATATGCACATCGGACTCGCGAGTTGCACTTCCTATTGGTCATTAAGCAGGCTTTTATGGCTCCTTGTAATTCCCTCCTTGGGCACCAGGACAGGGGAGGACTATACTATCCATCAGAGAAGCTAGTGAGGGTGTTGTGTGCGCTGGAAGAACTTCGTAGAGATTTTACAGAAAATACGAAATATGCTGAAAAAGCCGTTGCATGCAGCTGGTGATACTGCGGTGGATACATATATACACCATGGCGCTCTGAAATACGCAAAGGTAGAGAAAGATGTCAACCATTACAAAGATTTCCTGCAACTACGTATTAGGTATTTCAGGCCAATTTTTACAAACTACTCGACATCCCTGACTGACAAGCATGACCCCAAGAAGATCTTCGCCAGCAAGCCACTATCTACGAAGTCGTTAAAACTCTAGAACTGCACACGTGAAAAACAGTGCGGACCACAATAGACCGGTCAAAAACATCAAGGGGCTGTACGCTTAAAAAAGGAATTGAAAATGTATATCAAGATCCCCGGTCAGAGTGCTGCCGACGGGTGCGCAGGTTTTCGGTCAGCGGGGACGCGTTCGCGGTCCTGAGAAAAACCACTTGACTGCCGCATGTAGTCCGCGGGCCGTGTGTTTTGCGGCTCTGCTCCAGTAGCAATAAAACGCTAAGTGGTCGCTGTATCAACGTTTTGGAAGTCCGCCAGCCTGTCTGTCTCCTTATTAATTGGTACAAAACTTGAAAGTATAAAACAGAGAGGACGAGGACGGGAACAGGACATCTTGTTCCCGTCCTCGTCCTCTCTATTTTATACTTTCAAGTTTTGTATCTATTAACCAACACGCTCGTTTTCAATTGTAATTTTTATTTGGCATTGACTATTTCTGTTGTCGATATGACAAGCGCCAAAGGTCTGGTAACATTTCAGCATAGAAACAAAACCAAGACGTGAAAGCTAAAAGAAAGGTATAAGACTTCTTTTATGTTTGAAATTTATACTGACGGTGCCCTGCGCCTGCTATGTAGCATGGGTTACGAATGTATTCAATTCACAAATGGCATCACAGTGGACTGGCAGCGGGAAGCGAAGAAGCGTCGTCTGCATTTTTGTATGGGGTTTTGGCGCCTCTAGTAGCAAATATATGAAGCAGGCGCAACGACGACGAAGCATGGGGAAGCCAACCACTGGGCAGGCATTATCAGTATAAAGGACGCTATGGTAAGGGAAGTAATGGTGACCAGTTCCAGTCTCCACCCAACTATCCACCTTGTGCGGAGCTTGGGAGCTCCGTTCGTAAGGCCTGGCCACTACAAAACAGCTGATTTCGCTCTCCTCCAGCACATAAGTTTTTCAAGGTCATTGCGTTTCGTCACTTCACCGTACACTGTTAGCGAAAATGTAATATTACACTCTTCTTAAACCCGATTTTCACTCATTAGTATATTTTTACATGCTCTGCGAGTTATAAGTTGGCATAAAATTACCTGGGGTGGCAAAAATTAGTTTTTTGGTCTTGATTTACACGTCTAGGCGTGTAAGCAACATTGAAAACACCCCAGTCCAACACCCCAAAAGGGAGAGCGCCTTGTTGCTTTTGCCTCGAAGCGACACGGCGGTCCTAGGAGTCGAAAGGTTAGTGTTCGATTTTTTACCAAGTTTGTATAGAATGAAGTACGTTCTAAACTCTTATTACGTGCTGTTTAAGAACGTTAGATATGGTATGAGCAAGCCGGCTCAGGCCTCTACCGTGTTGTTATGTTGTTGTTGTTATGTTGATGTTGTTATCATTGTTGTTGTTATCATATTTGTTATCATCAGTGAAACTTGGCTAACTCCGGATATTGCAGATAGCGAATTAATCCTAAGTGACTCGTATTTTATCATCCGGAAAAATAGGATTGAGCGGCGGGGAGGGGGTATGTTGATTGCTGTTAGAAGTACTTGGCATGTTGAAAAGTGTGATATAATATCAAGTTTTGAAGGTGTTTGGGTAGGGATTAAGACGCCTACTGTTTGTATTTTAGTCATCGCATGTTACAAGCCACCTGACTTGTCAGACTTCTCGCCATTACTTTATGATTGCTTAGAGACCCTTGCTCGTTCTTATCCAAATGATCTCATAGTTCTCTCCGGTGACTTTAACTATCCCGAAATAATATGGCCGGTTGTTCCAAATGTCATACCCTTTGATGCATGGTATAAACTTTCAAAGCGAAGTCGCGATTTTGTAGATGTGATAAACGCCTTCTTTCTTTTTCAAATGGTTGACAAGCCAACTCGTGACTCTGCTTTCTTGGGTCTTTTTCCTTTTATTTCGGAACCAGATTTGATAGCTTCGGTAAACTTTATGGCACCGCACTGCGATCATACTTCCCTAAATGTTGAACTTGCTCTTCCTACGCAAAAGTATAGTCCGCTGGTAAAAGCTATTTATGATTACTCCAGGGCTAACGTCGATGACTTCTGTCGGAGCTTGCAACCCTTTTCAAGTGTTTACATGGTTGGCTTTGACTCCAAAACAGTTCACGAAAACTGGAGATTATTCAAACAAAAGCTACTTGATCTATGCGATCAATTCATTCCAAAAATGAATATACAGTCTTCTATTGAAAAATCCTGGTTTTCGAACCACCTTAAACGACTACTGGATAAAACGCGGAGGCTATTTCAAACAGCTAAAATGTCTTTGTCCCCTTCTGCGTGGACAAAGTATGACGAATTTCAATTAATATGCAAGACAGAGATACGTCGAGCGAAGAACAAGTTTTACGACGAAGACCTCCGTAGCATTATGACAGTAACCCCAAAAAGTTCTGGAAAGCGGTTAAACCTAGGCAAGATTCGAAGCCTCACCGATTCACTACTCCTGCAGGAGACGAGCTCGATGTGGGTACAGTGTGCGAGGAATTCAGTCGTTTTATTAGCGAGATGTTTTCTGAAGACATTTTCCCCTTACCAGAGCATTGGCCTAATTACGACATAGCCACACTAATGTGCCCAATCACTATGTCTGTCAGTGGAATACAGAAACTAATAGAACATCTCTAGCAAACTCTGCCCCCGGTCCTGACAATTTCACGACGAAGCTACTTAAGCTTAGCAAATGTGAATCTTCCGCTCTCCTCTGTTCTAACTTTGAGCAATCCCTAACTAGTGGCCAAATACCTGCTGATTGGAAAATGGCAAAAGTCACCCCTGTCTTTAAAAATGGTCAAAAGAATGAATTCACGAACTATCGACCCATCGCTCTGACGAGTGTTCCGAGTAAATTAATGGAACATGTTTTATTTTCAAAGATCATGATCACCTGTCAGCAAACAACCTTCTTTTTGTAAACCAGCTCGGCATCCGTCGGTCTCACTCTTGCGAAACCCAACTTTTTGAATTTGTAACTGATATACAAAGTAACCTGCATTTTAAAATTGAGACGCATGGAATTTTTATTGACCTCCAAAAAGCATTCGACAAGGTGTCGAATCATCAACTAGTTCTAAAATTACGTGCTTTCCAAGTGGAGCCATTAGTAATAAACTGGATATCGAATTTTCTTTTTAATCGCTCGCAAAGTGTCTGTTATGATTACAAATCTTCATCACTTCGGAAAATAAAATCGGGAGAGCCGCAGGGGACCGTGCTGGGTCCACTGCTCTTTCATCTGTATGTGAATGATTTACACGAAATATTCCTTCAACCATCCGTTTTGTACGCTGATGATTGTGTGGTGTATAGGAAGATAGCTTGCATTAGTGATTGCATTCAACTTCAGAATGACTTGATTACCCTAGAAACATGGTGTAAAAAGTGGCAAATGCAAATCAACATTTTAAAAACAAAATTCTTAAGCTACAACACTAAGCGAAGTGCCACAGTGTTTAGCTACTTTCTTTTTAGTACGCCCACTGAACATGTGCACACGTACAAATATCTTCGGGTTCATTTCATGTCAAACTTATCATGGGAAGCTCATATTATTCACGTCGTTGTAAAGGCAAACCAAAGCCTCGGTTTTTGGAGACGAACAGTACATATGGCTAACCGGGAGACAAAACTCGTAGCTTATACTGCCCTTGTTCGCCCGCAGCTCGAGTATGGATCTTCAACATGGAAACCCCACCAGGCTTACCTAATACAGAAATTAGAGTCGATCCAAAACAGGGCAACTCCGGTTTATTATTAAAAACTAAACACACGCTAGCATTACTACGCTAAAAAAAGAACTTGGCCTTCCACTGTCCGCGGAAAGAAAGAAACTGACCAGACTAGTTTAATTACACGCTTTGTATTATCAGGCCCCTTTAAAGAGAGAATTGTACTGTCCTGCGGCTCATCACATTTCTCCTTGTTCAGACCATTCTCAGAAAGTTCATTTGGTAAAACCAAAGACAAACCTTTTTAAATTCTCTCCACTGCAGTTATCACTTTCAAAATTGAACTCTCTGCCAGAACATATTGTTACAATTCAAGACTCGTCTGAATTCAGAGCTGCACTTGCTATTTTTTTGCATATTTGGCAATCTTTAACCCTGTGTTTTTTCTTTCTTTGTTTTTGTTTGTTGTCAAAGCCCCCCCCCCCCCCCCTTTATGTAAAGCCCTACGGGCGCTTTAAGGGAACAATTAATGAAGTGCAATGAAATTAAATAAAACACTCTTAACACGCTCTCAACAACCTGGCGTGTCAAAAGATTGTCAGAAAGTTGCCATAGCACCAGATATTCGTCCACATACCGGACAACCTTACACACCTGTTTCCCTTTCAAGCCAATCTGAACACTCGTAACTCGCAAAAAAAGCGTATATTTATCGGAGGTTGTTTGCTTCAGTTGTTTTTAAATTAATGTTAAGTTAAGAGTAAACGCTCTTCCTGCTCCCCTTCCCTTTTTGTTCTCGACTTTGTTAGCGCTTTTAAATTTTATAGGACAGCTAATCAGTGCTCTTTGCGGAATCAGCTCAGCGAATGGCAATGCCGCAACATATTGTTTATAAAATCAGACTGTTTTTAAAATCCCAGCGTTCGGCGGCCAACGTTCACCGCCATCCGTCCTTTTTGCTCGCGCAATCTTCCTCTCCTCCTTTTCGTCGTCGTCTCATTCGCAGCAACGCCACAACACTGTCCCCCCACAACACATGAACCTCGCCCCAAGCTGGTACAAAAAAAAAATACGGTCGGGTTGATAAGGAACCAGACGATAAAATTGAACTACGTGAACTTTCCGGCTGAGCAGGTGCCGAACCCGGCACACGATGTCGTTTAGTCGCTTGAATACTTTCTAGAAGCCTTCCCGATTCGGATGTAGTTTCGGGCAGCGACCTTTGTTGCGGCGTGGCTGGTGCAGCCACTTTTTCCCCAGGCTAGAGTATGCGACCCCAGCAGCTTCGGTTGTAGCGGGTTCTTGCACTTTCACTGCTCAGGTGCAAATGTCTTCATGCAAAATCTTGCACACAGTTCAGTTTCGTCCGCAGTTGGCGGGAGTAGTCCGAGTAGAGACATCTGCGTGTTGTCTCACGCGATGGAAGCACTGGCGTGTCAAAAGTGATGTCCGCAGGCTGCCTTAGCTCCCGGCCCATTAACAACATCGCCGGCGTGTAGCTTGTCGCAGTATGAACGGCTGACCGGTAGGAAAGTAAAAAGAATGGAATTGGAATGTCCCAGTTGTCCTCGTGCTCGTCAACGATGAGTGAAAGGTAGTGCTTGAGTGAGTGGTTGAGCCTATCTACCAAACCATTCGACTGAGGATGTAGGGCGTGGTTCTCGTCTTTTTAATTTCGAGCGTCGCACCCATGCTCTTGAACACTTGCAACTCAAAAGTCAGACCCTGATCAGAATGAATTTCCAGTGGTACCCCGCATCTTGGAAGGATGTCTTCCGTCAAGATCGTGGTTACAGTGTCTGCATCCTACGTTCGTGCTGGAAATGCTTCTGGCCATTTGGTGAAGTAGTCAGCAATTACCATGACACACCGATTTTCCTGTGTCGTTTTCGGTAATGGATCTTCACTGTTAGCAAGTACCGTCTATTTAGCGAATCGTTGGGGTGAAAAACACGCTATTTACGCCAATTACCATAAATTTACACGTTGAGTAACGGATAATTTGTTCATAAATCATGCGAGGTTGTAAAAAACGTGTTTTGGTTCGGTCATACACGCATATCCGTGTAGCCGACCTCGAAAACACGCTTCACCCCCGACGACAACTGCAGCACTGCCGGCTATCGAAGCACCGGAATGCTTGGGGACACACCTAGAAAGGACCGTAGAGGCAAATGCCGCGGAAAGAAACATGTCTCGGAGGCAGATATGCACCAAAAGAAATTACGCCATGTCGCGGGACGAGGCGAACCCCGTGCTTACAGCGCTCGCTGCCATTCCTGCCATTGATTCTGGTCGATGGCAATGCGGCTTCCCTCATGTCGTCCATATTTGTATTTGTTTTAGGGGTCTTGATAATAGTGTCTTAAACACCACAAATAAAATTATGGGCCTAATTACTCGCTCTAGAAAGTTAAAATGGATATAAAAAGCGTGCCCTCGATCTGAACACGTGATATTGCAGTTGGTTTCGTTTGGCTTCAACCCTTCAACTGCAAGCGAAGGTGCGGCCGCTTCTTATGCACCCTCCTCAGAATTTACGGCGCTCCGTGGTGGCCGGCGTATAAAAATGTATACCAGTTACTGCATCTGTAGGTCACCTTTAAGTTAGATCTGACAGAAAATCTGGCCACGGCGCAGCGCCGATGTACGCTGGAAGCTAGAGCCGGTTTTCTTTCGTTACTTTTGTTTGGTAGGTAAAAATCTGGCAACAACGGACGTTTAGCATGTTATTGTTTTGGTTTGTCGGGACGCTAGAAGCTCGTAGCTTTGCAAGCACATGTTGCGAAGACGTGACCGGAGAAGTGCCTCTGTGATGTTCCCAGATGATGGAAAGTATCAATCGTAATCGTCTCGTGTGCTTTGAAAGCGAAGGGAGCCCCAGGGTCCACGAGTGCGCAACTACAAGCCAAGGTTCGCGACAGCGCGGCGTTGACTTCGGCGATTTCGTTTGGTTGGGTGCAACACGGCGATGCGAAAAAGAGCTGAACCGTTCGTAGTGTATGGTGCGGTGCTTTGTAATCCGGGTCTGTTTGAACCTCGCTTTAAACATGGAGCGCAAATTGTTTGTTGCGGGGTGGAGGTTCAACGGGTACAGTCACGTCGTCGTCAGCTGATCCGCGCTGCGTCCGGGAGGACGCAGCGAGCGTTTTTAAAAGTAAATCTTCCTTCGTTCCGTTTCAAACTGTGGAAGTATCCCGACACATACCGCGAGTAAGAAGCAGCGGGCGTTTTCAACAAAATTACGTCGTTTTAATTGAATAATGGACTCCGGATTCGTTGCCTTAAATTCGCCGTTTTTATGCTTCGTGTTGGACTGCGTTTGCACAGCGACGCACACCGCTCTAGTAGATGATTCGGTCCTGCAACAAGTTTGTTGCGCCAATCATGTGGCGTGAATAAATTAGGGCAAGGTTTTCTACCTGCCCACAGATGCATGTACTGAGACCATTTTTTACGTAGTGAACGTAGTGCTTTTTTTTATTTTGGGAAGAGGCTTTGTTGCATTTATTATGGTACAATCACTTGAGAGTTGAAAAATCGGAGAGCGAGCAAGCTTTCCCAACTTTGTCTCTCTCTGGCACTGCCCTGCTTCAGTTTCAGTAGGCATATTGTCACGGGTAGTGACCAAAAATAACAAATAAACAGGAAGAAAAAAACGTTTAATGTGGCGAACTTGTGCCAAAAATAAAAGAGTACAAAAGATAATAATAAAGCGTCGCGGGCGTCGAAGTTGGCGTGGCAGCAGAGTCGAACGCTGGGGCGAGACTGAATCCTGCTTGCCAGGCGGAGCCGCTTTTGTACACGCGTTGGCTTCTGGAGCGTTCGATGTAGAAGGTTCGACGCGGAGAACATTCTAACCTCGATTGAGCTAGATGGTTCTCGAATTCACTAGAACATCACATTACAGTGTAAACAAAAATGCGTACCGCGGCCAGGAATCGAACCCTGGCCCTTCGCGTGGGAGGTAAGCGCGATAACCGTTGTGCTACGGCCGCGGTGCCTCCCCCCCTTAAAATGTGCATCGCCTCGATGCAACACAAAATAAAGCACATAAGGAGAACGGCAAACTAAAAAGTCATTTGAAACACATAAGATCCACAGTCCTATCGAGCGTAGTAAGGCTTCAGGCGCACGACGTGGACGACTTCAGGTCGTTGTGGGCGGGGTGATGATGTTCTTGTTCCGTCAGGCATCACCTCGTAGTTCAGCTCGCCGAGGCGACGAAGTACCTTGTATGGTCCAAAGTACCGTTTCAGCAGTTTCTCAATGAGGCCGCGGCGACGGATGGGCGTCCACACCCACACCCTGTCTCCGGGCTGGAAGTGAACGTCCCTGCGACGAAGGTTGTAGCGGCCCGCGTCGACGCGTTGCTGGTCTTGAATCATGAGTCAGGCGAGCTGGCGGGCTTCTTCGGCGCGTTGAGCAACCGCCTGGGCGTCGTCGTTCTCATTTACAGATGGCTCATGGGGCAGCATTGCGTCCAGCATGGTCGTGACCTTCCGACCATGTACCAGCTGGAAAGGGGTGAATCCAGTGGTCGCCTGAACCGCCGTATTGTAGGCGAACGTGACGTAGGGCAACACCTCGTCCCAAGTCTTGTGTTCTACGTCGACGTACATAGAGATCATATCGGCGATTGTCTTGTTAAGTCGCTCGGTCAGTCCGTTGGTCTGTGGGTGGTATGCAGTGGTTCGACGATGGCCGGTGCCACTGAGACGAAGGATCTCTTGAGTCAGCTGGGCCATGATCCACGGTCTGTGATGACGACTTCAAAGGCGCCGTGCCGGAGGACAATGGACTCAATGAAAAACTTGGCGACTTCAACAGCCGTGCCTGCTGGAAGGGCTTTCGTCTCGGCGTACCGTGTGAGATAATCGGTGGCGACGATAATCCAGCGGTTTTCCGACGTTGACGATGGGAAAGGGCCAAGTAAATCCATTCGGATCTGCTGGAACGGCATAGACGGGGGAGAAATCGGATGCAGAAGTCCTGACGGCTTCGTTGGCGGTTTCTTCCGTCGCTGACACTCGTGGCATGATCGAATGTATAGGTGAACGGTTTTCGGTAGCCTCGGCCAGTAGTACTTTTCTCGAATCCTGGCGAGCGTCCTGCTGTAGCCAAGGTGTCCAGCCGTTGGGTCGTCATGGCATCCTTGGAATATTTCGTCTCGAAGGCTGGCAGGAACAACCAACAGCCATGCTGTGTTTTTGTTGACGAAGTTCTCCTTGTACAGCACCCCTCGCCGCATGGAAAATGTATGCAGGATTCTTAAGAAAGCACGGGGAACCGAACTCGCTTGTCCCTCTAAGTGATCGATGAGCGCTCGCAGTTCAGGGTCGTCTCGTTGGAGTTCTGCCATGTCGCTGACGTCCAAAGCGCCGAGGAAACACTCATCGTCGTCTTCGATACAGGCAGGACCGGCCTCGACAGGAGCTCTTGACAGGCAGTCGGCGTCATGATGCTTCCGGCCGGACTTGTACACAACGGTCATGTCGAACTCCTGCAGTCATAGGCTCCACCGGGCGAGGCGTCCGGAGGGGTCTTTCAGATTCGCGAGCCAGCAGAGCGAGTGGTGGTCCCTGACCACGCGAAAAGGACTTCCATACAGATATGGGCGAAACTTTGTTATTGCCCAGACGACAGCAAGGCACTCCTTTTCAGTTGTAGGGTAGTTCCTCTCCGCCTTAGACAGCGTCCGACTCGCGTATGCGATGACTCGCTCTGCCCCGTCCTGCCTTTGAACTAGCACTGCGCCAAGTCCGGTGTTACTGGCGTCCGTGTGGATCTCTGTATCAGCGAACTGGTCGAAATGGCCAAGAATCGGGGGCGTCTGGAGTCTTCGTTTCAGCTCATCGAATGACTGCTGGTGTTCGTCTGTCCATTCAAACTTTACGGCGTCCTTCGTGAGGTGCGTCAGCTGTGCGGACAGCTTGGCGAAGTCCCGAACAAATCGTCTGTAGTAGGCACAAAGTCCGAGGAATCTTCTCACGGCCTTCTTGTCAGACGGCGGCGTAAATGCAGCCACGGCGCGGGTCGTCTCAGGGTCAGGGAGAACACCTTTGTTGCTCACGACGTGGCCAAGGAACTTAAGTTCACCATAGGCGAATCGACACGACTGGCTTGAGTGACAGGTCGGCGGTCTTGATGGCTTGAAGCACGGCTCGAAGTCGTTTCAGGTGCTCGTCGAAATCTCGTGAAAATACCACGACGTCGTCGAGGTAGACGAGGCAGCTCTGCCATTTCAGACCTGCCAGCACGGTGTCCCTGACACGGTGGAAGGTGGCTGGCGCAGTACAAAGCCCGAAAGGCATCACTTTGAATTCGTACAGTCCGTCGGGAGTGACGAAGGCAGTTTTCTCCCCGTCGCGTTCGTCGACTTCAATCTGCCAGTAGCCACTCTTCAGATCCATTGACGAAAAATATCGGGAGTGGCACAGTCGGTCTAACGTATCGTCGATGCGGGGGAGCGGATAGACGTCCTTCTTCGTCACAGCGTTCAGTCGACGATAGTCCACGCAGAACCGCAGGGTTCCGTCCTTCTTTACAAGGACGACTGGGGACGCCCATGGGCTTCTTGAGGGTTGAATGATGTCGTCGTCGAGCATCTCCTGGACTTGATCTTGAATCACTTTCCGTTCCTTTAAGGAGACTCGACACGGCGACTGGTGGACAGGAAGTGCGTCGTCGTCGGCAACAATGCGATGTTTCGCCATTGGTGTTAGGCGAATCTTCGATGTCGTGGCAAAACAGTCGCTGTACTCGGCAAGGAGATGAACCAGTTGCCGGCGCTTCGTAGCTGGGAGCTCGGGGTCGATGTCGAGCGGCGGCGGCGTGCTGTTTTGCTGTGACGACGAGGTTTCTACGGAGATTGCGGTGACCACGACTGGCGCCTGAAGCTCCTCATTGTGGCCCACAGTGGCACCCTTCGTTAGGTGCTGCGGCTCCTCTCGGAAGTTCGTTACAAGAACAGTTGTACGTCCTTCTTGCAGATCCGTTACGCCTCGTGCGACGCCAATTCCTTTCTCAAGGAGCAGTTGGACGTTGCCTTCCAGAAGAGCTTCACCGTGCATGGCTGCGTCGGTTATGACGGGGACGAAAACACTCGACCGCGGCGGTAAGTTCATATGGTCGGCGATAACTCGGATCGCGGTTGACGTCGTGTTGGTCTCAACCGACGGTAAAACAGGCTTTCGCAGCGTCAGCTGTTTTGCCCCGAGATCGATGACGGCGCCATACTCGCAGAGAAAGTCCATTCCGATGATAACGTCTCTTGAACAGTATTGCAGAACGACAAACTTAACAGGGCACGTCTCACCGTGGATCTCGACGCGAGCAGTGCATCTCCCGACTGGTGGGATGAGGTGCCCTCCGGCGGTTCGTATTTGTGGTCCATCCCACGGCGTGGTGACTTTTCGAAGGCGGCGGGAGAGCCTCCCACTCAAGACTGAGTAGTCTGCTCCGGTGTCCACGAGCGCTGATGCGTCGTGGCCGTCGATGACGACGTTTAGGTTATTGGACATCGTTTCAGGAGCGTCGTTTCGATTTCTCGTAGCGTTTGAGTGGGGGCCCTCTGACGTTCGTGGAGGATCTTGGCGTCGGTCGTCTTCGGCAACTCCACCTCCAGGGGTTGCCGCGCCTAGTTTCCCCGGCGAGGAGCGAGGGGTGACAGGCTTTCACGTCGGGGTCGGTGCATCGGCGAAGCTGGACGTCGCGGTGACGGCGACCGGAACTCTCGGCGTGACGCAGGCTCGGGGGAGTGGGGTCGTCGCCGGTACTCGTCGATCTCCCGAGGGCGTTCACCATACCGGGGGCGCGGGTCGCTTGGGTGGAATCCGCGCAGCCCGAGTCGTCGGTATGGGCATCGGCGGTACACATGGTCAGCTTCCCCACAGTGGTAACACAGCGGGCGTCGATCGGGCGTCCTCCAGACGTCTGTCTTCCTCGGCGCAGGTCGCTCTGGGGGAACGTGCGCCTGATCTTCCTGCCGTCGGGGGTACTGAGGCGTTGGGGCGCCTCTTCGGGGTGGCGCCGTGGCTTGGCGGGAAGCTTGCGGCGGTCGTCGGGCCATGGCGGCGCAGCTCAACGCCGGTTCCTCCGGTGCCACCCTGGTGACGGGAACCTCTGGTTGGAGCGCGCGATGCACTTCTTCTCGGACAGCCTCGGCGATGGAAATGGTTGGCGGACGGCTGGTGGTTGGCAGCAACCTTCGCAGTTCCTCCCGGACAACCTCCCGGATAGTTTCGCGGATGTCCGTACCAGGCACGTTTTCACCGCTAAGGAGCGCGGTTGCAGTGACGCTTGGCTGCCGCTGGTAGTGGGAAGCGCGCGCTTGGAGGGCGCGCTCGATGTTTGTCGCCTCGCTGACGAAGGCGTCGACGGTTGCCGGCGGGTTGCGGACGAGGCCTCCGAAGATGTCGTCCTTCACGCCCCGCATCAAAATGCGCAGCTTCTTTCCCTCGGTGGCCTGAGGATCGGCGCGGGAGCTCAGGCGGAGCACGTCTTCCACAAAGCTCGTGACGCTTTTTGGTGCCCTGGGTCCTGGTTCGCAGTAGGTCCTCGGCTCTCTCTCGGCGGTGGTGGTTGACGAACGTAGCCTTCAGGTCGGTCTTGAAGATGTCCCACGACGTCAAAGAGGACTCATGGTTCTCGTACCAGTGCTTGGCGGTTCCCTCAAGCGAGAAGTAGACGTTGTGCAGGCGTTGCTCGTCGGTCCAGCCATTGTGGCGGGCAACGCGTTCATACTGGTCAATCCAGTCTTCGACGTCTTCGTAGAGTTCACCGTGGAAGGGGGCAGCCGTCCGCGGTGAGACGGGCATGTAGACGACGGGAGAAGCGGCGGGGGCTTGCGACTGGTTGGCCATTGTCGTCTTCTGCGGCTTGGGCTTGTCCAGGAGCAAACCGTACTCAGGATCCTCTCCCTTGGTGCGGCGGCTGGTCCGAATTTCAGGTTCTGCGGTGAGTGGTCTTCTCACCGAGCCGGGAATCGGACTTGCACTGCGGTCCCTTGGAGGGGAACGCTGCACGGGCATGCGGTACCCCGCACCTCCACCAAAATGTCACGGGTAGTGACCAAAAATAACAAATAAACAGGAAGAAATAAACGTTTAATGTGGCGAACTTGTGCCAAAAATTAAAGAGTACAAAAGATAATAATAGAGCGTCACGGGCGTCGAAGTCGGCGTGCCAGCAGAGTCGAACGCTGGGGCGAGACTGAATCCTGCTTGCCAGGCGGAGCCGCTTTTGTACACGCGTTGGCTTCTGGAGCGTTCGATGTAGAAGGTTCGACGCGGAGAACGTTCTAACCTCGAATCAGTTAGACGGTTCTCGAATTCACTAGAACATCACATTACAGTGTAAACAAAAATGCGTAGCCGCGGCCAGGAATCGAACCCTGGCCCTTCGCGTGGGAGGTAAGCGCGATAACCGTTGTGCTACGGCCGCGGTGCCTACTTGGCGGGCGGCAATATCTACTAGCAGGTAAAAAACGGGAAGCTTAGGACGGTGCGGACTCCGTGTTTCGCGCTTTTCGCAAGGTGACGGGGTAAGTGCTTTTGTAAGGTATGCGGAATATGCAACGATTTCGTTATGCCCGTCGTTTGCGTGTCTCCAGCAAAACGAATGAGATGATCTACAAAGGCGCAATCACAAGCCAAGATTTACGATAGCAGTGCGTTTGCTTCGGTGATCCGTGTAGCTGTATTTTACCCTGCTCTGTGCAACACCGTGTCGTGACGAAGAGCTGGAACGGTCACGGTTTGTGCTGGCCTCCCGGTTGAGAGAAACCCGCGTCGGCCGCATCGGCACCGAGTGCGCTTGAGCTGTTGATGCTCAAGCCTTTCATCCGCGGCTTGTCGCCAGCTCATCCTGCTGCTCAATAGTGAGAAAGCGGTGAGAGTAACCTCGGAAGTGAATGTAAATCCTCGTTCATTCAGTTACCCGGTGTCAAAGTGTGGAAGATGTCCAACGTGTACTGAGGGCGGGAACTACGAGCGTTTTGCCTTGCTTTTATAACCGAAACCAGACCAACGAGATAACTGCCTTGCGTACTCCAAAATGGCGGAAGCAATAAGTTTCAACAGGTCGAGTACGTCACCGGGGAGATAGGTGAGACGGTGCACACGGTTTAAACGCTTGCAGTATCCACGAGTGGTACCAGAAAAGCGACGTCAACAGAGAAGGAGCATCGCGATTCAGCATTATGCATTGTAACGGTCCCAAGTATCTTCAAAGTTCGGGGTGGTGGCAGTATAAAAAAAAGACGCATCAGCGCCCCACACCAGTGTTCACGAATAACACCGGTCACAAACTCTCAAGCCCCACCGCGCCACTCAACACCGACACGACATACGACAACAAACTGCATCAAAACGCCCCAAAAGTGAAGGCGTCTGCTCCCGTACTCCAACTAGCGGAAGTGAAGCGTTGGGCGGATGTCCTTTACAATAATATATAAAAAATACTTTGCGCAAGGATTATTTTCATTTATTATTGTATACGTAATGACAAAATACCAATAATTTGTTTGCCTATCTGATTCAAGCTAGTCGGACTGCTCATAACACTGGTCAAGCAAGAAAATAACAAAAATTTGCACTTTTTCATGACAGGTTTCAGATTTATGGTTAACATTTCGTTATTTATTGCAACGGACTAACATTACAGATTTTGCATCCATACTTTTTGAATGCAAACAGTTCTAACACACGGCTGTCCATTGCGCCGTGTTTTGTGTATTCTTCTATAAATCTGTAAGGGTCAGCGACCAAAGAGCTCACCCGCATATGTCAAGCTTATATGCGCCGCGGGGAGAAATGGATAACGAGTAGGAAGTGTCGGGCGTAGTGTCGGTTGTTGTGCTTGTGTACATGCCGGTGCTGTGTAGTACGTGGTACTGGTGTTACCTGCGTTGTATGTAGGGTTGCTGTCTAGTCGTGGTCGTTCGCGGTGTTAACAAACTCGTTTTTTTTACATACAGGCTGCTTGAAATCTCAATAGGTGGCGCAAGTTGCCGCCCGATTCTAAATAGTTTGCTCAAGTTATTTATCCATGTGAGTTCGGCATTTGTCTTTTTTTTTTTTTTGTCTAGCGGCTCGTTGAAGCTACCGACGCCGCCGTCCGCCGACGACGCACGTAGTACGTACCTTTGCACGTAGCAACGTCCGCCGCTTGGAGACTTTACTGTGTACAAAAGACATCGAACGAGAACTAACGCGCCCTGTGTGTTTTCAATTCGGCTGAAAGGCGCGCGGCTCGCTGGGCTCGTCTCTCGCCTGTTCTCGGCCGCTGGCCGCCATGTTTCATAAGGAACACGCTCGAAACATGTTTTGCGGCAGGCAGACACGGTGTAGCGTGCTAAGTTTACAGAGCACCTCATGTGTAGACGAAAAACACAGATGGCTGCGTGTAAACGAACACGTTTCGACGTGTCCTCTATGGGACAACGGTTTACACGTCTGGGCGTGTTATTTTTGCTAAAAGTGTACAGGATCAATGGCCACTCTTTCAAACGGAACACCGACAATGTAGGTTACCTTCCACCCTCGGGTTTGTGATGGTGGTCCTTTACGCGACGCACAGTGCCCGCAATGTTTACACCATTCGCGCAAATCTCGAGTTGATCCGACCCAAAAGAATCTTTCTCAAACTCGTTGCAAATTCTTGTATATCCCAAGGTGTCCGCCAGCAGGGCTCTCTTGAAGTTCACGCAAAACGGTGTCGACACGGACTAGAGGTAAAATGAGCTGAAGTGTGTTGTTTCTTCCGTCTTTGCTCTCCCAGCAAGGATACAACAATCCATCCTGCAGAATTAGGGAATCTCATTGTGCCCAGTATGCTTTCACAACGCTGTTGTATGGTGTAACCACGTTCCAGTTGGGTACCTCTCCCATCCGATTGCACTGCAGAATAGGTGCAAATTTCTGCCGTCTTTTTGAACCACACGGAGAACATCTGCAGTAGAGTTTGTCGGGTGTTGATAATCTTGCTGGTGTTCCACCATCGCGGTGGCGCAGTCGTTTGGGAAGACGACAACTGTTGGCAGTCTAATGTAAGGTGGTGCTCGCTCTTGAGGCATGGGCGACAGTTGCCAAGCAAGCAAGGTCGCCACGAAAGTGCGTCCGTGTTTGCATGTCCCTTGTCGTTGTCTAAAATTGCACGTTGGCTATACAAGATGACGTTTTCGTCACTTACGTCCAATGCGCAGTTATAGACGATTTGTGTCAGAAGTGGGATTCGGACACCACGAATGTGGTCATGGGTTCGAATCCCAGTTCTGACACTAATTGTTAAGAAAGTCAAGACTGTTTTTAAAATATCAGCGTTCGGCGGTCAACGTTCACCGCCATACGTCCCTTTCATTCGCGCCTTCTTCTTGTCCTCCTTTTCATCGTCTTCTTACTCCCAGCACCTATTTCGGTCTGAACAATTATTTTCGACCGAAAAGTGAAGCCTGCGACGTAGCATTAAGCATCGCAAGACTTCACGCTTGCATTGCCTATTGCTATATCGCAGACTTTGCTTTTTGGTCGAAACATATATTTCCGCATTGCCATTCGCTTAGCTGATTCCACAAACAGCAGTGATTGGCTGTCCGCGTGTTCTTCGGGAAAGAAGACGCACGGGCTTTTTGTAGAGTTCCGGTGACGCGGATCAGTCAGTACTTTGGAGTACTTATCTCGGAGTTGCAGTAACTCTTCACAGCGCTCTTTCTAAAACCGAAAAGACATTTCCGAAAAAAAAATTGTTTTTCCTTTTACGCTACTACGCAATACACTTTGAAATACAATAAAATACAAAAATAAAAGGGAGCCAGCGGTGCAACCAACAGACAAAGCAATAAAACTTATTTTATTTTAGACAAAAAGGATAATTATACGTTAGAGATTACAACTCGATAAAATATTAATATTTAGGCACAGGCTTAGACGTTAATTCAGTTGGTATCTTAAACCTTGGATATAAGTACGATTCTTGCTTCCAGGGTAGACGCCATCGTTCCTTTATGCATTTTACTCATCTCCAGGTAATGTTAACGGCTCGTTTCTTTTGAAGGGGTCAGACTGCTTGACGCACTTGTTTCTGAAGCACATCTGAAGAACAAAAAGAAAAACCACATTAAATGGGTGGGGAATGTTCTATGGAGCATTCGTCCTTTCTGAGTTCTATAGTTAGAATTCGCGCGTAGTTGACGTCTTGGTTGATACAGAGATGAGCAATACAATCAAACAACTGACTAATTTTTGTGTCCATTTTTAATTATGTCAACGTATGCAAAAGATGGATTTGGTCAGTATGGGCTCCCGGTTTTAGCGTTGTGCTATTGTATTTTAGAGCGGTAAGCTTGGGTGGAAAGGGCACTTTTTAAAATTAAGCATACATAATGTAATAGTTATTTTTCCGATCTAGAAGGTGTTAGTCGTAACTCGTGTTTAAACCTAAATATATATCATTATCACTTTTATTATTTCACCACTTGGAATGTCCTGCGTAGCGGAGGAGTTAAAGGGTATCTCCGGCGAAATATTGATGATAATTGATTTTTATGAAATTTTCACCGTGTAGTAGATTTCCACCCGTGAGTATATCAAGGAAGTATTTATTCAAGATATTCATTTTCTTCTGGAAAATGAATTTTGAATTCACACCTCCGAATTACTAGCTGCCGCTCCACTATCAGGAACGAGTGAAAGCGTTCGTGACGCCAAATGTTTTACCCGAGAGACGACGCTCCCTACTCCATGACGTTGTGCGTTCTACAGGTAGTAAGCCTCTGTGGTTGCGAATTGCGTCTGGTTTAGGCATTTTACTGCATCCGATGAAGAGAAATGGTGATCGCGTGTGTGGTGTAACAACATCTCGAAGAAATGCAGCAGAGTGACATCGTATTGGCTTTCCATTTCGAAGACTCTGTGACAAAAGTGCGCCCAAGCAGTCCCACACGAACGCTGACTCCTAGTGTTCGCGTCGGGCTAGAAAGCAGTTCCCACCTTGCTGGCAAATAATACCTACAATTCCATTCTGCTTCGAAGTGGTACTTGTTTCCACATGTCGGGGGATAACTTGCTGATAATTCTTTATCAACACATAAATCCCCGAAGCGTCCGCAATCCCAAAATGACAGTTCCTGTTATGACGATATTTGGCTGAGGTGGACGTCGGTGGCTCAGAAGAAAATGTACTTTTTTCAATTATATTCATGATTTAGGTAAGGTCATGTTCTCAAACTTTCGAGTTCTATTCCAACCTCGAGAATTACAATCTCGCGGAGTTAGAGCCTTGTGTGATGTATAATTTCCTTCCCTGGACAAAACATATACAAAACGGTGTTGTTGTTTTTTTGGGAATTCCTTGTAGGTTTTTCAGATTTCGAAGACTGAAAGAACAATAATAAAGATAGTTTTGATTTTTATTAGTCGGATATTCTGTAATGGAAGACAAAATGCTCCGTTCATCGAAACACGCAACAAGGAAAAACGTGGATACAGGAGTGGAAGTTTGAATTATCCATAGCAGGGCGTGAAACCAAACATGCACAAGTGCCGGGTATTTATTGAGCGTGACTTATTCAGTTGAGTTAATGTATTGCAAACTCGAAAGAGAGAGAGAAAGAAAAAAAAAAACTTTCTTGTTTTTTTTTAACATATCAAACACCTAGTCCGGTGGTTCTCAAATGGGGGTCCGTGGAACTTTTGGGGTCTTCGAACGCACTCAGTGGTCCGCGAAGCCCAGCCTCATCAATCAAACTCGGCGATAAAAGGTGTCTTTTCCCTGATTGAGGAGAAAAATCCAGTTTTTCGGGCAAGTGTTTTCGTGTATCTGTTAAAAAGAGAATTCTACTTCACACAGCCCTTACTACGATCATCCATTAAATCTTCATCATAATTAACCATTATGTTTCCGTTTCCTTCTCCACGAACGGGGTCTCCCTTCATCTCTCCCGATCTACTAGGGGTTCGCGAAACATCTATGGTTGAGAACCGATGACATGGTCAATTGAGCAACGTCCTTTCGCGGTTTAGTCGACTGTGTGACAGCAAATGACATAGGCTGAGTGTAATTTTAAAAACAATTCCTTGCGCTAAGTGCGTTAGGCTGACGAGACGCAAACGTTCACTGCGATTGATTTGTCTTAAAGTTTAATAAAAGAACTGCCGCGGTGCACCGCACTTACCTTTCCATCACCGCAGGGCATTCCATCTACTGCGGTTTCCTCAAAACACGTGAACTTTCCCGCCAGGCAGCAATTCAATTCGCAGTTGATAGCGGAATTTATGTCCTGTTGTTCCAAAACATAAACAGTTGTATTACAAAATCACAAAATACAGGAGGAGTCGTTTAGCGTATCATCTTACAAAATAACGATACGCTAAACACAAACCCTTAAAGGGGCCATGAAACGATTTTCCGACTGTCGATAAATGCTTCTTAGTATCACTCCGTAAGGTTAATAACCGAATAAACGTGCCTCAGCTGTTCTATCTAGGCAATGGCAGTCGCAAATAAATTTGAGAAATATGAGCCCGAAGGAAAAATCCATCAATGTAACCCTGTTTGGCAGTCAATGTTTTCTAGTGAACCGCTGACTGTGCCTGACTGTACGTCAAGCATGTCTGATTGGCCAACAGGTTACTCTGACCGACAGTCAAACTCCAGTCAGACCCCGCTTGTCGGCTTTCTGATGGTTTCCTGGTGGCAATCGGCCGCCGCGAAATTCCATCAGGATGTCCTGGTGGTGATTCTGACTGTACATCGATTGTCTCTGACTGTACGTCAGAAAGCTTTGACGTGCAGACAGACGTACGGTCAAAGGACGTAAAGTTCGTTCGGATACCACCATTTCGTCAAATCTATGAATACGAAAGTAATCTATGCACGAGAAAACGATTTCGGGACGTGAGCCCATAAAACCGCTGACGTTAGAGATATTACACGGAACCGACCGACAACCTTGATCAGAAGCCCGCCGAAGCGCCGAAAACGACACTTCGCACTTCGCTTCGCCCATAGAGGCTTCGCCGAGCTTTCATAAACGATCGCTCTCGACTCGTTTTGTTTGCCCGCTTGCTCCAACCTGTCGATCTTGCCCGGGCTCTACAATGTCTTATGTTTTAGTAGAATTTCTACTCGACAAGACCCAGTCTGTTGTGAGTTCCGACGATGTAAAGGACTTTAGCGGTGTAGTTGAAGACGACAAGGTGTACCAGGTCTACTGGGCCGGTGACGCGCGAACAAAAGGATCGTTCTACGATGCGAAAGTGCTCTACATGGCAGGTGAGTAGAACTGAAGTACGGCGAGTGATGTACGAGTGCTTTGCATAACATGCTGAAGTCTTAACTGCATTTGCAACCGAAGTATCTCGTATAAAACGGATGGTGAAATCTAGTTCTCTAAGAAGCGGCGTAGCATAGCGGTTAGAGTGTCCGATTTGTACGTAAGTGGTCGCGGGTTCGGTCCACGGTGGTCCTGCTTTTTTTTTTTTTTTTCTCGAACATTTCGTTTTATTGAGGCATTTGGCGATATTTATGAGTGCGTATAGCTTTACTCTTATATAAATGCTGCCCTTGTTGATGAAATTCCCTTGGCAGTGGCAGTCAGACGTCTTCTGATGGACCATCAGATGACGTCTGATGGTCCATCACGTTCCACCAAGGCTGCTGACTGGCAGTCAGTGTCCCAAATTACGTACCTTGATGGAATTTTCAATAGGGAGCATCGTTCATTCCCTCCACTCGGAGCCAAGACCAGCGGCCACGTGGCATTGTGCCTATCTTATGCCATCAACGTTGTTCATTGCGACGCGCTGGGGTAGGCAGACTAGAAAACCCGTGCTGAGCTCCAGGCATTGTTAGAGTTCGACTATTCTCGTCACGGGAGTGGTTGGACACGAGCCACTTCCCGAGTGTCCGACGAGGCACTGCACAGTTACGAGCCGAAGTCGAGTGCTCACGAAGTTCTCCTGTCCAATCCATGAGCCGCGCTCGACCGTCGTCAGGCGGGTGGTTTCGATCCACAATTACGTCATCAAGCTTTGCGAAGGCAAGACTAAATGAAATAGTCTGTTTTTACCTTCGAAATTTCATCGCGACCAAGAAGCTTCTGAATCACTGGCGTTCCGTGCGAGTATACTTGGGCCAGGCGAGGACCCGTACGCCGCTGTGAAGTCATGAACATTCCAACGCGATGTTGTTTCCTGACACCTTTAAGGTTATTTTCTTTGAGATACTGTAAAACCCTTTATTTTCGCGGCCCCTATTTTTCACGAATCGGTCACAGATGACATAATCGCGAGCACTAAATTTCGCGAATAATAGACGCCTGCATTGAAAATCTTAAGGACCGAAATTTTCGCGCGCCCTCAAATTTCGCGATTTCTTCAATTCGTGAAATTCGCGAAAATTGAGGGCTCGCGAACATTAAGGGCTTTACAGTAGTTATTGAGTCTACATAAGAATGTCTAAAATCAGATAGGGTTTTGTTATAAATTATTTTATCACTATGGATCGTAAGCTCTAACGACTTCTTTGGAGTCAAATGTGGATGATTTCACTTTTATTTTGAAGTGCTCTAAGGAGAGAAATGTCGACATATTGCGTCACGAAGGGAGAGCCTGCCAGCGGCTTTGGTCCGTATTCGGTTCTTGAGCTTGGAACAAATATCTAGCGGCCTTGGATAAGTAAATTCAGCGACTCTGTTAGCCCAATCAAGCCACCACTCTTCTTTGTAGCTCTTTCACGGTATGTCATGGCTGTCATAAAAACTAGTGTAATAGGGGAACGTGCTCAGCTACAAAACTATCTTAAGTGGCAAAGGTTGATGCCCGTTAGTAGCTTTTCGAAATAAAATCCGAAACAAATACCAAGGCCAGATTGGCACTACCAGCGTAATGCTGCCTACACCACTCGAAAACATGTTCCACGTGCAGCCGTACGTACTTTATGAGCGTTTTGTTTGGATGAAAGTGTAATAAAATATAACGCTAGCTGGTGCCGTGTTCATGCACTAGTTTAAAAGCGCCAGTTTTTAACTAGTGCATCCCAATCCGGACGTGCCTTCTGCGATTCCAGATTGTTTAGTATTTCCAATAAACTCCATAAACCTAAAAAAAAATTCTTACTTGGACGAAGCGCCGCAATACGCTACGAGGGAATCGGTATCAGCCTATAATATTAAATCACATTTGTTTTATCCTCCTTTCACATTCTATTGTGCGTATAGTATTGCGCGACAAGAATAACTCTCACGATACAGAAAGGCCGATTTACACCCATGAGTTTCCTTGCAACCGAGTCTGTTGTGCAGTTCTGTGCTTCTTTGCAAACTGGAACGCAGGCGCAATTTAAGAGGTACTTATCTGGAATTGAACTGAACTAGAGAGAAGGTTTTGCAGTATTTCACAATACAACGTACGTACTCTCTGTTAGAAAGGGTCTATTATAAAAAGTCGGTCTCGTTTGGATTCAGGCAGTGGTTGTCTCAGCTCTGAACTGTGATTCAGCTCTAAAGTGAACACTGACGCAGCATTTGCCTATGTCGAGAAAAAGCTACGTTAGAAAAAAAAGCTAAATTATACTCGTTGCACCGTACGCAGATAAAATGATTTGAGTAGAGACCAAAAAACACAAGATTTTACAGCTCGCAAGTAGTTAGTAAACTAAAATGCACATGTGACGATGACTCTAGCATTCCTTACTTCTGCTTAAAGGGGTCATGAAACGATTTTTCAACTTTTTCCTGTTTAGCTTTACTCATCAAATCACAAATCGCGCATTGTACCAAACAGTTCAAGAAGACGTAGAGGAGAACGTCCCCTCTTTCACTGACCCACGTTCGTGTACCCGGCCACCGCCAGTTTTCCCCTAGAAAATAAGCCAGTCGCTCAAAACTCGAACAAAAGTTGCTTTACCCACCCCGTTCACCCCGAAGCTGGCAATTTTGTGGAAGCTACGTGCTCGTTGAGCCAGCCACACTTTTGTCCCGTGATCACGCTCCCTCGCGCATACTAACTCGCAGAGAATGAGGTCATGTGACGAAAGGGAGGCGGCTGATTGGTCCGGCAAGCGCGAAGCTTTCACTGTATTGTCAGTTTAGTGGTAAAGGGAACAAGTGAGGTCCCGGGTCGTGTCGCGCTTGGCGTATCGCGGATGCCCGCGGGTGTCGCGCTTTGGGTATCGCGGATGTCTCGCAGTGAAAAGGCAGATAGCTTTCGAAGGGAAGGAGGTACGAAATAGTCCTTTGTGTTTTCATATTTCATACTAAAGGTCAGGCCTTTTGTATGTCTCCCTTCTTTCTTTTGGCCCACTAAAAGATACGCTTTTAGTAAATTCCCAATCAGAATTCATTAACCCCAGCCCAAGATTCGCTTAATGGGCCTTTTAAAGGGGCCATAAAACAAATTTTCTACTGCTGCTAAATACTACTCAGAATCACTCCTTAACTTTAGTAACGAAATAAAATTGCCTTCGTTTTTCTCTCTAAGCAATTGCAGTCGTGAAATAAATTTGAGATATATGACAACGCTCATTCCCTCAACCCGGAGCAAGATCGAGCAGCAACGTCGCCTGGTGCCTATCCTCTGCCGCCAACGTAAATCGTAGCCACGTCCGCTGGGGTTAGTAAAACAGAAAACGCGTGTTGGGCTCCAGGCATTGTTAGAGTTCGGTTATTCTCACCCCCGCAGTGGCTGGACACGAACCACTAGCCGAGTGTCCACCGAGGCATTGACTGGTACGAGCCGAATTTGAGTGCTGACGTAGTTTTGTGTCCAATCCATGACCCACGTTTGACTTTCGTCAGGCGGGTTGTTTCGATCGCACAATTATGTCATTAGGAAGAATGGATAGTTGGGCGAGTTGGTGCGAATTCCTCGTAGGAAACAGCGCGGAAAACTCACGAGGACAAAGAAGAAACACAAGGGACGAGCGCACTCGACCAAAATATTGTAATAGGAAAACATATGAAAACGACCAATCATCTTTGACAGTACGTCCCCCACCACCGTCTGCGTATCACGTGACAATTCAAAGAAGCGTGATGGCGCCTGAATAACGCGATGAAAAGTAATGATGCTAGCGCAAATCTTAAAACACTACCTCACTATCCAGCAGTACCAAAGACGGTTGGCTGACACAGGCGTACCAAATACCAAATGAAAAGGGCGGGAAGGCTTCTGCCCTTTTCATTTGGTATTCGGACACTTGGTCCGCGTGCTTGAACAAAACTTGTGTGTCACTTAATCTTGGCTCACACTAACAGTCGCGGCAATGAAACGCAAGAGGAGAGTATGCACACCCTTCATTGAACTCTGGTGATCTTTTAGACGGATGTTCAAACCGCGCCCCGTTTGACCAATATACATCCGCCCGCATGAGAAAGGTATCTTATACACTCCTACAACGGTGCATGATACGACCTGTGCGCCATGCTTTACAGTGCAACCCCGACTATTCGGTTTTTTCCCTTACACGCCTTTCTATGATGGGGCGAATCTGGCTCAGCTTGTTTTTCGCCGAAAAAACGACACTCACTCCGTATCTTGCCGCGACCCCTTTAACGCGTGCGAAACGAGATGAACGTGAAGGATGAAAGTCCACCCCCCCCCCCCCCCCCCCTTTTTTGTTATTCCCTTCCCGCTTAGCGCAGTTTTTTGCCGCACTGGCCCTGATACTTTTCTGTACTCTTTCGCAGGCTGCGCCTTTGGGACTGACGGATAGCAAGGTGGCGTTCTTGGATTCGAGCTAGCATCATATCACGTTTTTATCGCGATTAACAAGTGCCGTCAGGCTTCATTTTCTCGTGATAGGCTAACCTACTAACAAAGATAAATGGTCGTTTTCATGTTTCCCTAATAAAATATTTTGGTTCATAGCGCTCGCCCCGTACGTTTCTCCTTTGTCCTCGACAGTCTTTTGAGTTGTGTCCTGCGATGACGTCATAAAGCTCTGCGAAGGCAACACTGAAAGCAATAGTCCCCGTTTATGCTCGATATTTGTCCGCGGCCAAGAAGCTTCTGATTCAGTGGCGGTCCGTGCGAGTATACTTGGGCCCGACTAGGACCAGTACGCCTCTGTGAAGTCGTGAACATACTAACTTAATATCTTTTCATGACCCCTTTAATAAAGCACATGATAAGTTTTTTTTTTTTTTTTACTTAACCGAGCGTGTGACAACACGTATTTTTGACTAATTATACTCAAGCGACATAATTTACACAAAAGGTTCGACAACAGTATGTTCGTCCTAAAGCTGTATAGAACTCTTGCAGGTTGCTGCATGAACCTTACTTACCCGTGCTTGATTGCATGACTGTGCATCTCCAGGTTGTTGATTAAAGCACTTAACTCTGCCTCCAGGGCAGCATTCAAATTTACACTGTTCCATATTGTTCTGTATGAAAAGAAAATATCTATATATTTTACAATTAAGCGTTCTTTGCTCAAGTTTCATCTTTCACCATCGTATGCACCAAGGCGCGAATGAAACGAGCGTATTATTATTAGGAAATCTTAGGACTGTAGACCTTTCCAGCGGGACCCTCGAACGAAGCGATTTTCAGCGCGCGTGCCTGGTTTTGAGAGGGTACGTTAGTGTTGCCCTATTGCGCTGGGCTGTGGGTTTTCTAGTCAATGGGCTGTGGCAGCCTGCGTAGGCGCACTTCCGGACGTTGGTGGCGGCTAAATTGACGCGTTTTCTTTTTTTATTTTGTGTTTCATGCTGCATAGCATTTTTCGGGGTTTTTAAGAATGTATTGTACTAGTGTTGGGAACAAAAACAAAGAAATGAAAGCTGTTTTGGTAAGTCCGTGCGCAACAACAAATGCAACTGGAATGTTTGTTTAATTTTATGTTGATATTTTTACGACACTATACGCTTAGCCGTGTCAATCTACGAAGGTCTTACTTAACAGTCGAAAATATTTCACTGCTCAGGATATCCGAACTAAATGGATATTCCCCGCCCACACCATGAACCGTTCAACGAGTCTCATCAGTCGAACAACATATATTGTACGTACCCCACGGTGCCGCGTTATCCGAACAGGATTTGAGAAAGCAGTTTTTTTTTTTCACAGCTTCAAATAAATGAACAAACGTGTCGATTCTGTTCCCAAAACCCGGGCCCGACCTTATCAGATATTTTTGCGGGAAGACCCGGAACATAGCCGGGAAGGCTTTTTGAAGATTATCTCAGCGGAAATAATCTTCCAAGACCGTCGAACTGCCCGCGTCGCGGGCTGCTTGACGTTCGCCCTTTTCGTTCGTTTCTGCAAAGGCTGAGTAGGTTACGAGCCCTGGTATTTCCGGGCTCTCACACTGGGAGAGATAACACACAAAATATAAGCATCCTAAACAAGCATATAAAGTAAAAACTTCCAAGAAAAGCCGGCGAACTCTGAATGCACAATGCAGGTAGGGAGTCACCATAACCGGGTTTCCACAGCTCAGGCGGGTGGCAGAAATGTCTGGCTTATAGCTGTCGCTCGATCCGCAAAATGGCTGCGGCCAGAGAGCTCTTATTGCAAAGGTCTATAGGCTCCTGCGCTGAACGTTTGAACAAACTATGGCGCCCTCTTTCTGAATTTTACAAGCTGCCCTGACTGGGCCAAGCACTACTTCTGGCACGTTGAGTGAGCTTTTGGTTTTCGGCGGGGTGCTGAAGAGCGGAAAACCATATTTGGATTCTAGAGATCGGCTAGATTCAACTCCACAAGAAAATACAAAATGCCAGATTCACGCGACCACCACTAACTTCCCGACGTTTTTTTTTTTTTTGTTTTGTTTTGTTTTGTTTTGGAACGCGTTAAGCGCAGTGTCTTGGCTCACGCTCTTAGCTTCTTAGCTTTGACCTGTGCTTCGAGGATGCTCGAATTAGTGTTGCTTTTTTGTGTTTTTTTAGAGCGGAGCTCTTAGGCTGCCGTTCCCGCGATGAGCGGCGTCGGCGTCGGCGTAACCGCGCCCGTTACATTACGGCACGTCAAAGTTTCACCGTAAAATAAAGTGGGTAGGGTTATCCGCTAAATTTATTAACAGAAGTTTTCCGCTAAATTTAACGGGGAAATTGATGCTACGTAAACTCAGCATCAAATCAATTTACCTTCTAAATTGAACTGGGAAAATGACGTCACGACTTCGTGTCACGTCACCCACGTCCAAATTCAGCGGCAGGAGAAGTGTCACTTGAGCTTCATGAGTCATTTCAGACCAGGAGTAGGAATGAAAAATGCATTAACAATACTTTTCTGGCTCTATCTACAGATGAATTTGAATATTTGAAACGTGAGCTGGGCGGGGACTAACGTGACGTGTTGTGTATGATGGTGTGCTCCCGTTGTTATGTAAGTTTATTTTTTGCTAATAAATTGAGGTAAGAGTGCGTCCTGTGTCGTTGTTATTCTACTCTTGGTCTCTGTTCCTTCGGCGCTTCCTTCCCAGGTGAAGACGACAAGGAAAGGAGAGGAAGGAGGGAAGAATGAGGAGGAGGAAGAGGAGAAGAAGGAGGAAGGGGAGAGGAGGAGGACGGGAGAGGAGCAGGAGGAGCAGAAGGAGAGGGTACGGAGGATGAGGAGGGGTATACCCATCCCTCCTCCACCTCAAGAGCTGCGCCATTACCTATTTCACAAGGGCGCCGCCATCTTGAAATATCGTCACTTCCAGTGTGGGCGAAAGCATTGTTTTGCCTCCGCCACGCCAATAGAAGACATTTAGGGTATAAGCGTAAGCGTCACCCATTCTCGTTTTGTCTTCCTTTTATTTCCGTACTAGTCGCAGGTTTAAATGCTTTTATATGTTTTCGTCGCCCATGCCGGATATGCCTATCTGGTATGGGGGACGAGAGTAAGCGAAAAAGGTCTATTGTTTTGCATTAAAGAGATTTGTAAACGTTTTCCATTTTTTTTTTTTGTTACTTCGCTTTCAACACCAGAGCAGGTAGGTTTCTACATGTGACAGTTGAGATGCTCAAGTTTGTACTACGCGAAGCAGGTCCTACATTTTGCGCTATATAGCTCCTAAAAAGCAGGGGAACGTCATCCTTCGATCCGCGTGTTTTGCCAACAACATTTCCGGCACAACAGCTCGGCGCGACTCACGTGGCACTCATGTTTCCAGGAGGAGCCCGGCCTATGGGAGAACACATGAAGATCGACGCAACGCAGCTGATTAAAAATTAAGCGCCGAGTTCACTCTTTTCCAAACTACTCTGTCGTGAAGTGGGTAAATCACTAAACACTTTATAGAAGTTTTCATAAGATTTGATGCCTGTGAAAATTTTGAGAAGGCGATTTCCAAGGCAATGGCGTTTGAAGCAGACGATTTGTTTTTATGCAACGGAGATGGACTTTTCGGGTTGGCCGGTGTGGGTCACGTGAACAGGGGACTTCGCCGTGTCGTCTGTTGCATAATGCCACTCAGGAAAATAAAAAAAAAGGAATTACGTAATTACGTGGCACACAACTTAGCGCAAAATATTGTATAATGTTTCTTTATTAAGTCAAAAACTAGTGTCGTTCCGTACATCTTCAAAATATTGAAGTAGAAACAATTTTTTCACGCTCCCCATGCACTTGTGACCGGAATTGGAACCTCCGGGCGTTCGCCGCTCGTCGCCGAGGGATGGCGTTCTCAATTGCACTACTCTGCTCCGAAGAAGCTATATAGTGCTCTAGTCCCAAGGAGTCCCCTTTCGCAGTGCCCGCTGGACAACGCAGGAGGCGTACATGTGTTCATACGTTTTACGGTTTGAAACCAAAAGCATTACATTGGCTGTCAATTAAATTATGGGTTTGAATAGCGAGCTCTTGGAACTTGCAAAAACTTTAAAATTTAGTTGCTGATTTTACACTTGGAAGTGTTCAAAAGATAATTCCAATCTATAAGATAACATTTTGTGCGGTATCAGGTGGGTGCGTTTCAAAGTCGGCTTTCCAGCTTCGAACAGGAAGTTGAGTCATGTCGAAATACGTTTTGGCTTTTTTGGTATGCATCATTGTTGTATTGAAAAGTATTAGACTGTCCAATAAGTGAGTAACGCGGTGTGGTGCCGCTTATAGAAGAACAGATATCTCTTCTTAGGGAGTGACATCAATCCAGCAGATGTGCCTCTCTCCTAAAAGACAGTGACCTCATAGTGTATTTCAAGTTATTTAAATAACGGTAGCGTATTCTTCCATTAAGGGTATTTTTTTAACGAGCTGCCAGACGAATGCCATAAACCTAACAGGACAATATTATCCAGCATTTCAGCTTAAAATGCAGTGAGTAATTTTAACACTGAAATTTTGCCAAAAGTTACATATCTAATTAAACATATACGTGCAATCTCGGAGTGAGGGACTATATTTTTATGACGCGTCATTAAAATTACAAATCTATTACGCGTATATGAGTACAGTGAGATGTACAGGTTGCTCCAATACCCAAGAGCGACACAGAGAGTCCTGGAGACACACGTTAAGCTGTTCAAAAGTCTAATAAAGAAAGCAAGAAACATTTCTTATCGTCCCGATTCGGCGGTTGGTTTCTGGATTACACGCCGGAGGCACCTTTGCGACATTTACCCCTTTTGGCTTGCCCTTCCATGGGTGGTCTAACTTATAATAAGGAGTTTTAGTAGATATTTTCAATACTTTTATCGACAGTACCTCCGCCGACGCCTTTGCACATGCCTTGTATCGTTATCGGGTACCGATATCGTAGGAACCAGAGTTCTCTACTAAGACTCCCTAACGCCAAGGCAGTAACGTTACGGTCGGTTTTTTTGTCTTACTCTCCGATGTATGAAATAGTAGACCCATATACTCCAAAAAAGGTGACCGAGAACCTTATAATAAAATGACAAGTACCGAAGGTTTCAATCAATTAAAATAAAATGTCTAAACAGAAGGACCGAGAGTGTATGCTTGCGACGACAAACTTTGATGAGATTCGTATTTTCACACCACGGGATATCTCGTGTGCCTCACGTAATAAATCCTGATATGGGCTTGAGTTCATCAGTGTCAGCTATTTATTTATTCCACAGAATAGCGATGCATGCGTAAAATTGTTTCAATTTGTCTGATTTTTATATCAAGTCGAAGATAGATGAACCTGGACTTAACAGTACAGAGCAGGTTTCTCGTATACTTGTATCATAACGTCATTTAGGTTCACAACTATTTAATAACGTATACGATCTGATTTTTCGCTATAGGTGTAATAAGGATTCATACCTTTCGTACGGTGATGTTGCAAAAGCTTGGATGTTTATCCTCGCAGTAACTAGTCATGTCCAGATTCGTCCCCGGAAGCACATTTGTATCTGGCATTTCAGGTTTCGGAGTTGACTTAATTGTTAGACAATCTTCGCTTAATGTTCTGAAAGCAACAAGAACAAAAAATGCTTGCACATGAAGAGAACTCCCAACATAAGTCAGAGTCTTTTAGACTTATATCATTTATAAAAACACCGAAAGTACATAATGGCGATTATTGGCGTAGTATTGTAGTGAACGGACAGGCCGAATTGGACGAAAAAGAGCGGATTTTGAGACTGAAGACTTAGAGACCAATCTCGTCGGGGCTGGTTGTTCTAACAGGCGTATTTTAAAATATTGTAATAAATATTTATGTATCGTTTAGTGTGCATAAATATTTATTACATTATTTTAAAATACTTCAGTTAGAACAAGCAGCCCCGACGAGATCGGTTCCAAAAACCTTCAGTCTCAAAATCTGTTCTTCTTCGTCCGCTTCAGGCTAGCCGTTCACTATGATGTATTGATATTTGAGCGTAACATACTTAATTGAAAAAAAAAAGAATATTACAAAAAAATATAGACAATGTCTTTAATCGCGCAGAAAAACAACACCATAACCCGATTTCGGATACAATGTGTCTTATGCCTTCGTAAAGTATTCGAAGACATCGCTACTTGCGACAGATCTCGGCAAATGCACGCAAACAGCCAAAAAACGAAAGAAGGAATAAAATATATTTCACAAAAATTGATTAATGCAAAGGTCTCTCGGAAATGTGAAGATAAGTTACATTTATGAGTCCAGTAAAAGTCTCAGTACCATAGAACTGCCTTCATAGGATCCTGCAGAAAAAAATGCGATTTCCTACAATGACCTTTATGGAAAACATAATTTCGTTTTTAGTTTTATCACATATAAAACACACGTTCATCAATTTTCACGCTTACCGCAGGGGTATATAGTAGGGAATGTGCTCTATGGAATTTTGAATGCATCTTACCTATAGGTGAATTCTCATAGCTTCTTTGAGAGATGAATAATTGAATCTTCATGTCTCGCTCTGGATATGTATCTTTCCCGTAGCATGACAAATACTGCCCAGAAGTGCACTTTACATTTGAGCTATTTCGTTTATGTAAACGACGTTTTCGCGAGCTAATGATTTTTCCACTCTGGTACAATCTCGAGTATAGGAATATTTATTGGGCTCACTAGTCCTGAATGCAGAACCAGGAAGACCTCACAGCCCCGCCGTAAACGTGGCAGCAGGCATATTGTCAACTTCCTCATTATAAATATCGGAAAAGTAAAAAAAAAAAAGTTGTCATTACTGCGCTAGAGTCGTTCGTGGGTTCATTTTTCAAAAAAAAAATAGTAAGTTATGTTCGGTTATTGAGTGAATAAGTTTTGTAGCTACGAAAGTTTAATGAGGTAAAAATTCCCAGCGCTTCATATCCACTGTCGCCGTAGTCAGAAGAAAACGAAGTAGAAAGTCACTTAGTTCGTCCGCTTTTGTCACGTTTGAAGCCTGCCTCCTATGGTTGTTTCACTCTGGATAATAAACAAGTGGCAAGAAGGCATCGTATTTTTCTCATAACTGCGTGATATATATGATTTAAGCACCCGAAAAAAAAAAAAAAACAGACGCGCTTTACGTGAGCTCATCAAGTGTGATTGAAGTTTTTACCAATGACGCCGCCGCCAAAGCGTTCAGACAGAATAAACTACGGAAACATTGCGAGTGAACTTGGCAGTGAAGTTGAGTGATATCCGGTTGGCGTGTGTTCCGAAGTGTTTGCTTTATTCTCGATGTACTCATTTTCAGAATTGGGCATGCAGACCAATGAATGTGTGTTTGGCAATTTAAGGTTGTCTGACTTACTTGAGTGCTCGAAAAGACAAGCGAGGAGCATGTGCAAGATGGAAGATCTTCAAGATTCGCTCTCTTTGTTGAGATAAAAGGCTCTGAAGGGAGTTATTTCGAAAGCTCTTGTTAAGAAAAAGCGAACCCACCCTTGTTTTTGGGGGGAAGTGCGGCTCCAAGAAAAACATGCAGCGCTCAACCCGTATTGTTTAAAATTATTAAACATCTACTCAGAGAGTTGTAATGCATGATTCCCTCACAACAATATGACATTCGGCATGGATGTTGAGATAATAGGCGTTGAAGGTGACTAATTCACATGAATCTTGTTCAGAAAGAGTGAACCTATGAGTTTCTTGGGCGTAGCGCGCCTCTGCCAGGAACCTTGAATATTCGACGTATTCAGTCTACAGGAATTGAATAATTATCCGGGGAAAGATTATCCGGGGACTTTCCTAGCTTAGTACTGGTTGTTTAAATAGCAGAGGTTGAAGATGTGTACTTAGAGAGAGACCCATTCCAAAGGTTTAATCTACGAGTTTTTAGGGTGAGGTGCGCCCGCCAGAAACCTTCAGAATGCAACGTATTCTCCCCACAACTATGCAATCATGCTCCAATATATGTTTATTATGTGATTCCCAGAGAAGTCAGCGACATTGACTCTGTTTATAGGGTTTAGAGGCGCTATTTGTGTCCACTTCAGAAGAATTTAGTTCCGAAATAGCGAACCTGCGAGCATGTTGGGGCAACTGGGCCCCCGGCGGAAACCTGCAGAATTCGCCATTTTCGGTTAACAATTGAATTATTTACCCAAGTAGTTTTATTTTATAATTATGCCGGGAACTTTGCGAGATTCGCCACAGTATTTTTAAATAAGAGCCCCTGAATGTTTTACTTCGGGGCAATCCCCTTCCAAACAAGTTAACCCGCTATTGTTTTTAGAGTGCACACTTGCTCTTAGAACCTGAAGGAATCAATGTATTCGGCTAGGAATAATTTAAGAAAAAGCCAAATATTTTCCAACCTGATTTCCACGAAGATTTGCTATATTGCACATGACCTGTGAGAATACAGCCGGTCAATTGAACTTGCTGCACAAAAACGTCACCAGAAAGACAAAAGGGTGATATTTAACCATCTATTTGCTTAACGGAAAGCAGCCTAAAGTCATATCTCTGTATTTGGTTGAGTGCAATGTAAAATAAATAAAGCGGAAAGGGCTACTCAGACTCAAGTTTAGTCACCCATGTAACGGCATGTGCGCCGTGTCGGGTATGCGGGGAAAAACAGGGTTCAGAATATAGAGACGATGGAAATTCGGTATGCTTGTATATTGGCTCAAAATGCTTAAAATAACGTATGTACAAATTGCTAGTAGCTAATATGAATGCCGACCAACCGTCTAGATTGAAAGACCGCGAGCTTTCTTTCGCCTGGAAATGTAGATGCAGATATGGTGGACTTCGAGACATATTTTTTTCTTGCTGAATGTTTATTGTGTGTCAACGGGGAGAAAACCTTCTAAGTTTCGTACACCACTTGAGAAAGAAGGCAAAAGGTCCTAACATACAAGGGAGTGAACACCTGGCGCATCGTAGGACGGGTTGGAACACCCGCGACTGCCGTTTCGAAAAGTGCACACTGGTGGGCTTGGAGGTTAAGATGCCAGACATTTTGGTCGTGTTCGAACAATGTCTCGGCTATTTTCTTGTATATCTGGGCTGGAGGCGTCTGGTCGGATTCGACTATTTTATCGGCGCCTCCATCCGTTCATGTGTTTGATTTTTCACTTATACGAAAAACAAAAACAAAACGAGAGACAGTGATTAAAAAAAAAACAAAAAAAAAACTGAGCTCTCGATAGACGTTTGCAAGACGGCCTCTGGGCCCCGCCATCTTGATGCCTGTGTGAGTAGATGGACTGATAGTCAAGCATAGATAAGGCGTACTCACGGCCTCAGCCATGCTTGCCTGTCAGTCGATCTACCAACACCAGCCGCAAGACCGCGGCACCACGAGGCCGTCCTTGCCAACGTGTACAGGACGTTGGCAAGTACGGCCGGTTGTTACAAATGCGTCGTTAGGCCCTGCTTTCCCTGTCGTTTTTCGCTGAGTCAACTGTGGCTCTGCGCTACAAAATATTGGACTGTTCTTCGCGAATCACCTAAGCTATCTCTGGCGATATGACCACGACGCCGGGTCGTTCTTTCAACGTTTAGAGTCATGCTGTTTATTTCGCAGTTTAAGAAAAAACATTCTTTTTAATCTTTTTGCTATTCTCGAGAAAATTGGAACCGGAATAAATGAAACTGACACGCGCTTATTGAATCGCCTACGACGTATAGGGGACGCGCGGGTGTTTATCAAAATTACCGTAATCTGGATGATTGTCGCAGAACACCCGTACGAGGCTGGGTCTGCGACGAGTCATTTTAGAATTTGCTTTATACGTCGAACCTCGTTAATTCGAACTCAAGGGGGACCAAAAATTTGTTCGAATTAAACGAAGTGCGAATTAACAAAAGCTCATTAAATGGAGTACTTACGTGCAGCGCTTCGTTAGGCGGCGCATGTGCACTGAGCTTGCGCGTGAGTGACGAGTTCCAGGACATTTAGTTTCACCGATCGCAAAGGAAAGTAATCCGGAATGCGTGCCTGTGCGCGGTTCCTCAGTCGTGCATCAACAAAGATCGCTTGGAGCTTGGAGACCAGCTCTAGCGCGGCATCCGCAGTCTTCTGGCAGGAGGAGTAGCGCGCGGTGGTGTCCTGCGCTTCGAGTGGTCTTCGTGATGCTGTGTTTCTGAGATAACGTCAGTGACAGTGCCTGAGATAACGTCAGTCGCGCGCCCACCGCAAACACGCCGAACCGCAGCACCGCGCGAGCGCAAGGCAATAAACGCAACTGTCAGGCTTTCGCCGAAAATACCCCGAACCGCAGCAGTGCGCGTGAGTAAGGCAAGAAACGGAACTGTAGTACTCCCGCCGAAAAGACGCCGAAGGGCAGCGCCGCAGCGAACGTCAGTCGCGTGCCCACCAAAAACACGTCAAACCGCAGCAATGCGCGAGTGCAAGGCAAGAAACGGAACTGTAGGGCTCCCGCCGAAGACACACCGAACCGCAGTAGTGCGCTAGTGCAAGGCAGGAAACGGAACTGTCGCACTCCCGCTGAAAACCGGCCGAAGAGCAGCAGCGTAACATCGTTACTGTGCAGGAGAGCACCGCACCGGAACGTTTTGACATTAGCTCAGTTACGGAACTGCTCATAGACGCCGCATGCACGAACAGTAGCCCCCTCACACACCACGACTCGCTAAACGTCGCTCGACGCGCCGCCAGACGGCTGCTTTGGTAACTGAATCATGATACGTACGTTTCAACCTTACTGGAAACGTAGAAACTAACGAAAAAAAAACCTCTTTTTGTAGTAACTTTGATTAGAGTTTAGCACAATATGGGGGGCGCGTGATGTTTTCTAAAATCTTTAGTTTGCTAGGTTTTGCGGCACAATATTATATTTTCATACAACCATGCCTGAGCGGTGATTTCAGGTAGCGCGTCCCGACAAATGCTGATCTTAGCTTCGGGGTGAATTCGCGGCGCGTCCGCTTTTGAGACGGGGGTGGCATCCCTGTAACCCTTTCCACTGTATCTGTTTCGGCTACGAAATGGCCGATTGAAGCCAAAATAGATTATAATGCAATTAAATGCAAAGGTGCAAGCGAGCTCGACAAGAATGACGAAAAATAAACCTTTCTCCAGGGTTTATTTTCGCCAAAATAGATGTTAGGTGCGGTTCCTCGAGTGACAGCTGCAGGGTAAATTGCGGCGTTGTGATCGCCATTTGGCGGTTCAGCTGGGCTCTTCGAAACGCATAGTTATAAAACGAAAATATAGATGGCCCTTCGAACGACGCCTGGCGGATTAAAGTGAGTGAGGGGGATACCCCCCTCCGCGGGAGTTCCACAACTGAGGTAATCTAATAACGTTGCCGCACCGCTCATCGCAGCATTCAAGGTCACCACTTGACCGGTTGTCATGATTATTGGAACTGGAGACGTTGGAGGCGCTGCCGCGTGAGTTAGCCAAACGCCCAGTTAGCCCGCTTCTAAAGGCACACTCGGCTGCGTGGGATGTTCGAATTAACCGGGTCGGGCGTTTAAGCGTTCAAATTATCGGACGTTTTCGCCCATTGAAATACATATAGTGTAGTCCGGACCACAGCGTGAGTTCGAATAAACCAAAAGTTCGAATTAAGCGTGTTCGAATTAACGACATTCGACTGTACAAGCAGTATTAGAAACTTTGTTTTTTCACGTAAGGAGAGTCTAGGCAAGAATTTTTATAGTGAAGCCGATCATGCAGGAGGGGGCGCGATTCTCACGCCGCGGTACCACCACCTCTGAAAGATGTGAATACGGAAAGCAAGAACGTCTTCGGCGCCATGGAACACAAACGCAGGCGCGCCAGTCAAAAAGCGACACCCAAAACGCCAAGAGAACGTGCGATGACTAGGCAGCCAAGCGAGAGCAGTAATTGGTTAATATCGCGGGGAAACAAAATCATCTAAAAGCATGAGGATATTGAAAAAAAAGCTCGAGGTGCCCGAAGACCAGACTCACTTGCACTAGTATTGACTCAAGTCGAGAGGGGTATATTTCCGGAAAATCCTCCGCAATTAATCTTCTGATCTCAGTGTTGACTAACGAAAAAATGTCCGGCCATACAGGCATGAACAGCAACTATAGAAAACACACTAAAATGATGCTCGCGTGCCCTGAGACTCGTTTCTCTCGGTAGTTGATTTTTTGCTTTGTTAAAAAAAAAGGACAGGTGTAAACTTCATCACGAGGCAGTCGCCGGAAAAATAAAACTAGAAAAGTAAAAGCTAAAAACTAAAAAAAAGGTAGAAGGTATTGTCCGAATGTTTTATGCTAGGAAAGCTTAGAAACAAGTATATTGATGCCGCCAATTTCTCTGAGCCGAACTGAACACCAACGAAAATAGACATAAGCGAAATGAAATTTATTCCATAAATAATAGAGGTGCACTGCTTACTATACTATTAGAAAATTAATCAAACATCTCTCGTTGGTTATTTATCCTTAGTATTTATAGTGCAGAAAATCGCGTAACCATCTGTGAGCATTAACTGGCGTTATACATTCGGACAAATGTAGGAGTTTGCGCTGTCACGGAGCTGCAGAGGCAGGGATAAACAGATACGTGACGCAATCGCCCGCCGAAGTGATAGCCAATTCTACCAGTTCCACCGCGGTTTCATTTTCATGTTTCTGCGAGTGTTTTATTACCAACCAACTTCCCAGGCTGAGAGGTTTCCAACCCGTTTTTTTCTGGCAATGACCCGAAATCTTAGGAAAAATAATCAATCAACAGGCTTAAACAAACAAAAAAATAAAATAACAACTTTGCTTTCTGCTTCGATCGACTGAGGTATCTGTGAAGTAGCGAGTGCACAATGGATGGGAAGGATTGTTAAATTGTGGTTTAACTCTGCAGCGAGGATCGTGCGATTTGGCATCCTGTCACCCTCTTACTGTGTCTTCAGTGAGAACAATAGAGGTTGTTTTCTGTCGAGTACGAGAATTTGATAAAAGAAAAGCCTTGAAAGCTGCACCAATGCGGTGCTTGCACCTGAGCTATACTACCAGACGGACAGTATCTCCAAGGGGAATAAAACAAAAAATTACTAATAACGAGCGCTCGTTAATTACTTTATTAGTTATATGTTGTAGGGCAGATGTTTGTGTTGAAGAAGTGAAAAATATCAATGTTGACGGCCAGTAGAGTTTAAAATGCCTGGATTGAACAGGCACATCAAGGTATTCCGCTTGAAATTGTGTTCTGGAAATCTATTGATACAGAAAAGAAAACACGCGGTGCCCTCCGGAAAGACAACCCTCATTCGACGCGGAGGGGCACGTGTCAATGGCCGAATTTGCATCATTACTTTACGTCACAGCGTCGGAGGTGATTTGCAGTGGGTGCTCTCTGGCTGCAGGACTAAATCGATAAGCCACCTTAACGTCACCGACAAGTTGCTTTTTTTTTTGTCGCGCTATATCACTGAAACATTTTTTTTTTCTTCGAGTAATATGAAGACGTCAAGGACTATCTATCCGAGACGCAAGCGAATAACTGTGAGGGGACACATTGATTTGCCTGTGAAAGGGACACTAGAGACGCGTCTGAATTGTTCGTATCAATAGCTAGTTTATTCGAACAGAAAACATACAATTTCTTATGTGATTCGGGCTGTTCATGATCATGGCAGAGTAGTAAAATGTGCCGCTCAGAACGGGTGCAACGTTTTGCCTTTGAGCTACCTATTGCTCTTGCTGCTTTTTCTTTCACTGCTTTTGAAAGGGACGCACGGGCGGCATTGCTAGCTCAGCTGTCCTGTCTTCAGTGTTCCACAAAGCGGTTCTCCAATGACTTCCCCGGTGTGCTTCAAGTATTCAGTCACAAAAAAGTGGACGTGGGCCTGGCATGCGCTGAGATGAGTGGAAATTCCCGTCTGGCCACAGGGTTGTATGCCGCTCGTTTCCTGCATCGTCGGGTTGCCAACATGCCGAGTTTGCGGGCGTCCTCACAAAGGTTCGGGAGACTGTTTTTCTACATCACGGACGGCGCAGAAAGGCCGCTGTTGTAAGTGAAGTTGTGAAACTGACGTCCTCGACTACGTAAGAATCCACCATCAGAACCCGCGAGACTGCGCTTGAGTGCGGCGGGACCGTCACTTCCGTCTGGAACGTGCTCCGGAAGCAAAACCTCCATCCGTGCCGTCGTTGCCTACAACAGCGCCTCACTAATGTGAACTTTGAAAAGCGACTTGAGTTATGCAAATGGCGCTCTAATTAAAGCGAGTGAAGACAATATATTTTTAACGAAGCAATTTGAACCGATGGAGCGAAATTTTGCCGCGACGAAACTGAACCTTCATAATTCTCAATACTAGTAAGACCAATACCCTAGTTGGTGAAGAGAAGATAGCCATCAGGCACATTGGTCTCCCAAGTCCTCGTGCGGCATCCTCGGCAACAAGCTTATTGGACTTTACTTTCCATGGAAGGCGGTATCACTGGGAGAAATTACACAGTGGATGTCCTTAATGAATTTGTCGATGAATTTGCCTGCGTCCTGCCACTGCAAGACCTGCAAAACGCGTGGTTTCAGCACGACGGAGCATAACGGCATTTTTCGTCTGGCGCCAGAACTTCCAAAAAAGTTCCAGATCGGTAACTTGGACGAGCATGGACAATGCTTGGCCTCCCAAATCGCCCAATTTGACACCTCTTGACATTTTTCTTTGGGTAGTTAAAGCCTAGGTTTCCAAACCTCGGGGAATTATGGGTTTAGAGCAAATAATTCCCGATGCCTGTCACAGTTTCAATCCCGAACTAAAACAGGGAGCGAGCTGCGGGTTCAGTGGAAAAACATTTATTGGTTTGCATTGCATTTGAACGCAGTCACTGCGAAAATTTTCTGTAACTTGACCTTTCGGACAGACGTCACTTATTTATTGACTTTAGAAGGTAAAGTCCTGTGACTGAAAAAATGAGCCTGTCTTGCCCGTGGCATTTTTTAGTTTGCATGTTTTCGCTTCGAAGAGAATAGCCATCAGGCGTCGATATAGATGCCTAGAATCACACGGTAGTACCACAGCGAAACAGGCAAATAGAACGAAAGAGCTTAACATGTTTAAAAAAAATATACGTTATCATCAACACTTATAAAATATTAGAAAAACACTGGGCACATTCGAACGTTCATGACATTTTTACAAGAACTGCTGAGACTGAGACCACAATTTGATTAGAAATATGTTGAACTAGAGGGTTACTAGGCGTACAACTGTAACACCTCCTAGCAAACTGAACAGGAATACAATAATCTAGAGATGCTGTTTCAGCCGTTGAATTTTTATGCGTGGTGAAAATTGGGGAATGCCTTGCTGGCCACTTCTTGACCTATATTTTGTTGGCTTCTTATTCGGCACGTTTTACCAGGGTTCCTTTTTTTTTTTACCGAGAACTGTTCACTCTGTAGCAGTACGTAAATCAGCGCGTAAAATTATCATTCACCTCGTCATTAGCCACTCTACGTGCAATTATTTTTCTGTCGATAATGCTCGTCGCCTTCTCGTGCTGAAATTCACGTCGAAGCAATAACTTTGTACTTAGTAGTTTTAGTTTAGTTTTTTTTTTTTAGCTTGATTTGTAACAGTGATTTATACGGTTTTTAGTGATATTGGAAGCAAAGCGAGGTGACTTGTCGCGGCGGATAAGGTGGCTTATCGTTTTAGTTCTCGAGCCACAGAACACCGATTGCAATCAGCTCTTGCGCGCTGTGATGCAATATTGACACGCGCGTCGCCGAGCGCTCGCATGTGTGGCCGAATGGTTAACGCATGCCAGAGTGTTAGATAGAAAATTTTTGGTTACTCAGAATCTTTGTCTATTAGCGAGAGTTTAAGGTAAGAAGGAAGTAAAAAAAAAGTGGAAATAACTAAATATCTATACAGTTAATGCGGAAACCCGTGCCAAAATATCAAAAAACAAAAATTGTCGTCGTGGTTGTCGATGCCGGATCGACAGCGAATTCGAACAAAGGCGGACGATGGACTCGATGCCGTGTTAATATTTTATTCAAACTCATCAGCTCGAAGGAAGGGAACCAATAATAGTTGGAGCGGATACATAAACCCCACCGCAAGATGAATTTTGTGTTTACTTGATTTTACAAGCAGCCTGCCAGGCAACTGGCTGGCCTTGCCGGTTTAGTTTCGTTTTGAAGCCCAAACAAGGATGACATTTCTTGCCTTGTAGCAAACACTGTGCGCCTATTTTAGTACAACTTTTATGTTAGTGCTAAGCTATAATAAATTCGAACTTCAATTATGAAACTACGGTGAACTCATCTCTGAATTTAAACGTTCATTCGATATATTGTCATTTATTTATGTACTAAAATATTTATTTTTCTAGTGACCCTATCACCACGACAAACTTTGTCCCGCAGAAAAAAGTCAAATTTGGAGGTTTCACGTGCCAAACGAACGACAGGCATCTGGCCCGCCCCAGCGGAGGACTCAGGATTAATTTCGACCACCTGGCGACCTTTTGACGTGCAACTGAAAGCTCGGTTACACGGCGCCTTCTCTGCAATAAGCCTCCGTCTGATTGCGGGCGCCTCGGCCGGGATTCGAACAATGTCCCGTGGCTAAAATAACCCTTACTTAAGGTACATATCTAAATCTAGTACCTCTAAAAAAAAAAAAAGAAAAAAGGAGAACGATCAGTATATTGTCCCGAATGACAAATCATGAGGCCGCGAATAACTAGAGCAACTAAACGTTTAATGGAACAAACCTGTGCCCCAAACAAAGCAAAAGAAAGTTAACGTCGCAGGCGTCGATATCGGCAAAACAGCGGGATCGAGCGTTGGGGCAAAACTGACTCCGGCTCGCCAACTGGAGTCAGTCTCGCCCCAACGCTCGATCTTGCTGTTTTGCCAACAACGATGCTTGCGACGCCCACCTTCATCTATTTTGTTTTGGGCAAAAGTTTGTCCCATTAGAGGTTTAGTTTCTCTAGTTATTCGCCGCATAATTATTTGACGCTCGTGTCATTTTGGTGGAGGTGCGGGGTGTTGCGTTCTATACCCGTAAAGCGTGCCCCTCCGAAGGCACCCCAGCCAAGTGAATTGCTCAGCCCCGGTAGGCTACCCTCGCCGATGACGTCTAAGCACGAACAAGCCGTCGAACCACAGGTCAGCCCCACGAATTTGGTCTCTTTCCCGACAACCGGAAGAATTTATTTATTTTATTTACACAAATACCTGCTTCGCCGTTAGGCATTAGGCAGGGGGGAACAAAAGAAAAACGCATTCAAAAAACATTTTCAGTAACGCAATCGACAATCATCCAGTACTACATTTTCACTCGACCACGCTTCTCCGCAGTCTGTCATAAAAGACGTCATTATTGATAATATCTATCAGTTCTTCCGGAAGGGCATTCCACTCTCGGGCGGTTTGAACAAAAATGAATAGCAAAAACAGTCGGTACGATAACGATACTCTGCCGCAGTCTTAGAATGATTCCGCTTTGGAGATACATGGTGTGGTTTGAGAATGTAAAGACATTTTTCAATGCCCGTTTCCCCGTGATATATACTGTGAAAGAGTTTTAACCGCAAACACTTTCTCCGTAGTCTAAGAAGGTCCCAACCCAATCTGTTCTTCATTTCTGTACAGCTCGAGTACGGACTATAATCGCCTGTGACAAACCTTAATGCCCGATTTTGAATTCGCGCTAACTTATTCCCGAGGTAACACTGAGGCGTGTCCCAGATAACACAGGCATACTCCAAAATTGGTCTGATAAAAGAAAAATATAATGTTTGTCTTACGCTACGAGATGTATTCTTAAAATTCCTCTGAATAAAAAATAACATCATACTTGCCTTTGCTACAATACTATCTATATGGTCATTCCATTTTAGATTATTCGAAAAGTTAACTCCCAAATACCTGTGTTTATGTACCCGCTCAAGTTCATAATTTTTTATCTTATATGTAGCCATGCTAACAATAGATCGAGTAAAACACATGTATTTGCACTTTTTTATATTCAAGCCCATTTCCCAATGATCGCACCAGCGTTCTAAAATACCTAAATCTTTTTGCATCATACAGACGTCTGCGTCATTTTCTAAAACTCTGTATAATACACAATCATCCGCAAATAGCTTGATGTTTGACTGCATCCCCTCGCAAATGTCGTTAATAAATATAAGAAATAACAAAGGTCCCAGTACACTTCCCTGAGGCACCCCCGAGGTTACAAGTACAGGTGAAGATTTTTGACCATTTAATACAACACTTTGTTCTCGCTGAGATAAGTAAACAGGAACCCAATTTATAATATTTGGATTAATTCCTATTAATGTAAGCTTATTCAATAACAAATGATGTGGCACCGTATCAAACGTCTTACAGAAATCCAAGAATATACAATCTACTCGCTTTTTGTTGTCAATGGCGTTTGAAAGGTAATGTGTAAATTCAGCTAGCTGAGTTACACACGAATAAGCACGACAGAAACCATGTTGGGAAGGAGAGAAAAATTTCTGGAACTTAAGAATTTATACATTGAGCTATATAATATATGCTCCAAGAGTTTGCAAGCAACACATGTCAGAGACACGGGGCGGTAGTTTTCAACAAGATTTCTTGATCCTGACTTAAAAATTGGAGTTACGTTTGCTTTTTTCCAATCGTCGGGAGTTATGCCAGTTGTTAGTGATTTGGTAAAAATGATATGTAGGTATCTTGCAATTTCCTCTTTACAATTGTGAAAAATTACCGGCGAGAGCTTATCTGGTCCATATGCCTTTGAAGTGTCTAAGTCTCTTAGAAGTGCTATAATCCCGTCCATTCCTATTGTCACTTCTGGCATTACAGATCTTGCTATTCTATCAGGCACAGAAGGAATACCTCCAAGAGCGTGGGGTGAAAAGACTGATTTAACGTATGTGTTAAAAGATTCCGCTTTTTCAATATCACTGTTCACTAAGTCGCCATCCTTCAATAAACCAGGAATTGAAGTATCCTCTTTTTTATTTGCCTTAACGAATTTCCAGAATTCAATAGGGTCATTTCTTAATTTGTTTTCAAAAGATTCGTAGAAATTTAGTTCGCTTTCTTGGATATCTTTTTTTTTTTAAGATTTACGGTTATCTCCTCAAGTTTATGTTGTAAGATATCGGACGGATTTTTTCTATATCTTTTGTAAACCCGACTTTTACGTTTTATTTGTTTTTGAATTGTAGCATTTATCCATGGTTTATGTTTATTATTTTCCCTAATAGTCCTGGATGGTATGTGAGAATCAGCGAGCACGTTAATTTTATGCTTAAAAATTTCCCATAATTCATTAACGTCGCACTCTTTACTGAGATCGGAAAAGTAAGGGAAATATGCCGAGAGCTCTAACGAAATACTTTCGTAATTACCCTGTCCGTACATCCTTACTTTGCGTGGAGGCTTTGACATCCTATTTATTTTATGCAATGTTAATTCACATACAACTGCACTGTGATCAGTTATACCAGGAATTATGGAGACATTTGAAATAATCCTAGGGTTATTCGTAAGTAACAAATCCAAACTAGAGTTTTTTCTTGTCGGTGAGAGTACGAATTGGTTTAGAGCAAATGAAATAAAGAGATCATTAAAAAATTTATACAAGGTGGAACTGTCATCACAAGTATATGCAGTGCCTGCCCAATTGATATTGGGAAGATTAAAGTCCCCTCCTACAATAATAGAACTATCAGAGATAGTGGACAGTATTTGACCAAGTTCATCGATATTATTTATTGTTGGGGGACGATAGTAAGTACCTAATACGTGGGTGTCTCCTTTGGGCAAGTGAACTCGGCACCAAACAGATTCAGTATCATTTAGCGGCACTTGAAGCTCACTGCTTGCCCACCGTGAGTCTATCAATAAAAACACTCCACCGCCATGCGCGTTGCGGTCATTACGATAGACTGCAAACCCCTTAGGAAACACTTCGCTATTAAGCACTGAATCATCGAGGCACGTCGTGCTGCCCGTCGCCCCGCGATCACCTATTACCTTTCTTGGCGAGATCAACGAGGACGTCAGACCGGATCAACTATTACGACTGCGTGGCCTGCCAAAACGGCTGGGGTGACGAGCAGCGCCTGCAGAGCTTTTATTTCTCACTTGAGGGTACTGCAAGGCGCTGGTTTGAAAACCTCGAAGCACCCTCACTTCGTGAGGCCCTTGCGAAAATGAGCGGATGCGTACGTTCCCCAGACAACACCGAAGCGAGAGGTCCGAAGATGTGCTGCAATTGAGGACCCACGGTTCCAGTGAGAGCGTAACGAGAATCGTGGAATGTGTCCTGTTCCTGAGCTCCCGCGTCGACTCTCAGGGCACCGAGGAAAAGAAACTGCGTATTCTGATGCGTGAAGTAAAGGACGACATCCTTGGTGGATTCGTACGCAACGTACCGAAAACTGTTCAAGGATTTGTTACCGAGGAGACGAACATAGAGCGTGCCATCCTTGAAAGGGCAACCCACTACCAGCGGCAGCCCGGCGTAGTTTCCCCCTCGCCAATAGCATTGGACGACGGCTCCAGCCTGACGGGTATTTGGGAGATCATTGGCGATGTCGTACGTGAAGAGCGAAAGAACCTGCTGCCCACTTCATGACGCCCGGCCTCACTGTTGCTCGCCTTGGTCGTCCGAGAGGAGCTTTACCGAGCCTTCCAACCTGAAGTTCCCCTTTACACGACGACGCCAGAGGAACCGACCTTGAGCTACGCCGCCATGGCCCGACGAACGCCTCAAGCTAACCGCCAGGCCACGGCACCTCCCGACGAGGGGCTGCGATGCCGCAGTATCCTCGACGTTAGGAAGGAAAAGTACAGTACGTCTGCCCGAAGCGACCCTCGCCGAAGAAGACAGACCTGTGGAGGACAGCCGATCGACGCCCGGTGTGCTACCACTGCGAGGGAACGACCACATCTACCGCCCTTGCCCCTACCGGCAAATGGAGCTGCGCGGCTTCCACCCAAGCGACCCACGCCTACGCTACGGTGAGCGGCACCAGAGGATTGAAGAGCAGTGGCGTCACAAAAAGGGCGGGGGGGGGGGGGGGGGCGGGGAGGAAGACCAACCCGGGCAAAGCGCTCACGGGGGTGTCGTGGCGGGCCAGGAGAGCGCGGGGGGGTGGCGTTCGCGGCGGATTACACCAGAGTGTGGGGGGGGGGGGGGGATGTCGCGGCGGGCTACCGTTCCGGGTGCCGCATACCCTAGTGACGCCACTGTTGAGGCGGACTTTCGATGACCTCTGTCTCCCCCGCCGCCTGCTGCTCACCGTAAGTCCCGGTCACCGTCACCAAAACGTCCATCTTCGCCGATGCACCTACCCCGCCGTGAGAGCCTGTCGCACTTGTCGCGCTGGGAAAACTAAGCGTGATAACCCCTGGAGGTGGAGTTGCCGAGGAACGACGACGTAAAGAGCCTCCGAAAACGCCTGAGGCCTCCCACTTGACCGTCGACGCGCATCGGAGCAACGCTTCTGCAAAGGAGCCCAACAGCCTCAACGTGGCTATCGACAGCCGCAACACTTCGGCCCTCGTGGACACCCAGCAGACGACTCCGTCTTGAGTGGAAGGTTTTCATGCCGTCTTCGGAAACTGATGACACCGTAAAATGGCCTTGAAATATGAACCGCCGCCGGGCATCTCTTCACAGAAGTGGGGAGATGCACTTCTCGCTTCGAGATCCACGGTGAGACGTGCCCTGTGAAGCTTCGACGTTCTGCAAGAATGTGCGAGGATGTTATCCTCGGAATGGAAATTCTCTGCGAGTATGGCGCCGACATCGACCTCTGGAGCAAACCGGCTGACGCTACGAAAATCTGTTCCACCACAGGAGGAAAACAAGCGACGTCATCCGAGGTACGAGTCCTCGCAAGCCACGCAAACTTACTGGCGAGGTCGAGTGTTTTCGCACCCGTCGAGATCAAGAAAGCTTCCTGCGGCAAAGTTGTGCTCGAGAAAAGCTTTCAGTTGCTTCTGGAAAGAGGAATTAGTGTTGTAAAGGAGTAACAGGATTTCAAGAACCGGCTATGGTCCTGGCTACTAGTTTCCGTGAAGAGCCGCAGCACCTTACGAAAGGTTTCGCCGTGGGCCACATCGACGAACTCCAGAACTCAGCCGCAATCGCTGCAATTTTGGAAGAGCCGACTTGATCGCAGCACGAAAAAACGCCACCCTCAGAACATGACATTGACCCGAAGCTTAAAGCTACTGAACGAAGACGACAGCATGACCTTCTGAGCGAATTTGGCCAGTGTTTTGCAGCCGGTTAAGTGTGCGACAGATAGGGGCAGCGAAGCACGGCATCATTACTGACAAGGACAGTCTGTTCACCAGTCGCCGTACCGACTCTCCTTAAAGCAAAGGAAGGTGATTTTAGATCAAGTCCACAAAATGCTCGACGAAGACATTATTTAACCCCCAAGAAGTCCGTGGGCGTCACCAGTCGTCCTTACGAAGAAACAGGACGGAACGCTGAAGTTCTGCTTTGACTATCGTTGACTGAACGCTCTGACTAAGAAAGACGTCTATCCACTTCCATCCACTTCCCCGCATCGAGAATACGTTACACCGACTGCGCCATTCCCGATCCTTTCCATCCATGAACCTGGTGAGTGGCTACTGGCAGATTAAAGTCGACGAACGCGACAGCGAGAAATCTGCCATCGACACTCCCGACGCACTGTACGAGTTCAAAGTAATGCTGTTCGCGCTTTGTACAGCACCAGCAGCCTTTCAACGTGCCATGGACACCTTGCTGGCAGGTCTGAAATGGCGGAGCAGCCTACTCGGCTAGCTGTGCGGGCGGCAATTTTAGTAGGGTTGCATTACGCCAAATATGTTTCAACTTCAGTTACGAACCATTCAATTCTCGCAGGGATTGCCGAAGCTACCACTTTTCCCGACTTGTGTTCCAGGGAAATATGCAATGTGTTTAACTAAAAGGCACAAAAAATGCACGCGGTTTAGCAAAACGCGCTAGTAAACCTCGCGCTTTTAAGTGGTCTAATCAGAGCATAAACTATAAGTTTTGATGATGTCCTCACTTGATAAATGCCTTCATTTGCATTAGAGAGCAATTAGAGAAGTGTCCGCTGTTGCTTCCGTGAGCTCTGGGCGCCATGATGTACTCCTCTTTTGGGTCGCATATGTCTTGCGGCATTCCGGATATTTTCGTATCAGGTGGATCCCCGTCGTGAACAGCTCCAAGCCTGCAAGGTATTGACATGTCCAGGGATAATACCAGAGCATAATGCCTTTGTCGATGCTGCAAAGGTTTTAGTTCGGAAGAAATTTCTCTTTCATTTGTGAATGGCTAATCCTTAGACAATTCCGGAAGATCCCATGAAACACTAAAACAACCTCCCCTACTTCTGTCACGACACCTCTCTCTCTCTCTCACTCCCATGAAACACCGGAATTCCCCCACACTGCCCCGCGCGATGCGGACGTGGGATTGTCTTGCGATGTGGACAGAGATTGTCGCACATGGGATTGTGGTGACACGTCGAGGATACAATGGACGAGCCACATATGCCCGGAATGGTCTATTGTCAACATTTAGGTTATCCTCGGGGACAGCTATCAGCGGCATGAAGCCAATATGCTAAAAAACAGTGCACCCACGCGCCTGCTATTCTGCCAGTAGTTCCCCACAAAACAGCCTTGATCTTTGTTTTGTTCTGCGAAGAAATCATCTGTCTACACTCGGGAATTCAACGTACGTAGCGAACTAGAAATGTCGCCGTAAACATTGTTCTCTTAACATATTTTACAGTACAAATGTAAGCGGGAGAGAAACCTCGTAGTGTGCAGAATATATCTGCCTAGATGTGACCCAAATGACGTTTAAAAGAAGCACTAATTCAATCCTGTGCTAAATTATTTAAAAGATTCAGATAACAAACTACCTTCCACCCTGTAAACTTAACTGGAAGTAAAAGTAAAAAGATAAACAAGAGAGAACTCTCCTATATTTGCATTTTTAGATCGTAACACCAAAGTCGAAACGAAGTATGCCGTTTTTTTTGGCGCCGGCAAAGTTAGAGTTGAAGCATTCTTGCTGAGCAGGACTTGAATTATATAATTTAGAATGGTTCATAGTTACGAAATAAGAAGCAGCAAACTATTTCTGAGAACTACACTCTGTCACAAGGTCATATGACGCTTCGGGTCAGTTGCTCTAGCTACACTGCTGTGGAAAGTTGGGCCGGGTATAGTTCGTAGGAATCATTCTATTAATTCATGTTGGATGCTCAATGATACTCTAATTCGTATATTCTATTATTTGTAGTCAGAAGATTCTTATATACTTACGTATGAGCCAGTTCGTGTGTAATAAGTTGAATGAAAGAGTATGTGTGTGGTTGATCCTCCACCATTGCAACGCGTTCTCTCACGCTGCAGAAACCATTAGATAACGCCAACCCTAAAAAAATCGAATTTAGTAACGTTAGTTTGCACCACATTTTAGTTGTGCAGGCAAGCTATTTGTCACTCTGCGATTGTATTACCTCAAATTTCGATCTATTTCTACCCCTAAAAATCATGCACGGAAAAAATGTCTAAATAATTGTCATTGGGCAGGCGCAGTTTTTAGAGAGTGAAGTTTTGGGAAACAAATATCGCAAATTCTGCGAATATTGAAAAGCGGCCTGAAGGTATAAATATAATATGTTCGATGTAATGTTTATTACAAATATCGAACACGAAAATGAATTAAATTACGTCTTACGTACGGCAGTCGTGGATACCCTTTATGCTCCACACGACGCAGGAGTGTGTACTCGTGGTGGTGAATGTTTCTAACGTACGCTCGAACATCTTTCACCTATATGTTTCACACGGTCGGGAATGCATCAGGTAACATTTTTTTCTGACGCACCTCGAGTGGTTTATTGAAAGAAAATAATGTCATGGACGTCCTCGTTAAATTAAAAAAAGAACTATGCCAGTAATGAAAGACCTGCGCGGGATGTCGGTTCCGGCAATGACTATTGTACTCGAAAAACACGTGTTATCTCCATGAAAGCAACGCCTTGTTTTAAGGAGGTCCAAATGCTGGAAGTTTCTTCTAGCTAGTGCTGCTTAGCAGAGACACCGGAAGGCGGTCAGTGACGCAGTGTAATTGTCCATCTGATAAAACTGATAACTATTTTCGGTTGAATTTCTGCTGCGTTTTGTCTCAAGACCGAAGATACTCGTAGCGTTCTCATTAAGACTGATTGAGCTCCATTCACTCGATTCAGAGTCGCAATAATGAGGTGCAAATGAGGAGAAAACCTTGTTGTCCTGTTAGTAGGGAAGGACATTCTTTTCTTCCTGAAGAGAAACAGGAAATATAAGCGGTTTTCTATTACTGAAGAAAAAATATGGACTTTTTTAGTAAGAGTGCCCGATTTTACTGATATGGTGGGAGATGAGCGCGATGGGGTCTTTAGAGCTCAGGTTGAACCTGTCAGCCGCAGTCATACAGGGGGGAGGGAGTGCAACCCGTGGTCTAGGCATACTTCGTTTCACCTTAAGCCAGGACACAGCCGGCGCTAGGAGTGTCATGATTTCGGAAAAAGAAAAGAAGAAAGAGAAGTGAAGAAAAAGAAGCCAGTATCGCGGGTGCGAGAGGAACTCGAAGCTGAACAAAGAGCCGCGACGATCGGCTGCTCGAACGGTGCGCTACCCGGCTCCATCATGGCATCAGTGTGGTCAGCGTAACCGGCTTCGTCCCGGCTTCAGCACGGTGACCATCAGCGCAACCGCCTCCGTCCCGGGATTAAGCGACCCGGACCCGAGATAACCAACCCCCTCCCGATGTCGGGAGGGGGTTGGTTATAACCAACGAACAATCAAGGGGTGAACATTCAAGGGCACCAGCGACCCAAACTACGACCCCAGGGGTGACTATACTGCCTACCGAACGTGCCTGAACGGTCGAATGGTTTCTTTTCTTTTGCTTCTCTGACGCAGCTTCTTTTTGACTATTTACTTCCTGACTTAACTATACTTTTTACTCATGCATTTGTCTCAGCCTTCGGAGCAATCGTCTCATCATCCCGGACGAACCTGACAACGAGCTGATGCGACCGATCAAACAGCGTTAAAAAGAAAGATTTTGACGTTGTTTGATTGGTCAGTGGGGAACATTGGTTTAGCGATCATAGAAGACGTACGAAGACATGACGAGCACAAGGCTGTTTCATTGGTTCCGCCAGCTCCTAGCGTGGGGGGCGTCCGGACTTGGAGCGAAACAAAATATATCCCTCCCTTAGAGGAACCAAGGGATGTGGCTTTGAATGGCTGCGGCCGGAAGATCAAGGTTATTTGCCTTGAAAATGCCAGTTTGCCTGGGCCCTTAAGAAGTTGTTTCTTACTAGTATTGCCAAAAACGTTTTTTTTAGCAGATTTAGGCTAATAGGTAATGCGTACATCAGGCTAGTTTTTTTTTTTTTTCTATATACTGCAACACCACGTTAACTTCAAAACGTGTAAAAGGTGTTCATGACAAAAGCACTTGTCGATTGCAGGTATTGGGCGGATGAGGGACGTGCGCAGTTTAACTTCCTGTCGAAATACATTATTAATAAACAAAATATGGGTCATTTAAAATAATCAAAACTAATTCTCACCCATTATATAATTTTGAACAAGTTTAATATTCCCAATCGCCATGTCCATTCTGAAAGTAAAACAGAAATTGAACTTGTTTACATGTACTATACACAGCGCGAGACTGTTAGAACAGACCCCATATTGGCGCATTTTTGCAGTCTACTTCTTACGAGTATTTAAACATTTTATTTAACTTATATTAGTATCTCAAGTAGTACTTCCCTCCACAGTAATACTTCTGATGGCAGCCTTCATACTCCGTTAGAGTTTTTTCATTATTTTTGAGAGCTGCTTAGAATAACAGAATTGCGTGACGCAGCAAAAACGACGTCACTGGAGCACCGCGTGACCCCCCGGTTGATGCTGTGCAGATAGATACTCCCGCATCAACTCCGAGACCGGCCGAACTTTCTCTTGGTGGCGCGAGAGAGCAGTTTTATTGGTTGACCCTCCTGTGAATCTTGACGCATAGGAATAAAGAATGCAAAAAGACCTGCCGCAGGTAGCGTCCTAATAAGAGACAAGAGATTGAACAACATTTAGACTGCCCTTACGATGTGACAAGGACGACAATATCTTCTGGACCTCTTCCATAAAATGCAGCCATCCAATCCAATGTTTGCTCTGGGTTTACGTACTTCTTTTCGGAACATGAACGACAGTCAACATCATATCCATAAAACACATAGAAGATGTCGTCCAACTGAAAACAAATTCCAAGAAATATTTTTCAAGCCATTGGCTATACTTAGATAGTATACCGTATATTAGCACCTACCGGTACTTCAACAGTAGTGAGTAGAAACTGAACCATTGGTTCCGTCGTGTCTTCATATCGTAAGTTAACCTGCGAAATTCATATAAAAAAGGCAGAGTGAGAACGTTAACCTTCTGCCAAAATGAAACAGTACGTAAACATCGCGACACTGTTAGCGCGAACACGACATTGGCGCATTTTCGCATTTTACTTATAAATTGTATTAGCGAGCACAAAATTTTATCACTTACGTTAAATAACTAAATGAGCTCTTACCGTAGCAATAATAACTCGGATGACATCTCTTGGTTTAAACAGAAAAATTGGAAAAACTGTCGATCGCTTGTTTGCGCTAACAGTGTCGCGCTCTGTAATTTGTCTGCTGTTAGTGGAAACAAACTTATGTTTAATAAAATTGTACAGGAGCATTTTACATCGCAAAATGCTCAAACCCCACGAGAATGTGACTCTGGCGTTTGGAGTAGAACCCGAAAGTTTGTAAACAAGACGTGACCTGCATAAACCGATAATTAAAAAAAATATGGAAACTCCAGTCTATGCTGTGAAGGTGGTTGGAAGTAAATGCGCTGTTCCAAAAATGTATTTTTATATATGAAAGTCTTCGTAAGCTACCCTTGTCGCGGCAGTTTATGCAACAGCAATCTTTACCGTGAAACGCATGCGGGAAGCGCTAGTGCTTTGAATCGTTAGTAGGGCTAGTGACGTCACTTCACACTTCGTACCCTGCCGCTGCCGCGGCAGCTTATGCAACCGCTACCATTACCGTGAAACGCACGCCAGTAGCACGAGTGCTTCGAATTGTTAGTAGCGCTAGTGACGTCTCTTCAAATTTCGTACTCTGCCGTTGCCGCTCCAGCTAATGCAACTGCCATCTTTACCGTGAAACGCATGCGGGGAGCGCTAGTTCTTCGAATTGTTAGTAGGGCTAGTGAAGTCATCTCACACTTAATCACAACCGTGAAACACATGCGGGTAGCGCGTGTGCTTCGAATAGTTAGTAGGGCTACCCTGCTGAAAAAGGTTATATGAATTTATTTCTGATATGTTTATTGGACACCTTTTTCTTATCAGAACTTAATATTTCATATCAGTTTCATATGCCACAATCAGTAACACTAGGCTAGGTGGCGCTAAGTACAGCCCAATTCTTGTGCGACAAAAATATTTTTATTTACTAACGCTATCATGTAGATACATTGCGCATACCACTAGCATCAGCTGGACATATACATTGAGCGCATACACATATACGGCACAACAAACATGAATGAACAGCCCACCCAATAACTACTTCTAAGTTCTGCGTTTCCGCCTTTTATACAGGTACTTCTGTAAATACGGAGTTTTTCGGTGACCACCTAAGCAATAAATAATATTCTCAACATGTTGGATTTTTTTTAGTAATGCCATACCTCTGAGAGTATTTTGAACGGCTCGGGGTATGAATCTCTTAATAAAAAGGAAACACTCATGCCGTAATTATTTGAAAGCCAGTACATCAAGCTGCTCCACTGCGGTTCCAAGTCACGTGTTTGTTTTCCCGCGCGGCACGTCATATACTGAAAAAAATTATATGAATTTATTTCTGATATGTTTATTGGACACATTCATATCAGTTGGATTATGTTGCATACCAGTTCTTCTATGTCGCATATCAGTTTTGGGGATTCCATACCAGTTTCATATATCGCATATCAGTTTTTGGATATTTCATATCGGTTTCATATGTCGCATATCAGTTTTTGAATATTTCATATCAGTTCTTATATAGATTTATATAATTGTTTTCAGTAGGGTAGTGACGTCACTTCACACTTCGTACTCTGCCGTTGCCGCGGCAGCTTATGCAACCGCAATACCAGGAACGCTAGTGCTTCGAATTGTTAGTAGGGCTAGTGACGTTACTTCACACTTCGTACTCTGCAGTTGACGCGGCAGCTTATGCAACCGCAATGCGGGGAGCGCTAGTGCTTCGAATTGTTAGTAGGGCTAGTGACGTCAATTCAAAATTCGTAATCTGCCGTTGCCGCGGCAGCTTATGCAACCGCAATGCGGGGAGCGCTAGTGCTTCGAATTGTTATTAGGGCTAGGGACGTCACTTCACACTTCGTATTCAGCCGTTGCCGCTTCAGCTAATGCAACCGCAATCTTTACCGTGAAACGCATGCGGGGAGCGATAGTTCTACGAGTTGTTGGTAGGGATAGTGAAGTAACTCCACACTTCGTAATCTGCCGTTGAGGCGCCAGCTAATACAGCCCCAATCACTACCGTGAAACACATGCGGGTAGCGCGAGTGCATCGAATTGTTAGTAGGGCTAGTGACGTCACTTCACAATTCGTACTCTGCCGTTGCCGCTCCAGCTAATGCAACCGCAATCTTTACCGTGAAACGCATGCGGGGAGCGCTAGTGCTCCGATTGGTTAGTAGGGCTAGTGACGTCACTTCACACTTCGTACAATGCTGTTGCCGCGGCAGCTTATGGAACCGCAATGCGGGAAGCGCTAGTGCTTCGAATTGATAATAGGGCTAGTGACGTCGCTTCACACTTCGTACTCTGCCGCTGCCGCGGCAGCTTATGCAACCGCTACCATTACCGTGAAACGCATGTCGGTAGCACAAGTGCTTCGAATTGTTAGTAGGGCTAGATACGTCACTTCACACTTCGTACTCTGCCGTTGCCGCGGCAGCTCATGCAACCGCAGTGCGGGGAGCGCTAGTGCTTCGAATTGTTAGTAGGACTAGTGACGTCTATTCACACTTCGTATTCTGACGTTGCCGCTCCAACTAATGCAACCGCAATCTTTACCGTGAAACGCATGCGTGGAACGCTAGTTCTTCGATTTGTTAGTAGGGCTAGTGAAGTCACTCCACACTTCGTAATCTGCCGTTGCCGCGCCAGCTAATGCAGCCGGAATGAGTACCGTGAAACACATGCGGGTAGCGCGAGTGCTTCGAATTGTTAGTAGACGTCACTTCATATTTCGTACTCTGCCGTTGCCGCGGCAGCTTATGCAACCGCAATCATTACCATGGGACGCATGCCGGTAGCACGAGTGCTTCGAATTGTTAGTAGGGCTAGTGACGTCACTTCACACTTCGTACTCTGCCGCTGCCGTGGCAGCTTATGCAACCGCAGGCGGGGAGCACTAGTGCTTCGAATTGTTAGTAGGGCTAGTGACGTCACATCACACTTCGTATTCTGACGTTGCCGCTCCAACTAATGCAACCGCAATCTTTACCGTGAAACGCATGCGTGGAACGCTAGTTCTTTGATTTGTTAGTAGGGCTAGTGAAGTCGCTCCACACTTCGTAATATGCCGTTGCCGCGTCATCTAATGCAGCCGCAATCAATACCGTGAAACACATGCGGGTAGCGCGAGTGCTTCGAATTGCTAGTAGGGCTAGTGACGTCACTTCACCATTCGTACTCTGCCGTTGCAGGGGCATCTTATGCAACCGCTACCATTATCGTGAAACGCATGCCGGTAGCACGAGTGCTTCGAATTGTTAGTAGGGCTAGTGAACTCACTTCAAACTTCGTACTCCGCCGTTGCCGCTCCAGCTAATGCAACCGCAATCTTTACCGTGAAACGCATGCGGGGAGCGCTAGTGCTTCGAGCTGTTAGTAGGGCTAGTGACGTCACTTCACTTTTCGTAATCTGTCGTTGCCGCTCCTGCTAATGCAGCCGCAATCACTACCGTGAAACATATGTGGGTAGCGCGAGAGCTTCGAGTAGTTAGTAGGGCTAGTGACGTCACTTCACACTTCGTACTGTGCCGTTGCCGCGGCAGCTTATGCAACCGCAATGCGGGGAGCGCTAGTGCTTCGAATTGTTAGTAGGGCTAGTGACCTCACTTCGGACTACGTACTCTGCCGTTGCCGCGGCAGCTTAGGCAACCGCTATCATTACCGTGAAACTCATGCGGGTAGCGCTAGTTCTTCGAATTCATATTAGGGCTAGTGAAGAAACTCCACGCTTTGTAATCTGCTGTTGCCGCGCCACCTAATACAGCAGGAATCACTACCGTGAAACACATGCGGGTAGCGCGAGTGCTTTGAATTGTTAGTGGGGCTAGTGACGTCACTTTATATTTCGTACTCTGCCGTTGCCGCGGCAGCCTATGCAACCGCTACCATAACTGTGAAACGCATGGCGGAGGCACGAGTGCTTCGAATTGTTAGTACGGCTAGTGACGTCACTTCACACTTCGTATTCCACCGTTGCCGCTCCAGCTAATGCAACCGCAATCTTTACCGTAAAACGCAAGCGGGGAGCGCTAGTTCTTCGAATTGTTGGTAGGGCTATTGAAGTCACTCCAGACTTCGTAATCTGCCGTTGCCGCGCCAGCTAATGCAGCCGCTACCATTACCATGAAACGCATGCCGGTAGCAGGAGTGCTTCGAATTGTTAGTAGACGTCACTTCATATTTCGTACTCTGCCGTTGCCGCGGAAGCTTATGCAACCGTTACCATTACCATGAAACGCATGCCTGTAGCACGAGTGCTTCGATTTGTTAGTAGGGCTAGTGGCGTCACTTCACACCTCGTACTCTGCCGCTGCCGCGGCAGCTTATGCAACCGCATTCGGGGAGCGCTAGTTCTTCGGATTGTTAGTAGGGCTAGTGAAGTCGCTACACACTTCGCAAACTGCCGTTGCCGCACCAGCTAATGCAGCCGCAATCACTACCGCGAAACACATGCTGGTAGCGCGAGTGCTCGAATTGTTAGTAGGCCTAGTGACGTCACTTCACCATTCGTACTCGGCCGTTGCGGGGGCAGCTTATGCAACCGCTACCATTACTGTGAAACGCATGCCGGTAGCACGAGTGCTTCGAATTGTTAGTAGGGCTAAGGAAGTCACTTCAAACTTCGTACTCTGCCGTTGCCGCGGCAGCTTATGCAACCGCAATCTTTACGATGAAACGCATGCGGGGAGCGATAGTTCTTCGAATTGTAAGTAGGGCTAGTGAAGTTACTCCACAGTTCGTTATCTGCCGTTGGCGCGCCAGCTAATGCAGCCGCAATCACTACCGTGAAACACATGCGGGTAGCGCGAGTGCTTCGAATTGTTAGTCTGGTAAGTGACGTCACTTCACACTTCGTACTCCGCCACTGCCGCGACAGCATATGCAACCGCAATCTTTACCGTGAAACGCACGCGGGGAGCGCTAGTTCTTTGAATTGTTAGTGTGGCTAGTGACGTCACTTCACACTTCGTACTCTGCCGTTGCCGCTTCAGCTAATGGAACCGCAATCTTTGCCGTGAAACGCATGCGGGGAGCGCTAGCTCTTCGGATTGTTAGTAGAGCTAGTGACGTCACTTCACACTTCGTACTCTGCCGTTGCCGCGGCAGCTTATGCAACCGCAATGCGTGGAGCGCTAGTGCTTCGAATTGTTAGTTCGGCTAGTGACGTCACTTCACACTTCGTATTCTGCCATTGCCGCTCCAGCTAATGCAACCGCACTATTTGCCGTGAAACGCATGCGGGGAGCGCTATTTCTTCGAATTGTTAGTAGGGCTAGTGACGTCACTTCACACTTCGCATTCTGCCGTGGCCGCTCCAGCTAATGCAACCCCGATCTTTACCGTGAAACGATTTCGGGGAGCGCTAGTTCTTCGAATTGTAAGTAGGGATAGGGACGTCACTTCACACTTCGTACTCTGCCGTTGCCGCGGCAGCTGATGCAACCGCAATGCGGGGAGCGCTAGTGCTTCGAATTGTTAGTAGGGCTAGTGACGTCACTTCACACTTATTATTCTGCCGTTGCCGCTCCAGCTAATGCAACCCCAATCTTTACCGTGAAACATTTGCGGGGAGCGCTAGTTCTTCGAATTGTTAGTAGGGCTAGTGACGTCACTTCACACTTTCAACTCTGCCGTTGCCGCAGCAGCTTATGCAATCGCAATGCGGGGAGTTCTAGTGCTTCGAATTGCTAGTAGGGCTAGTGACGTCACTTTACACTTCGTATTCTGCAGTTGCCGCTCCAGCTAATGCAACCGCAATCTTTGCCGTGAAACTCATGCGGAGAGCGCTAGCGCTTCGAACTGTTAGTAGGGCTAGTGACGTCACTTCACAGTTCGTACTCTGCCGTTGCCGCGGCAGCTTATGCAACCGTAATGCGGGGAGCGCTAGTGCTTTGAATTGTTAGTAGGGCTAGTGACGACACTTCACTCTTCGTACTCTGCCGTTGCCGCGGCAGCTTATGCAACCGCAATGCGGGAAGCGATAGTGCTTCGAATTGTTAGTAGGGCTAGTGAAGTCACTCCACACTTCGTACACTGCCGTTGCCGAGGCAGCTTATGCAACCGCAATGCGGGGAGCGCTAGTGCTTCGAATTGTTAGTGGACTAGTGACGTCACTTCACACTTATTATTCTGCCATTACCGCTCCAGCTAATGCAACCGCAATCTTTTCCGTGAAACGAACGCGGGGAGCGCTAGTTCTTCGAATTGTTAGTAGGGCTAGTGAAGTCACTTCACACTTCGTACTCTGCGGTTGCCGCTCCAGCTAATGCAAAGAGCAAGCTTTACCGTGAAACGCATGCGGGGAGCGCTAGTGCTTCGAACTGTTAGTAGAACTAGTGACGTCACTTCACCGTCGTATTCTGCCGTTGCCGCTCTAGCTAATGCAGCCGCAATCACTACCGTTAAACGGATGCGGGTAGCGCGAGTGCTTCGAATAGTTAGTAGGGCTAGTGCGGTCACTTCACAGTTCGTACTCTGCCGTTGCCGCTGAAGCTTATGCAACCGCAATGCGGGGAGCGCTAGTGCTTCGAATTGTTAGTTGGGCTAGTGACGTCACTTCACAGTTCGTACTCTGCCGTTGCCGAGGAAGCTTATGAAACCGCAATGCGGAGAGCGCTAGTTCTTTGAATTGTTATTAGGGCTAGCGACGTCACTTCACACTTCGTACTCTGCCGTTGCCGCTCCAGCTAATGCAACCGCAAGCTTTACCGTGAAACGCATGCGGGGAGCCCTAGTGCTTCAAACTGTTAGTAGGGCTGGAGACGTCACTTCACACTTCGTATCCTGCCGTTGCCGCTCTAGCTAATGCAGCCGCAATCACTACCGTGAAACAGATGCGGGTAGCGCGAGTGCATCGAATAGTTAGTAGTGCTAGTGCCGTCACTTCACAGTTCGTACTCTGCCGTTGCCGGGGCAGCTTATGCAACCGCAATGCGGGGAGCGCTAGTGCTTGGAATTGTTAGTAGGGCTAGTGACGTCACTTCACACTTCGTACTCTGCCGTTGCCGAGGCAGCTTATGCAACCGCAATGCGGGGAGCGCTAGTGCTTTGAATTGTTAGTAGGGCTAGCGACGTCACTTAACACTTCGTATTCTGCCGCTGCCGCTCCAGCTAATCCAACCGCAATCTTTACCGTGAAACGATTTCAGGGGGCGCTACTTCTTCGAATTGTAAGTAGGGCTAGTGACGTCACTTCACACTTCGTACTCTGCCGTTCCCGCGGCAGCTTATGCAACCGCAAAGCGGGGAGCGCTGGTGCTTCGAATTGTTAGTAGGGCTAGTGACGTCACTTCACACTTATTATTCTGCCGTTGTCGCTCCAGCTAATGCAACACCAATCTTTACTGTGAAACAATTCCGGGGAGCGCTAGTTCTTCGAATTGTTAGTAGGGCTAGTGACGTCACTTCACACTTTCAACTCTGCTCTTGGCGCAGCAGCTTATGCAACCGCAATGCGGGGAGTGCTAGTGCTTCGAATTGTTACTAGGGCTAGTGACGTCACTTCACACTTCGTATTCTGCCGTTGCCGCTCCAGCTAATGCAACCGCAATCGTTACCGTGAAACGCATGCGGGGAGCGCTAGTGCTTCGAACTGTTAGTAGGGCTAGTGACGTCACTTCACACTTCGTACTCTGCGGTTGCCGCTCCAGCTAATGCAGCCGCAATCACTACCATTAAACAGATGCGAGTAGCGCGAGTGCTTCGAATAGTTAGTAGAGCTAGTGCCGTCACTTCACAGCTTGTGCACTGCCGTTGCCGCGGCAGCTTATGCAACCGCAATGCGGGGAGCGCTAGTGCTTCGAATTGTTAGTAGGGCTAGTGACGTCACTTCATCGTACTCTGCCGTTGCCGCTCCAGCTAATACAACCGCAATCTTTACCGTGAAACGCATGCGGGGAGCGCTAGTTCTTCGAATTGCTAGAAGGGCTAGTGAAGTCACTTCAAACTTCGTACTCTCCCGTTGCCGCTCCAGCTAATGCAACCGCAATTTTTACCGTGAAACGCATGCGGGGAGCGCTAGTGCTTCGAATAGTTAGTAGGGCTAGTGACGTCACTTCACAGTTCGTACTCTGCCGTTGCCGCGGCAGCTTATGTAACCGCAATGCGGGGAGCGCTAGTGCTTCGCATTGTTAGTAGGACTAGTGACGTCACTTCACTCTACGTACTCTGCCGTTGCCGCGGCAGCTTATGCAACCGCAATGCGGGAAGCGCTATACTTGGTTTCAGCTTCGGTCCGAGCGCGGCCGATGTTATGAGCCGAAGGGCCAATCAAAAAACGAAAGACGCACAACGTCATGGCGTGCTCTCTGCAGTTCATAGGACAAGCCGGTATGCGCCGTCTCTCTGTGCGCGATCCTCCGCCGGCTAGTCCTATCAAGTGCAGAGAGCAGGTCATGACGCTGCGCTTTTTGCGCTGTTTGATTGACCCTTCGGCTCATAACATCGGCCGCGCTCGGACCGAAGCTGAAACGAAGTATAGTGCTTCGAATTGTTAGTAGGGTAGTGACGTCACTTCGCACTTCGTACTCTGCCGTTGCCGCGGCAGCTTATGCAACCGCTCTCATTACCGTGAAACGCATGCCGGTAGCACGGGTCCTTCGAATTGTTAGCAGGGCTAGTGACGTCACTTCACACTTCGTATTCTGCCGTGGCCGCTCGAGCTAATGCAACCACAATCTTTACCGTGAAACGATTTCGGGGAGCGCTAGTTCTTCGAATTGTAAGTAGGGCTAGTGACGTCACTTCACACTTCGTATTCTGCCGTTGCCGCGGCAGCATATGCAACCGCTATGCGGGGAGCGCTAGTGCTTCGAATTGTTAGTAGGGCTAGTGACGTCACTTCACACTTATTATTCTGCCGTTGCCGCTCCAGGTAATGCGACCCCAATCTTTAGCGTGAAACAATTGCGGGGGGCGCTTGTTCTTCGAATTGTTAGTAGGGCTAGTGACGTCACTTCACACTTATTATTCTGCCGTTGCCGTTCCAGCTAATGCAACCCCAATCTTTACCGTGAAACACATGCGGGGAGCGCTAGTTCTTCGAATTCTTAGTAGGGCTAGTGAAGTCACTCCAGACTTCGTAATCTGCCGTTGCCGCGCCTGCTAATGCAGCCGCAATCTCTATGGTGCAACACATGCGGGTAGCGCGAGTGCTTCGAATTGTTAGTAGGGCTAGTGACTTCACTTCACACTTCGTAATCTGCCGTTGCCGATCCAGCTAATGCAACCGCAAGCTTTACCGTGAAACGCATGCGGGGAGCGCTTGTGCTTCGAACTGTTAGTAGGGCTAGTGACGTCACTTCACACTTCGTATTCTGCCGTTGCCGCTCTAGCTAATGCAGCCGCAATCACTACCGCGAAACAGATGCGGGTAGCGGGAATGCTTCGAATAGTTAGTAGGGCTAGTGCCGTCGCTTCACAGTTCGTACTCTGCCGTTGCCGCGGCAGCTTATGCAACCGCAATGCGGGGAGCGCTAGTGCTTCGAATTGTTAGTAGGTCTAGTGACGTCACTTCACACTTCCTACTCTGCCGTTGCCGAGGCAGCTTATGCAACCGCAATGCGGGGAGCGCTAGTGCTTTGAATTGTTAGTAAGGCTAGCGACGTCACTTCACACTTCGTACTCTGCCGTTCCCGCTCCAGCTAATGCAACCGCAAGCTTTACCGTGAAACGCATGCGGGGAGCGCTAGTGCTTCGAACTGTTAGTAGGGCTAGTGACGTCACTTCACATTTCGTATTTTGCCGTTGCCGCTCTAGCTAATGCAGCCGCAATCACTACCGTGAAACAGATGCGGGTAGCGCGAGTGCTTCGAATAGTTAGCAGGTCTAGTGCCGTCACTTCACAGTTCGTACTCTGCCGTTGCCGCGGCAGCTTATGCAACCGCAATGCGGGGAGCGCTAGTGCTTCGAATTGTTAGTAGGTCTAGTGACGTCACTTCACACTTCCTACTCTGCCGTTGCCGAGGCAGCTTATGCAACCGCAATGCGGAGAGCGCTAGAGCGGTGAATTGTTAGTAGGGCTAGCGACGTCACTTCACACTTCGTACTCTGCCGTTGCCGCTCCAGCTAATGCAACTGCAAGCTTTACCGTGAAACGCATGCGGGGAGCGCTAGTGCTTCGAACTGTTAGTAGGGCTGGTGACGTCACTTCACACTTCGTATTCTGCCGTTGCCGCTCTAGCCAATGCAGCTGCAATCACTACCGTGAAACAGATGCGGGTAGCGCGAGTGCTTAGAATAGTTAGTAGCTCAATTGCCGTCACTTCACAGTTCGTACTCTGCCGTTGCCGGGGCAGCTTATGCAACCGCAATGCGGGGAGCGCTAGTGCTTCGAATTGTTAGTAGGGCTAGTGACGTCACTTCACACTTCGTACTCCGCCGTTGCAGAGGCAGCTTATGCAACCGCAATTCGGTGAGTGCTAGTGCTTCGTATAGTTAGTGGGGCTAGTGACGTCACTTCACACTTCGTATTCTGCCGTTGCCGCTCCACCTAATGCATCCGCAATCTTTACCGCGAAACGCTCGCGTGGAGCGCTAGTTCTTCGAATTGTTAGTAGGGCCAGTGAAGTCACTCCACACTTCGTAATCTGCCGTTGCCGCGCCTGCTAATGCAGCAGAAATCACTACCGTGAAACGCATGCGGGTAGCGCGAGTGCTTCGAATTGTTAGTAGGGCTAGTGACGTCACTTCACACTTCGTACTCTGCCGTTGCCGCTCCAGCTAATGCAACCGCAATCTTTACCGTGAAACGCATACGGGGAGCGCTAGTGCTTCGAACTTTTAGTAGGGCTAGTGACGTCACTTCACACTTTGTATTCTGCCGTTGCCGCTCTAGCTAATGCAGCCGCAATCACTACCGTGAAACACATGCGGGTAGCGCGAGTGCTTCGAATAGTTAGTATTGCTAGTGACGTCACTTCACAGTTCGTACTCTGCCGTTGCCGCCGCAGCTTATGCAATCGCAATGCGGGGAGCGCTAGTGCTTCGAATTGTTAGTAGGGTAATGACGTCACTTGGCACTTCGTATCCTGCCGCTGCCGCTCCAGCTAATCCAACCGCAATCTTTACCGTGAAACTATTTCAGGGGGCGCTACTTCTTCGAATTGTAAGTAGGGCTAGTGACGTCACTTCACACTTCGTACTCTGCCGTTCCCGCGGCAGCTTATGCAACCGCAAAGCGGGGAGCGCTGGTGCTTCGAATTGTTAGTAGGGCTAGTGACGTCACTTCACACTTATTATTCTGCTGTTGTCGCTCCAGCTAATGCAACACCAATCTTTACTGTGAAACAATTCCGGGGAGCGCTAGTTCTTCGAATTGTTAGTAGGGCTAGTGACGTCACTTCACACTTTCAACTCTGCTCTTGGCGCAGCAGCTTATGCAACCGCAATGCGGGGAGTGCTAGTGCTTCGAATTGTTACTAGGGCTAGTGACGTCACTTCACACTTCGTATTCTGCCGTTGCCGCTCCAGCTAATGCAACCGCAATCGTTACCGTGAAACGCATGCGGGGAGCGCTAGTGCTTCGAACTGTTAGTAGGGCTAGTGACGTCACTTCACACTTCGTACTCTGCGGTTGCCGCTCCAGCTAATGCAGCCGCAATCACTACCATTAAACAGATGCGAGTAGCGCGAGTGCTTCGAATAGTTAGTAGGGCTAGTGCCGTCACTTCACAGCTTGTACACTGCCGTTGCCGCGGCAGCTTATGCAACCGCAATGCGGGGAGCGCTAGTGCTTCGAATTGTTAGTAGGGCTAGTGACGTCACTTCTTCGTACTCTGCCGTTGCCGCTCCAGCTAATGCAACCGCAAGCTTTACAGTGAAACGCATGCGGGGAGCACCAGTGCTTCGAACTGTTAGTAGGGCTAGTGACGCGACTTCACACTTCGTATTCTGCCGTTGCCACTCAAGCGAATGCATCCGCAATCTTTACCGTGAAACGCATGCGGGGAGCGCTAGTTCTTCGAATTGCTAGAAGGGCTAGTGAAGTCACTTCAAACTTCGTACTCTCCCGTTGCCGCTCCAGCTAATGCAACCGCAATTTTTACCGTGAAACGCATGCGGGGAGCGCTAGTGCTTCGAATAGTTAGTAGGGCTAGTGACGTCACTTCACAGTTCGTACTCTGCCGTTGCCGCGGCAGCTTATGTAACCGCAATGCGGGGAGCGCTAGTGCTTCGCATTGTTAGTAGGACTAGTGACGTCACTTCACTCTACGTACTCTGCCGTTGCCGCGGCAGCTTATGCAACCGCAATGCGGGAAGCGCTATACTTGGTTTCAGCTTCGGTCCGAGCGCGGCCGATGTTATGAGCCGAAGGGCCAATCAAAAAACGAAAGACGCACAACGTCATGGCGTGCTCTCTGCAGTTCATAGGACAAGCCGGTATGCGCCGTCTCTCTGTGCGCGATCCTCCGCCGGCTAGTCCTATCAAGCGCAGAGAGCAGGTCATGACGCTGCGCTTTTTGCGCTGTTTGATTGGCCCTTCGGCTCATAACATTGGCCGCGCTCGGACCGAAGCTGAAACGAAGTATAGTGCTTCGAATTGTTAGTAGGGTAGTGACGTCACTTCGCACTTCGTACTCTGCCGTTGCCGCGGCAGCTTATGCAACCGCTCTCATTACCGTGAAACGCATGCCGGTAGCACGGGTCCTTCGAATTGTTAGCATGGCTAGTGACGTCACTTCACACTTCGTATTCTGCCGTGGCTGCTCGAGCTAATGCAACCACAATCTTTACCGTGAAACGATTTCGGGGAGCGCTAGTTCTTCGAATTGTAAGTAGGGCTAGTGACGTCACTTCACACTTCGTATTCTGCCGTTGCCGCGGCAGCATATGCAACCGCTATGCGGGGAGCGCTAGTGCTTCGAATTGTTAGTAGGGCTAGTGACGTCACTTCACACTTATTATTCTGCCGTTGCCGCTCCAGGTAATGCAACCCCAATCTTTAGCGTGAAACAATTGCGGGGGGCGCTTGTTCTTCGAATTGTTAGTAGGGCTAGTGACGTCACTTCACACTTATTATTCTGCCGTTGCCGTTCCAGCTAATGCAACCCCAATCTTTACCGTGAAACACATGCGGGGAGCGCTAGTTCTTCGAATTCTTAGTAGGGCTAGTGAAGTCACTCCAGACTTCGTAATCTGCCGTTGCCGCGCCTGCTAATGCAGCCGCAATCTCTATGGTGCAACACATGCGGGTAGCGCGAGTGCTTCGAATTGTTAGTAGGGCTAGTGACTTCACTTCACACTTCGTAATCTGCCGTTGCCGATCCAGCTAATGCAACCGCAAGCTTTACCGTGAAACGCATGCGGGGAGCGCTTGTGCTTCGAACTGTTAGTAGGGCTAGTGACGTCACTTCACACTTCGTATTCTGCCGTTGCCGCTCTAGCTAATGCAACACCAATCTTTACTGTGAAACAATTCCGGGGAGCGCTAGTTCTTCGAATTGTTAGTAGGGCTAGTGACGTCACTTCACACTTTCAACTCTGCTCTTGGCGCAGCAGCTTATGCAACCGCAATGCGGGGAGCGCTAGTGCTTCGAATTGTTAGTAGGGCTAGTGACGTCACTTCACACTTCCTACTTTGCCGTTGCCGAGGCAGCTTATGCAACCGCAATGCGGGGAGCGCTAGTGCTTTGAATTGTTAGTAAGGCTAGCGACGTCACTTCACACTTCGTACTCTGCCGTTCCCGCTCCAGCTAATGCAACCACAAGCTTTACCGTGAAACGCATGCGGGGAGCGCTAGTGCTTCGAACTGTTAGTAGGGCTAGTGACGTCACTTCACATTTCGTATTTTGCCGTTGCCGCTCTAGCTAATGCAGCCGCAATCACTACCGTGAAACAGATGCGGGTAGCGCGAGTGCTTCGAATAGTTAGCAGGTCTAGTGCCGTCACTTCACAGTTCGTACTCTGCCGTTGCCGCGGCAGCTTATGCAACCGCAATGCGGGGAGCGCTAGTGCTTCGAATTGTTAGTAGGTCTAGTGACGTCACTTCACACTTCCTACTCTGCCGTTGCCGAGGCAGCTTATGCAACCGCAATGCGGAGAGCGCTAGAGCGTTGAATTGTTAGTAGGGCTAGCGACGTCACTTCACACTTCGTACTCTGCCGTTGCCGCTCCAGCTAATGCAACTGCAAGCTTTACCGTGAAACGCATGCGGGGAGCGCTAGTGCTTCGAACTGTTAGTAGGGCTGGTGACGTCACTTCACACTTCGTATTCTGCCGTTGCCGCTCTAGCCAATGCAGCTGCAATCACTAGCGTGAAACAGATGCGGGTAGCGCGAGTGCTTAGAATAGTTAGTAGCTCTAGTGCCGTCACTTCACAGTTCGTACTCTGCCGTTGCCGGGGCAGCTTATGCAACCGCAATGCGGGGAGCGCTAGTGCTTCGAATTGTTAGTAGGGCTAGTGACGTCACTTCACACTTCGTACTCCGCCGTTGCAGAGGCAGCTTATGCAACCGCAATTCGGTGAGTGCTAGTGCTTCGTATAGTTAGTGGGGCTAGTGACGTCACTTCACACTTCGTATTCTGCCGTTGGCGCTCCAGCTAATGCATCCGCAATCTTTACCGCGAAACGCTCGCGTGGAGCGCTAGTTCTTCGAATTGTTAGTAGGGCCAGTGAAGTCACTCCACACTTCGTAATCTGCCGTTGCCGCGCCTGCTAATGCAGCAGAAATCACTACCGTGAAACGCATGCGGGTAGCGCGAGTGCTTCGAATTGTTAGTAGGGCTAGTGACGTCACTTCACACTTCGTACTCTGCCGTTGCCGCTCCAGCTAATGCAACCGCAATCTTTACCGTGAAACGCATACGGGGAGCGCTAGTGCTTCGAACTTTTAGTAGGGCTAGTGACGTCACTTCACACTTTGTATTCTGCCGTTGCCGCTCTAGCTAATGCAGCCGCAATCACTACCGTGAAACACATGCGGGTAGCGCGAGTGCTTCGAATAGTTAGTATTGCTAGTGACGTCACTTCACAGTTCGTACTCTGCCGTTGCCGCCGCAGCTTATGCAATCGCAATGCGGGGAGCGCTAGTGCTTCGAATTGTTAGTAGGGTAATGACGTCACTTGGCACTTCGAATCCTGCCGTTGCCGCTCCAGCTTATGCAACCGCAATCTTTACCGTGAAACGCATTCGGGGAGCGCTGGTCTTTCGAATTCTAAGTAGGGCTAGTGACGTCACTTCACACTTCGTACACTGCCGTTGCCGCGGCAGCTTATGCAACCGCAATGCGGGGAGTGCTAGTGCTTCGAATTGTTAGTAGGGCTAGTGACGTCACTTCACACTTCGTACTCTGCCTTTGCCGCTCCAGCTAATGCAACCGCAATATTTACCGTGAAACGCATGCGTCGAGCGCTAGTGCTTCAAACTGTTAGTAGGGCTAGTGACGTCACTTCACCCTTCGTATTCTGCCGTTGCCGCTCCAGCTTATGCAGCGGCAATCATTACCGTGAAACACATGCGGGTAGAGCGAGTGCTTCGAATAGTTAGTAGGGCTAGTGACGTCCCTTCACAGTTCGTACTCTTCCCTTGCCGCGGCAGCTTATGAAACCGCAATGCGGGGAGCGCGACTGCTTCGAATTGTTAGTAGGGCTAGTGACGTCACTTCACACTTCGTACTCTGCTGTTGTAGCGGCAGCTTATGCAACCGCTATCATTACCGTGAAACGCATGCCGGTAGCACGAGTGCTTCGAATTTTTAGTAGGGCTAGTGACGTCACTTCACACTCGTACTCTGCCGTTGCTCCGGCAGCTTATGCAACCGCAATGCGGGGAGCGCTATTGCTTCGAATTGTTAGTAGGGCTAGTGACGTCACTTCACACTTCGTATTCTAACGTTGCCGCTCCAGCTAATGCAACCGCAATCTTTGCCGTGAACCGCATGCGGTGAGCGAAAGTTCTTCGAATTCTTATATGCGCTAGTGTAGAAACTCCACACTTCGTACTCTGCCGTTGCCGCGCCAGCTAATGCAGCCGGAATCACTACCGTGAAACACATGCGGGTAGCGCGAGTGCTTCGAATTGTTACTAGGGCTACTGACTTCACTTTATATATCGTACTCTGCCGTTGCCGCGGCAGCCTATGCAACGGCTACCATTACCGTGAATTGCATGCCGGTAGCACGAGTGCTTCGAATTGTTAATAGGGCTAGTGACGTCGCTTTACAATTCGTACTCTGCCGTTGCTGCGGCAGCTTATGCAACCGCAATGCGCGGAGCGCTAGTGCTTCGAATTGTTAGTAGGGCTAGTGACGTCACTTCACACTTCGTATTCTGCCGTTGCCGCTCCAGCTAATGCAACCGCAATCTTTACCGTGAAACGCATTCGGGGAGCGCTGGTCCTTCGAATTCTAAGTAGGGCTAGTGACGTCACTTCACACTTCGTACACTGCCGTTGCCGCGGCAGCTTATGCAACCGCAATGCGGGGAGTGCTAGTGCTTCGAATTGTTAGTAGGGCTAGTGACGTCACTTCACACTTCGTACTCTGCCTTTGCCGCTCCAGCTAATGCAACCGCAATATTTGCCGTGAAACGCATGCGGCGAGCGCTAGTGCTTCAAACTGTTAGTAGGGCTAGTGACGTCACTTCACTCTTCGTATTCTGCCGTTGCCGCTCCAGCTTATGCAGCGGCAATCACTACCGTGAAACACATGCGGGTAGAGCGAGTGCTTCGAATAGTTAGTAGGGCTAGTGACGTCCCTTCACAGTTCGTACTCTTCCCTTGCCGCGGCAGCTTATGAAACCGCAATGCGGGGAGCGCGACTCCTTCGAATTGTTAGTAGGGCTAGTGACGTCACTTCACACTTCGTACTCTGCTGTTGTAGCGGCAGCTTATGCAACCGCTATCATTACCGTGAAACGCATGCCGGTAGCACGAGTGCTTCGAGTTTTTAGTAGGGCTAGTGACGTCACTTCACACTCGTACTCTGCCGTTGCTCCGGCAGCTTATGCAACTGCAATGCGGGGAGCGCTAGTGCTTCGAATTGTTAGTAGGGCTAGTGACGTCACTTCACACTTCGTATTCTAACGTTGCCGCTCCAGCTTATGCAACCGCAATCTTTGCCGTGAACCGCATGCGGTGAGCGAAACTTCTTCGAATTCTTATTAGCGCTAGTATAGAAACTCCACACTTCGTACTCTGCCGTTGCCGCGCCAGCTAATGCAGCCGGAATCACTACCGTGAAACACATGCGGGTAGCGCGAGTGCTTCGAATTGTTACTAGGGCTACTGACTTCACTTCATATATCGTACTCTGCCGTTGCCGCGGCAGCCTATGCAGCCGCTACCATTACCGTGAATTGCATGCCGGTAGCACGAGTGCTTCGAATTGTTAATAGGGCTAGTGACGTCGCTTTACAATTCGTACTCTGCCGTTGCTGCGGCAGCTTATGCAACCGCAATGCGGGGAGCGCTAGTGCTTCGAATTGTTAGTAGGGCTAGTTACGTCACTTCACGCTTTGTATTGTGCCGTTGCCGCTCCAGCTATTGCAGCCGCAATCACTACCGTGAAACACATGCGGGTAGCGCGAGTGGTTCGAATTGTTAGTGGGGCTAGTGACGTCACTTCACACTTCGTACTCTGCCGTTGCCGCTCCAGCTAATGCAACCGCAATCTTTACCGTGAAACGCATGTGGCGAGGGCTAGTGCTTAAAACTGTTAGTAGGGCTAGTGACGTCACTTCACTCTTCGTATTCTGCCGTTGCCGCTCCAGCTTATGCAGCCGCAATCACTACCGTGAAACACATGCGGGTAGAGCGAGTGCTTCGAATAGTTAGTAGGGCTAGTTACGTCACTTCACAGTTCGTACCCTGCCCTTGCCGCGGCAGCTTATGAAACCGCAATGCGGGGAGCGCGACTCCTTCGAATTTTTAGTAGGGCTAGTGACGTCACTTCACACTCGTACTCTGCCGTTGCTCCGGCAGCTTATGCACCCGCAATGCGGGGAGCGCTACTGCTTCGAATTGTTAGTAGGGCTAGTGACGTCACTTCACACTTCGTACTCTAACGCTGCCGCTCCAGCTAATGCAACCGCAATCTTTGCCATGAACCGCATGCGGTGAGCGCTAGTTCTTCGAGTTCTTATTAGGGCTAGTGAAGAAACTCCACACTTCGTACTGTGCCGTAGCCGCGCCAGCTAATGCAGCCGGAATCACTACCGTGAAACACATGCGGGTAGCGCGAGTGCTTCGAATTGTTACTAGGGCTACTGACTTGACTTCATATTTCGTACTCTGCCGTTGCCGCGGCAGCCTATGCAACCGCTACCATTACCGTGAATTGCATGCCGGTAGCACGAGTGCTTCGAAATGTTAGTAGGGCTAGTGACGTCGCTTTAAACTTCGTACTCTGCCGTTGCTGCGGCAGCTTATGCAACCGCAATGCGGGGAGCGCTAGTGCTTCGAATTGTTAGTAGGGCTATTGACGTCACTTCACGCTTCGTATTCTGCCGTTGCCGCTCCAGCTATTGCAGCCGCAATCACTACCGTGAAACACATGCGGGTAGCGCGAGTGCTTCGAATTGTTAGTGGGGCTATTGACGTCACTTCACATTTCGTACTCTGCCGCTGCCGCGCCAGCTTATGCAACCGCAATCTTTACCGTGAAACAAATGCGGGGAGCGCTAGTTCTTCGAATTGTTAGTAGGGCTAGTGTAGTCACTCCGCAATTCGTAATCTACCGTTGCCGCTCCAGCTAATGCAACCGCCATCTTTACCGTGAAACGCATGCGGAAACGCTAGTTCTTCGAATTGTTAGTAGGGCTTGTCGCGTCACTTCACACTACGTATCTGCCGCTGCCGCGGCAGCTTATGCAACCACAATGCGGGGAGCGCTAATGCTTCGAATTGTTAGTAGGGCTAGTGACGTCACTTTACACTTCGTATTCTGTCGTTGCCCCTCCAGCTAATGCAACCGCAATCTTTACCGCGAAACGCATACGGGAGCGCTAGTTCTTCAAATTGTTATTAGGGCTAGTGAAGTCACTTTACCATTTGTACTATGCAGTCGCCGCGGCAGCTTATGCAACGGCTACCATTCCTGTGAAACACATGCGGGTAGCGCGAGTGCTTCGAATTGTTAGTAGGGCTAGTGGCGTCACTTCACCATTCGTACTCTGCCGTTGCAGCGGCAGCTTATGGAACCGCTACCATTACCGTGAAACGCATGCCGGTAGCACGAGTGCTTCGAATTGTTAGTAGGGCTAGTGATGTCACTTCACACTTCGTACTCTGCCGTTGCCGCGGCAGCTTATGCAACCGCAATGCGGGGATCGCTAGTGCTTCGAATTGTTAGTAGGGCTACTGACGTCACTTCACACTTCGTATTCTGCCGTTGCCGCTCCAGCTAATGCAACCGCAATCTTTACCGTGAAACGCATGCGGGGAGCGTTAGTTCTTCGAATTGTTAGTAGGGCTGGTGAAGTCACTCTGCAATTCGTAGTCTGCCGTTGCCGTGCCAGCTAATGCAACCGCAATCACTACCGTGAAACACATGCGGGTAGAGTGAATGCTTCGAATTGTTAGTAGGGCTACTGACGTCACTTCACACTTCGTACTCTGCCGCTGCCGCGCCAGATTATGCAATCGCAATCTTTACCGTGAAACGCATGCGGGGAGCGCTAGTGCATCGAATTATTAGTAGGACTCGTGACGTCACTCCACAATTCGTACTTTGCCGCTGCCGCGCCCGCTTATGCAAGCGCAATCTTTACCAACAAACGCATGCGGGAAAAGCTACGTGCTTCGCATTGTTATCGGGGCTAATGACGTCGCTCCACACTTCGCACTCTGCCGTTGTCGCGCAGCTTATGCAACCGCAATCTTTACCGACAAACGCATGCGGGGAGCGGTACATACTTCTCATTGTTCTCGCGCGCCTTACCAGCTATCACGTGCTTTTTACGCTTGGTTTGTGGTTTTCGTAATGAGATAAGTGTCAATACAACTTGATAGATGATAAGGCGCGCAAGAGTTTCATGTATGCGGACAAAAAAAAACGACCTATGAGTCAGAGGTTGTTTTGCAGCCAAGTTGTTGCCGCCAGCTAACCTGTCTTGAAACCTTTCCAGGATCTTCTTTTGTTGCAACGACCGTGTTGCGGTTGCGATCGCGAATTCCTTCGCTACATACACCATCCCTGCTGACTGTGCAGCCGCACACCGCCGCGTGAAAGTGATCGATCAGGCCACTTATCACAAGTACTGCATCGGCGACAGTGACGGGGACTTTGCTTCGACCAGCTGACCCCTACGTCATCCGCTTCCCTGGATTTCAGCCGCCTACATAAGGAACCACCGCCATTCCAACAGCGGGATTTGCAGCCAAGTTGTTACCGCCACCTAACCTGTCGTGAAACCTTTCCAGGATCATTTTCGTCTGCAACGACCGTGTCGCGGTTGCCAGGTATCGCGAGTTCCTTCGCTACGTCCACCATCCCTGCTGACTGTGCAGCCGCACACCGCCACGTGAAAGTGATCGATCAGGCCACTTATCACAGGTACTCCATCGGCGACAGTGACGGGGACTTTGTATCGACCAGCTGACCCCTACGTCATCCGCGTCCCAGGATTTCAGCTGCCTACATAAGGAACCAGCGCCATTCCAACAGCGGGATTTGCAGCCAAGTTGTTAAGGCCACCTAACCTGTCGTGAAATCTTTCCAGGTAGGTTTGCGCTGTGGCAATCGTTGTGACCATTTCCGTTCCTTGTTCCTTTTACGGCTGCAAATCCCATAGAGTCTGAGCATTATGGGTGTTGATGTGTTAACGTTCCGAGCTCGTTTTGGCTGCTTTTCGAATAGGTCAAAAAAACGATTGCATCACTTGCCACCTGAACGTTTGAACCTCTCTTGTTTTGGCTCGTTGTGATTTTTCAAGTTGTTTGCTGTTGCAACTGTTGTACTTGTATTGCTCTCGACGTCCGGGGACGTCGAGTCAAACCCTGGCCCTCTGACCGTAGCAAAAAAACTAGACAAGCTACAGCATGCTATCTACGCGTTAACAGCAATTTCTGCTCGCTACCAACACGAAAGCTCACAGAAACTACACGCAATCAATGCTGGAACTGCCGGTCTCGGGTTGCGGGTGACTAGCCTAGAAGCAAAAATAAACGAAATCGCCACTGTAAAGGAAAATGTCGCTCAATTTACAAAGGAGTTCAGTGACGTTCAGCGGGAATCTGCTGGTGTGTATCGCCACCTTAATGTGCTCACTGAAACCCTTGACGATATGAACCGTCGGATGCGAAGAAATAACCTGATTTTGAAAGGCCTGCCCGCGGGTGAACACGAATTTCGGAGCGACATAGAACAGTTGGTTTCCGATTTCATAAGGGAAAACATCACCCAGAATCTTGGAGACCTTAAAAGAACCCATCGACTTGGTCAAAAGAGGACTGGGTGGACCCGACCGGTTATTGTCAAGTTCTTAAGTTTTAAAAGTAAAGATGAAGTCCTACTACATGCTTACAAGCTTAAGAATGTGCCATCTCCGAAAGTTTGGATTTCGGAGGACTGCTCACCTAACGTCCAGCTCGCTAGACAAAGGCTGTGGGAATTCGCGTCCCAATTCAGCGAACAAAATATCAGGTATAAGCTTTCTTACGATAAGCTACGTTTCGGAAACCAAACTTACGTGTACAGCAATGAAAGCGCTGGAGTTGTAGAATTGCAGTCACCGCAGCACGAGATGCGCGCCCCCCAGAGTGATTTGCTCAAAACGAACAATTTCAAGCGGCCCCTTACTTTAGAAATATACTAACGTTATCCTTTTTTTAGCAAACTTCCGCAGCTTAGTTTCCAAGCAAGACGAACTCGAGTGCCTCACTTCGTCGCGCGAGCCTGACGTTATTCTCGGTACCGAAACTTGGTTGACGTCCAATGTTGAAAATTTCGAATTAAACTTACAAAATAACTACAAAAACTTCCGAAAAGATCGAGTTTCCACGAGGGGCGCAGGCGTGCTGATTGACATTAAATATAGTATACATTGTTCCCATGTTAAATGCGATTCCGCCCTGGAAATAATTTAGATTCGGGTAAAGCTAGACTTTCGCCACACCTTGATTGGTTACTGTCACCGTCCACCAAACACTAAGCCTTGTGATTTTAACTAGAACTTGTGCTCCTGCCTCAGTAGAATACGAAGTGCTTGCTCCAATGACATTCTCATACTTGCTGGAGATTTTAACTACCCAGGAATAAATTGGGAAACGCTCCAGCCACTTCCGAATTCTGTGGGTTCTAGTCACTCAAACGAGTCTCTTTGTCTGTTACAAACATTTCAAATTTCACAGATGGTTCGAGTTCCAACACGGGACCTCACGATACTAGATTTATTTTTGGTGTCGAGTGCTGAATATGTGAATTCCACTAACGTTATCGACCTTATCAGTGACCATGCCATTGTACATGTTGAGACATCTTTCACCTGAGAACGCTTCGTTAACTGCCGCAAGTATATTCAGAATTACGCTCGCGCTAATGTGGATGCTCTAAACGCTGAACTAGCATTGTTTTTTGAGCAATACATAATGACCTGCATGCATCATTCGGCACAAGAAAACTGGACTCAGATTAAGACCACTCTGCAACGTCTACTTTCAAACTACGTTCCTAAAATCAAAATCGGATCAAATACCCTCTCATCCTGGTTTACGACCACCCTAAAACATTTACTGAACAAAAAGAAACGATTGTTTGCAAAAGCTATAAAGAGTGGTAATGATTCTGACTGGTCTTCGTATGGGTCGTTTTCAACCCAGACCAAAGGCGAAGTAAAGAAAGAAAAAAGAGACTTCTTCGTCCACAAGTTATCGCACTTACTTTAAACCGACCCTGGCAAGTTCTGGAAGGCAATTAATCCAACATGAATGATGATGAAGCAGCAGACCTAGTTCACTTATTTTTCTCTAGCGTGTTTTACATAGGAGAACTTCCCTCGTCCTCCAATTTCCGAGCGTAATGTTATCGCTGTGCCCCCCCCCCCTTAAATTTTGTAGTGAAGGCATTATACAGATAGTAGATAAACTACCCACTAACGGTGCTCCGGGTGAAGATTCCATATCAGGAAAGTTTCTGAAGTTGATGAAAGGTCTCGTATCTCGTATTTTTCCACAATTATTTCACCAGAGCCTAGTTTCGGGACATGTTCCCCCCGATTGGCGTTCTGCAATCGTTAAACCCATTTTCAAATCACGTGACTCATCAAACCCCTCGAATTATCGTCCTATTTCCCTCACAAGTGTCCCGTGCAAACTAATGCAACATGTTAGTTTTACGCACGTCAGGGCACACTTGGATCAAATCAACTTTTTCTTTTAAATGATCAGCACGGTTTGAGGAAAAACTACTCATGTAACACTCAGCTCATTGAATTCGTACATGATTTGCATTTAAATACTCACGCTGGAACAAAAACCGATATTACATTCATTGACTTCGCGAAAGCGTTTGACACAGTACCACACAATCGTTTAATTTCAAAACTTTGTCATCTCCGAATCGACCCCCACATTCTTGACTGGATATCGGCTTTTCTCATCGACAGAACTCAGTCAGTAATGGTAAACAATAGTGTCTCTTCACATGTGCCCATGGTTTCTGGAGTACCTCAAAGAAGTGTTCTCGGACCTTTGCTTTTCTTAGTTTATATCAATGATCTCCCTGCGAATATCGAGTCAACGATCAGACTTTTTGCTGACGATTGTGCTGTCCATCAAAAAATTTCCGCCCCAGTAATCATGCAATTCTTCAAAAAGACCTAAACAAAATTAGCGAGTGGTGTACTACCTGGCTAATGAAAATAAACTCCAGTAAATGTCGTGTATTAACTGTCACAATAAAGAAAAACATGTCACATTTCCAATATTCATTTTTGAGCCAGGATATTGGAAATGTACCACTATATAAGTACTTGTTCATGTTTTCTCCACTCGCATTATCTATGAAAGACTGGAATAGTCTTCCCAACGACGTTGTGATTTTATCTGACCGCAATCGATTTAAGCAGAGGTGTGAAGAACTGTTTTGTTAATTTTTGCTCCCTGATGTCCTTTTGTATTCATAATATTCGCCTTTTATCCCATTGTTATTTTTGTTGTATTTTAGAGTACGGAATTCGCTTATGTTCAACTGTTGGTTTGCATTCTGAGTGTATGGCGTTTGCTGTGTTTTTCTATGTGAAAACTAGTTGAAGATCATTCTTTACTCATGTAATGTGTATGTCGCGACTTCTCCCCATTTTTTGCTATCCCCGCTCATGGAAGGCATCGCCAGATGCCTTTGAGGACAATGAAATGAAACGAAATGAAATGAAATGCGGAGCTTCGCTGTAAAATTCTTTAGGTGTCGACGTCCACCTAACCCTAACATTGCCAATACAAAACTCGACATTTTGGACGATTGTGCAATTTATATCAGTCGAAAACACTTGTCAGAAAGAAAGGATGTTTTATTCTTGCTTACAAGTTCTTTTTTAATTGAAATAGATGCTCCAGCCGCCCACAGTGAAATTTCTCGTTTTTACAATATAAAGTTTAGACTGGCGTCGGCTCACAAAGAAGTTCGTTTTTTCTCAGTTACTATCTGACCCAGGTAACGTAACCTTGTCAAATTTTCGCGTTCAATCCCAACCGCTAGCGTCACATTCTTACACCGTTTGAGCTTTCTGCAATGCATAGCTTATTTACTCGAGGCAAAAAAACACGGTTATGTTTTCTTGCGAATTCATTATGTGCACCAATTCTTCAAAGCCACTTTGGACGGTCCGCAAAAATTGGTTTCTTCGGGTATAACGCTGCTATTTACTGCAGAGGTGAGACTACGTGGTGGAAACTTGGGGTGAAAATATAAACGGATGGAATTATCCCCTAAAACAAAAGAAAAAAAAAAGAAAAACCTGTTTTGGGCAGTCTACGGCAGCATCCGAAATGTCATGTCTTTGCTCGCCCAGCTGTACTCTAAGCTTTGCGTGCCACCGACAGATGTCAGAAGTGTCGAGCGCGCAGGTGCCGAACTTTGTAGATTACCTTAAGAAGCTTCTAGTACGCCGGCGCGCGTCTCTCCAATATACAATTCTGAAAATGCGACAATTTATTTATAAAAAGAAATAGGAAACCTGGAATTAAAGTAAATCATGACTTCTTATTCTTGATGCAGAGATAATGGGTCAAGGCGTAACACACTCCCGCCATCTCTCGGCAGCGCACACAACCAGGTGAGCATGGTCATGAAATTTTACAGTTTGAGCAATACAGTTTTTTTACGAGGTATTTTTACTTGTAGGTTCATTCACCACCCAGCTGCACCCCTGTAGATAATAGCAACGCGATATGTCGAGAGAACGATTTTTGTGGACTTAATCAAAAGCGGCTCGCGTTGATCCTAAAGCCTGCAATTGGACAAAAGTTGGTTTGATTCTTCCGCAACGAATTGGAATAGCACGAGCGAGAATGCATACAAAATATGTTAAATTCAAGGTCCCGAAGTAAAAAATAAAAAAACAAAACAAATATTGAAATATTTCTAATGGTAAAATAGAAAGAATATTTTTTCAATAATTGTTCCACTTTCTTGTATTTTTTAATATTAATAACAGCTTATCACGCGACACGATATTTGTGGCGTATTGTTTGTGTTTTAAAAGTTACCAGGTTAGATATGTTTAAATATAATTTCTCTAACGCAGCTTCAAGTTCCGTGCATCGAGCAAACAACAGCGAAATATGAGCTAAGATATTTGTTTGCCTGCTTTGTAAATAAGAATGAAGGTTAGAAAGCCATTGTACGACAGAATTGGGCACAATGTGGGTTAGAACCCTGGGTCTTCTTAATATTGGGGAGGCAAGCTAATCACGGCCGCAATCCGCCATATCTTTCCGAGGCACCGAGACGGTATATATTCGAAAAGGAGAGTTTTGGAGGCAATAATAGGTGTTGCCTCCACGTGGAACGCGGTAGGGCATTTTCGCAAACATGTTAAGCCCTCTTTGTGCTCTAAAGGTACTCTTATTGTTTGTCCCGTGACACGAACATGTATGCTTGTTTGTGTTTGTACTTCAAAAACACGGTTAATCAACCGTTCTACATAACTGAAATAAAGGCTAGAAAATCGCCTAACAACATTTAACATCACGCCGCATTGGAGAGATTGAAACGCTGGCAACTTGGCTGCGATAGCAATAAGAAAATGTGTTGAAAACATTTTACAAAATTTAAGAGACTGGCAAAACACCCGCTTAAGTATATTTTGAGAGTTACAAAGAAAAATCTATTCACATTTGCTTCTGTGCAACATGTGGTGTTTTAAACAGGATCGCATTATAGCTCGTTGCTCAAAGTCCGACATTTGAGAGTGTTCCGTCAACAATACCGATGTGTACGAAGTTTTCGAGAAATCGCCGCAACATGTATTTTTCATTTTAATTATAACTTACTCATCCCACGAGGTAGACGGGCTTAGAAAAATATACCGGGATCTAGGTCCGCAGACGAAGGTAACCCGAGCAGCCCCCTAACACCAAAGGGGGACCACAATTTTATGGAAATGTGACAAATCGCCACGTGACCAAACCAAATACGTGACGTAAGAGGTAAAATGGCAGCGCCCAAGCAGTTTGGGCCCCAGCTGCGTCGGAACTTGTCGCATGCATTGTTCGTTGTCCTTGGTCCGAGCAAGTTGATTTCAGACGCGCAAGCATTCATTTGAAGTCGGTCGAAAGCGATTTCAGAGTTGAGCGTGATCTCGCATGTAGGTATACCGCGGAAATACGGAGAAATAAAACTTTAGTGAGCCTTTCGCTGCCAATAGGCGGGGATGCTTCCACATAGGAGACAGAAGTGACCCTGCGTTGCACGGACTTAGGATTGATTCGGATATCGCAAGGATATATTTTAATGTGACGTTTTTGTATTCTCGTTGACTATCGGAATGTCCGAGGTCCGCAGTGAAGCATGTGCGATGTAGCTGGATACACAGTTTAGCTGCAGCAACTGCGTAATTCGTGCTCGGCAGTGTGCAGTCAGGCTCTATATTGAAGCTTGTAGTTCCCGTGTAGTTTTAGATGATGCTATGATGCTTTCTGAATTGTTCTGCAGTAGACGTTAAATTTTACTAAGAACAGATGGTGCAGTTCGATGCCGGGAAGGCGGTCCCACATTCGTTTCTTCGCCCGCGGTAGTGGTAGAAACAACAAAAAAGAGGACTTGCCACTAAAGCAATGCAGCTTTTTGACAGGTCAGGACAATTTCTTTCCAGTAAGGTTTTTTTACCACGTTATTTAACGGAACATTAAAGCAAATAACAACTCCCAATGCAGAATGTATGCTCCGCACCCTAGCTCACCCCATGCCAATTTTATGCAGATGTTGAAAATAATCGTAAGCAAGAAAATCCTGCTGAATGGTGTATTGGGAACTATGAAATAAATATTTCGGTCAACTTCGGGCAACAAAAAGAATAGTTGACCGAGCACGTAGAAGCTTTGTAGCACCTGAAGTAAAAGATTCCAGTGCAGAGGTAAAGCGCCCATCTTTGTTGGTTTTATATTGATGGGTGTCACAGAGGCACGCATTTGTGTAATGCACGTTAATGATCCAAAACAAACACCCCCCTCCCCCCCCCCCCACCACTACCAAAAGGGACACAATATGACGTTCCAATCTGAACTGATTTTCCATTGTCGAAGCATCTGTGAGCGGGCTCTGCGTATTTGGCGACTCGAATTGCGTCCACGCACAAGCTCCACATCCGAAGTTAAAATAGTCATGTGACACGTCACCTTTCATTCCATTTATCTCAACAATTTTAACACGAACCTGGTCGAAATTCAGGACTCGGTAAAAGTGCTAACCACTCAGCATGACTCAATGGAATCCCACCTCGACGAACTGGAGGATAGGTCGCGGCGTGACAACTTACTCTTTTATGGCATTCCCGACTCCCGCGAGTCGTGGAAGCAGTCTGAGGCACACGTGAAAAGAATTTTGACAAACGCACTCGATACCATTCCTGAAAATTCCATTGAATACGCCCATCGTCTGGGGCCACTCACGCCGAACAAATGCCGCCCCATCATAGTTAAGCTTTCTGGCTACAAAATAAAAGATAAGATCCTTTCGGCACGCGCTAAGCTGAGGGAAATGAACGTTACTGTTAGCGAAAATTTCTCGCCCGCCACGCGTATTGCTCGAAGAAAGCTTATCGAGTTTGCTAAAAACCTACCTCACTCACCAACATTCCAACTGCGCCACAATAAGCTCGTGATAAACAAAAAGCAATACGTGTATGACTTGGCAACCGAGGGCGTAGTCGAACTTGCCTCCCACCGTGCTCCTGATAACCCACAGCCGAGCACCTCAGCACACGAGGAGAGATAGGGAAACGCGAGGGGCAGTGGTCTTAACGTATCTGATGTATCGGTTCTTTTCTGTAACATTCGTAGCATAACTAATAAGCGCGATTCACTAAACTCAGCTATAGATACCTGCAATGCTCATATCTAGCATTAATTGAAACCTGGTTGCATCCTCATTTTCGCTATCACGAAATCTTCGAGTCAGCACATTGTTTCTCTGTCTATCGCTGCGACCGCACAACGTGTTGAGGCGGCGGCCTTCTTTTGCCCATTTCCAAGGAATTGCGTTCCCAGTGTAATCATACCCTAGCAAAAATAACGGTTTGAAATCAGTCCGGAAAGTGAAATCCGGACTAAGATCAAACCGGAGTCACACCGGAGAGGCGGCTTCCGGTTCGCACAAACCGTGAATTTTCAAACCTGGTTCAAAGTCAAATTGGAGGAATTCCGGAGAGGCGAATTGCGGTTCGCTCATACCGGGATTTTCCTAATTCCGTTCGAAGTCAAAGTGGAGGAATTCTGGACAGGCAAATTCCGGTTCGCTCTAACCGTGAATTTCCTAATCCGTTTCAAAGTCAAATTGGAGGAATTCCAGACAGTCAAATTCCGGTTCACACAAACCGTGATTTTCCTAATTGGTTCGAACAAACCGTGATTTTTGGAGTCCGGTTCAAAGTACAATTGAAGAAATTCCAGACACACAATATGCGGTTCGAACAAACCATTCCTTGTCAAATTCGGTTAAAAAACAAATTGGACAAAGTCTAGACTGAAAATATCCGCTTTGCACAAACCATACTTTGCCATATCTTGTTCGAAAAAAAAAAATCGGATCAGCCGTCTGATGCCGAAGACTTTCAAGCGTATGGTTGAAATATCAAATTGCAAACAATCCATCCCGATACCGTACGTACGGGCTGCTGCGTCGATCAAAGCTCAGACCGCAGAAGACAGCCAGCTGATATGCGGCGCCAAAAAGGCAACATCACGGCGATTTTTGTGCAAGTCATCGCCATCTGATTCCATCTAGCATTTTTACGCACTCTGGAATACTTGTTCATTATTATGCTTAAACTACGTTTTGTTATTTTTTAAATATTTTTTTAAATAATTGCTTGATAACTGTCAAATAACCTTTTTTATATAATTTTCTCCACATAAAAACAAACAAAAACAAGAACTAATTCGATGCCACAGCTAGATGTACACACAATCGGAAAGTGTCATTTCAGTATCTTTGACAGCTTTCCTGCGGTCTCCTTGTTTATGCCTGCATGCTGAACATTCTATTATGGTGCACATGCAGGCAATTTCAGGGGCTTTTATCAATATAAGTACGCAAAGCAAGGATTTAAACCGTAACCGAAACCGAAAACGATTTAGGAACGAAAATTTTCAGTAACCGTAACAGAAACAAAATTGTTATTTGACATTAAAAAAAAACAAAAAAAACGTAACCGTAAGCGTAACCGTAAAGTATTTACCGGTAACTGGTGTTAACCGATATTAGCCGAAAAATAAAAAAAATGAAAACTTTTTTTCTTAGGCATGACTTGGAGGACGGATCTTGAAATATTGTGGCAATTTGACAGAGTTACTTTCAGTGAGTGGTGCATCTGGTAATACAATTTCCGTTCAATCTAACTTTAGGATTAAGGATACTTGGTTGGAATCAGTAGTCGTGCTTATAATAAAAAAGTCTTTTTCTAAATCTATCACACCCCTACATCGCTACATGTGTCAGTACGTGTCGCCTTCAGTGTAATAACTAATAAGTTAGAATTCTCAGATGTCCATCCAATTCGGTTCTATCAAAACCACCAATGTTCCTGACATGCAGTAGCCAGTATGAAGAAACGAGGTAAATTGACTGTCATGCAGAGCTGGCGGAAAAGAAAACCTGCTATTCATTTAGTCTGAAACGTCGCTAGTGACGATTTTGAGACAACACAGAAAGAAAAAACCAATGTGACAGGTTTGACAATGGCGCTAAGTGTATGTTTCATATTAACCGTGATCCAGAATTTATCTGAGCAGAAGACAATCACAAAAATTAAAATTATTTTGTGATGTGAAAGCTAATATATCCTTTGATGGCCAGTATTTACATGGAAGTTCAGTGACTGGCCGGAATCGGCGCTTTGGTGTTCAAGCTGGCGAGCCCCGTCATGGAAGATCCGTTTACTGACCGGCATCGTTTTATTTTTTTCGCCTTTTTCACTATGAAGTCAAGTCATTGAGATTCTGACAAACTGTGGCAATTCATGGATAGCGAGTGGAAATGTTTGCGTTGATCAATCCTTCCTAAATGACTGCCGACGCTAGGGTATTTTATCCCAGCATGGCAAGGCTGACGTGTTTTATCGCGAAAACGCAAAAAAAAACAAAAAAACAATACGGTGAAGAAAGTTAGCTGCAGAGGATTTGAGAATATGACCGCCTACACCACGAAAAATAAATTTTACAACGCCGAACCTTACTTTTTTCAGGAAGCTAGTTTAATTCGATGTACTATACTTAAGGTCCGGTGGTATACGCAGGTGTTTGGCCCTGATAAAAAATAAAAACAGTATAACGGAGCCCAAAAATGAAAAAAAAACAAAACAAAAAAAACGTGGCATGATTGTGCACCCGCTTTGAGTTACAAAAACGATAATAAACATTACTTTCCAGAGACTAGAAAAGTAAGAGATGTGTTTATTGCTTATGACTCTACGAAATTCAGTGCGAAAATATGCTATTTCAGACGGGAATCAACTGCTTTCTGTGGCAGTTACGATTATCTAACAGAAATATTTCGAATGTTCCCATAGCCAAACGATATCTGTCGCTTTGATAACTTATGTTATACGACATACCGTTCCAGAGGAACGCGAATATAAAAACTTCTTTTTTTAACGCAAAAAAGCGAGAAACACCACTGCATTGTGGATGTTCACACTGCCGGCTTTGTGAATGTGACCCCTTGACGGCTACGAAAAATAATTGTTGCAACGTTAAACGATGCCATTTCTGAAAGCTAGTTTAATTATCCGTGCTGCACTTGAATCTCAGGAATAAAAACGTGTCTAGGCCTAATAAAAAAGTAAAACTGCGGAGCGCAACCTGTATAAATAAAACCTGGCGGCACGCAGGGGATAGCACTGATCTACCAGAACATAATAAATATTACTTTCCGGAAGTCAGAATATTAAGAGATGTGCTTAATACGTATATAGCGCGCTATGAGCTCAGCTAAATTACTGCCTTAAAATGACGGTATTTTTGATTCGACAGTGGGTGAAGATGGCCGCTTTCAGACAAACTTCGGCTGCATTACTGTGGCAGTTTTACCACTTACAAATTTTCCAATTTTGCTCGCAATATGCTCATTATTATTACATTTCTTTCTTCTTTGAGAGGACTTGTACTGTTTGCCTACGATTATGAATTATCCCGGCAAAACAAGAGGGCCACGGTTTGTGCTTTGCAACGATTCAAACTTAGGCTCGCACTTTTTGTTTTCACCTTCTCCGTGATTATTACCCTAAATAACGGTGCCGATGACTGCAAAAACATAGAAAATATTTAAAATAATAAAATCTAATACAGAAAGGTGAGAAAAAATATTTAAAAATATAAAAACTAATACAAGAAGGTGAGAAAAAATATTTTAAATAATAAAAACTAATACAAAAAGGCGAGAAAAAAAATATTAGAAATAATAAAAACTAACACAAGCAGGCGATAAAAAAAAATATTTAAAGTAATAAAAACTAATACAGAAGGTAAAAAAATATTTAAAATAATAAAATCTAATAAAAAAACAACATAAAAAAAGAGTGTTTCCGGGTTTCGAACCAACGTCCGAACGCTCTGCAAGTTAGCGCGTTACAAACTAGGCTAAAGTCGCCCGGTTATCGGAGCGTGTTTTCTGGAAGGATACATGTCTGCTGAATTCGTTTCGAACCGTTGTACACTTAGTTTCGTGTTTAATATTTTGCTACTTGTTCAGGACTTATTCATAATATTATGGCAATAATGACGTCTGCAATAATTTATTATTGCTGTGTCTTTTATGAGTTTTATAATGCGGTTTGCTTATCCTTTTATTTGAAACGTTTTGAAGATACGAAAGCATTCTCATCGAATCAACAGCCTATGTTTCGCACGGTTTGCCGGCCGTATCGGCCGTGTGCGTTTGAATGCCTACGTTCACGACCGGCTAACGATTGAATTTCCCGATTAGTCGTGATGCGTGGAGTTTGCCTTAGTTTCAAACGTGTCCGAAAAAGACGGAAGCGACTGTGAGAAGTGGAACTTCGTCATATCGGCTCAACAGCCAAGATGATGACACGGGAACCGAAGTAAGTTTGTTTCTCTGTTCGTTAGGGCTAGCTTATTTCCTGCGTTCAGAAAGCTTGTTATTGTCTGTAGATCGCTTGCTTTTACCAGTATTTTTAATTGTGCGCGAATGGTGTTATGCGAGGCTGTTTTTCTTCTTTTTTCCCCGATGCAGAGACTGTACTCGCTCAAGGTTCATCAGTAGCGGCGGAACTCTTTGGGAGACGGGGGGTGCGGGGGTGAGGGTCAAAGCGGATGGGGGAGGATTGCCTCCCCAAAGGCCTCCCTCTGCCGTATTGTTTACTGGTAAACTAGAATGTCTGGAAGCGCGCGGTGCGGTGCCCCTCCATCGCCGACGCCATTGCATGCGGAGAGCTGGACCCGACAAAAAGCAGCGATTGATTGATCGAGCAAGCCCGTAGCTTCCACCGCCCAGTCGTCTCCAAACGATTTCATTTTCGCGATTCGTAATCAGAAACGAATTGCCAAAAATTGGTGCCGCAATGAATTCACCCCATGGTTATGAATGCATAGCATACCACTTCCGATCGCAAAAATTTGTGCCGGCGAAATAATTTTTGACGCCGGCACTTATTCCTCGCGAAATGTCGAGCTCTAAATATCATTTGCTGTACACGTGTTTTGTATGATCCAACGCACGTGCAACGAATTTCACAGCTCCAGAAACACTTAGGCTGCTTTAAATGGTGAAGCATTTATTTATTTCCTACTGCTGTTTTTTAGAGGCTATCAAGTATTAATTACAAGCTTCTAGAGAAATTTACAAGCATGTCCTGAATTAAGGTAGTGTCTCGCCAGTGTTTGGTATCTATATTTTTTTCAGTGTAAGTATATAGTGTTAGACATACCTCACCAAACCCCTGTTTTTTCGTTTTGTATTGCCTTTAGCGAATGATACAAGTTGTGATTGTTTTTAGTTGTTGCATGATTGTAGTAAGGTGGTGAGCTGGTACTAATGAAACATCTTGAAAAATAGTTCGCAAAAAAATCAAGGAGACAGGGAAAGTAACACATAGACCTCATGCAAGCGCAAAACGAACTCGCATAAATCAGAGAAGGGAGAAATATAAATGCGGAAGGGCTCGAGCACAGGCCCAAGTGGAACGCGCTGATTTGCCTGTTAGCAAGAGCCGATTAAAAAAACAAACAAACAAACATAATTTTTATGTTAGTGAAGGTAACAGATAGATGGCTAGTACATAAAGAGAGCTCAATCTCTCTCTAAAATCTACGATTGATTATCACATACCTATGCACTGTTTACACTACTCGTGTATGTCATTCTTAGGAAAAACGTCAATAATTAGCAGATACTATAAAAACATAGAAGATAATTATTTTAGGCCTTTCTTACTCGTAGTATGGGGCAACCAATGGTGTCCGCACATCCGTCGGTTACCTGAGCTCCCGAGGAAATTGTTTTTACAGTAATATGCATATGGGTGAATTAGCACGGCCCACTTGGACCTGTTCGAACTTTTGTTAAAGCTCCTAACGCATTCTTTTTTTTTTCTTTTCTAATGTATGCGTGTTGGGAGTCTGCACTCGTATGTAGTGTACGTATTCCTAGCCTTTAGTCCTTGTTTTTTTGGGTACTATTTTTCAAGATGTTCAATCAGAATGAACTCACCACTTTACTACATGGAAAGGCTGTTGCTAGTTCTAGAGTGTCTGTAAAACAATCTACCTGACATCTTTGCCTCACATCCCGGTTCCTGAAGCTCACATTCTCCGAGTACAGCCTTTCTGATTTCTCTCATCCTCTTATTTTCTTTTGTGTACAATCAATCGAGTTGCGAATGTACACCAGTCTGCGTCCTACGTGTTCCTGTATTTTTGTCCTTGTATTTTTGTGCACTTTTACAAGTTGGTCCATGATATTTTGTATCATATATTCTAATCTGTGTTTTCATCTTTGTACTTACTGCAGCCTTTCCCAATTACATGTTGGCATTCACTTTCGCCATCCTGATGTGAGTGACCGGAGACGACACAAAATGTCAGTCTCCCCTGCTGAAGTCCTGGCTTCATGAAAGACTGCCAATGCTGTTCATGGTAAGGTTAGCAATATAATAGCAACTTATTGCTGCTAGGATTGTTTTTGACACAGACTGCATTTATGGGCTGGCCTTTAGCAATTCTGTTGCCACTCACGTGGAATGAAAGCCTTGAGGGAAACTGCGCATTTCATTCGTAAGCGGAATGCTGAGTTTACTACAGAAGTGCATTGCGTTGCCTTGCTTTGGGGGTTGGTGGCCGACTGGGCAAGCGCACACCATTTGGAGCACGTGGTGCGAAAGCTTGCGCTGCAGAACCCTGGGATCCTGGGTTCAGTCTGAACCCCTGCCCATTTCGATCTAGAAAGCATCGTACTGGCATGCGTATCACTACTGCGTGGTGCAGGTTGTAGATTCCAGGCTAGCAGTCATACTGCACTGGCTAAATTGCTCACCTACAGCGAGCAACTCATCGCAACTTTGAAATGGCTCACCAACTACATGCTGTAAAAATATCCACAGAACCCTAACAGAAGTGCGTCACTAATTGCATCCAGTATAGCTGTGTGTTGTATCTGTATTTTGTATTTGTTTATTTAGTGTTCCCAATAATGGCTGAAGCCTTCCCATTGGTGCGCTTGTTAGTAGCAACACACAAAAGCAAACAAACGGCAAGAGTGGTGAACACCACCACTTTTACCGCTCGCCGCCGCGCCCATTGGTTTTCGGAGAAGTCTGCAGTGTTAGTACTTGTGGTATTTGGTCATATATCGCACATGGACACAACCAGGGCACTGTACCTACAACTCAACACTTGCAAGACTTGCGTGAATACACCCTGAAGGTGCTCGCACTTTCAGAGCCATTTTAATGTTGCAGAAATGATAGAATGGATGGTTGGGCGAGTTGATGAACCATATTCTATGGTGACAGCGCAGAAAAACATTCGCACACCAGATACTCAGGAAGACAAGCACACGCGCTGAACTTACAACTCTCGTGTGTTCGACTACTTCGTTCTTCTTTTCAACGCCTAGATTGAATTTTCAGAGTGTGATAAGGAGAATAGCTCAATATACAAGGAAAGAAGCAAAGAGCAGAAAAAAAAAGAAACGGAGGAAAAACAAAAACAGGAAGCTCTTACAAGTCATCCCTCTCCCTCACTACTATCCTTAAGATAGAAATTGGAGCTTTTTGGTCAACAACACAATAGAAGGACTACTTACACCCTTGTTCTTCAGATGCTCTATTCCTTGCGCTTCCATTATTTCTCTTGGCAATGGGTCTCGACTCTTAACTATTACGGAACAATTTTCAAAATGTGCTACACAACCACACTCCGAACAGTGGGTTCCCAAATGTCCAGCGGCGACTCGGTGGGTGTTATAAAAATGCTTTTTTAAACGATCATCTGAACACCTGCCAGTCTGGTCTACATAAGTAGTGTGGTAAGACGTATGTAGGCCAGACTGGCAGGTGTTTGAATGATCGTTTAAGGGAACATTTTTATAATAACCACCGAGTCATCGCTGAGCATTTCGGAGTCTGCTGTCAAGATTGTGGTTGCATAGCACATTTTGAAAATTGTTCCATAATAGATATGATTTCAGACCAGTAGACAAGAGAAATAATGAAAGCGCAAAGAATAGAGCATCTGAAGGACAAGTGTGTAAGTAGTCCTTCTATAGCGTTGTCGATTAGAGAGCTTCAATTTCTGTCTAAACAATAGCGGTAGAGAGAACGATGATGTGTAAGGGTTTTCTTTCTTCTTTTGTCTTGTCTTTCGCTTTTTTCCTTGTATTTTGTGATATTTCTTCTGCTTATCACGTTCTGGAAAGTCTATATAGACGTTGAAGAGAAGAATGAAGTAGTCGAATACACAAGAGCTATAAGTTTAGCGAGTGTGCTTGTCTTTCTGAGTATCTGTTGTGTGATTGTTTCCCTGCACTGTCACCGTAGAATATACAAAAATGAATAATGCCACTGGCATGTTTGTCATGCCAAAGCCTGTCACACTTGTTCCGAACTTATCTCCACGAGATCACAATACCATCGTTTCTGTTGTAGTGACACTGCAGACTCTATACTTGTTTTGCTTCAGTCTTTGTAAGGGGGACGCTGTAGTCCGATTCTACACATCTATGATGTACTAGACAGCACCATATTTGCAGAGCTAGTCCTCGGTTTTTGTAGTCCCATCGAAATATATTTCAGCTTTTAAGTTATTTGTTATTTGGCATGTAGATTTACGAGCTTATCTAGATTGAAAGCAGCAAATATTTTGCCAGCACTCATGGTACGCGTTTGAAGTATATTGCGTTAACATAATTGACCCAAGCTCTGATTTTTATTTGTCAGTGCCTCTAGCGAATTGTGCATGCTAGGATTGCTTTTGTTTGTTTGTTTCACATAATCTACGGCACAATTTTCACCTTTCTACTCAGTGCAGCCCTCGCCGAACAGAAGCTAGCATCGACCAGGCCGAGGTTCGGTCCATGGCAGTGTGCAAAAGTTGTTGATGGGTGAGCTGCCTTATATATACAGCTGTGTAAGAGCAGCTTGTCTTTGGTGACAATTTGAAATGCATTTTTATGTTCTAGGAAGTGAAATTCGCATGGGCATACTTGCAATGTGAAACCTTACCAAGCCTGTTCTGAACTTTCATCCTTTTGAGATTTCAATACAGCCGTTTGTGCTGCACACGCACTGGCTACTTCGGCCAGACAGAGACTTGATCCATATGAAGGTAAACAGGCGAGCATCAACGGCTCAGTTCCGTGTGTGGTGACGTTCTCTCCTTATCCGACGACTTACCACACTTGGTTCGCCAGGCATTTAAAAAGGAGAGCAAGTCAGCTGCTGGATGATGCTCCCAGTACTGAGCAGTCGACGATTGCTTGGTCACCTTTGTATAGATCACGACTGTACTTCAAGCTCGGCAAGTGTGACACTTATCTGATTCAGCCTAGCAGTGGTGTGCTGACCGGTATGTCTAGAGCTAGTTGACTTGTGTATAGACAGTGGCTGTGCGGTATAAAACAGACCCAATTGGGAACTTTAATGCAATCTTTTGTACTCCCATTGATGTTATGATTATGATTACACAACTTTTTATGGTGTAAAAAAAAAACGGGATGTAATCGTTTTTTGAGACTGCGTGTGCGATCTCCAAGCTTGTGTTTGTACGTTCTGTGCAGTGAAATGCCTTGTATAAGCAAAATTAGAGAATCCTTGAGCTATATGCTGCAAGGAGTGAAAACAGCAGTCCGCGCGCATTCTCCCCTCTTCTGTACACTGTGCAAATGCAGACGGACGCGCACTTTGGATGCTTTGCACTTAAAGGCCCCACATAAAGCACACTGCTTAATACGCATCAATTATTGTGAAGTGTTCGCGGATTTGGCTTTTAAATGTCATACACATAGGAAGCACAATGGTGATGTAAAGTATGCCGAAATCGCAATGGTGCACTTTAAAGTTTTACAGGGTATGTTCTCCAAAATGCGGGCCAAATTGTTTGTGTCAAAACTTTACATCGCCCAAAAAAAGGTCTTGTGTTGTCCTAGGCCAGGGGCCTATTTAGAAAAATGATTACAAAACAATGTAGCTAATACTGTGTATATCTGCTGATTATTGTTTTTTTTCTTCCAATTACAGCATACACGGAGGGTATCTCCAAGGAGAAGGGGTGGGATTATGTAGAGAAGCTAGTGCTCCTCTCTATGGGTACAAAGCTGTCCGAAATAAAGTCAGAATGGAAAAAGCACCACCAAGTTCTGCCTGGTCCTGAGCAGCCACAATAATGAACACAGAATTCAGAAAAATAGTAATATGAAGGACCTAGGCAGGCAGCCACACGTTTTGAGTTCGCAATGACATTTGATTATGATCACAAATATTCCTGCTTTGCTCAAAGTCGCATAGTTTACACACCATATTGGTTATGGTTAGCGCAGCAGGAATATTTTTTTTATCAGACTTAAACATCATTGTTAATTGAACAAATGTGGCTTTCTGTGTAAGTCCTTTGTGTTTTTACTCTTTTTATTTGTGTGTTCGTTATTTCATTTTTTTCTTATGATTTAGTCCGGGTTTCTGTTACTTATGTGTTCATTATTTGTTCATTTTTTCTTTTATTAAATTTTAGTTAGAAATATGATGCCCTGGTCATTTTCCCGACCGGGAAACGGTGGTGACCTCGTCGTGTTCAAGGAGCAGTAATGAACTCTTTGCTTCCGGCGAGCAATGGTGTCTGTGCGTGTGTGTTGGTCACAAGGAATGATTTCGGGACTGAACGGAAAAACAAGGCCAGCGAGGAGCGACTGGGGGACTTTGAACATCGCACGGTGCAAGGAAGGGCTTCAACGACGAGGCTAGCAAGCAAGCCCTTGTCAAAACTGCTGTGCTCGACCGGAGAGTTGAATCAGAACTTTACCCTGTGAGTAAGGCTCAACGACTTTGGAACTTTCGTATAGTTTACAGCTTAATTGTCGCCTTCCTTTTGTTTTATTTTAATAGGAGTCTGTGTGCTATTACGTTTTTAGTTTATTTTAATGGTTGTTCGTGTGATATTACTATTATTTTTTCTTGAACGGCGGAAGTGCTTGTTTGGAAGTTTGGCGCTTTTATGTATAAAACTTTTTTTGCAAACCATAATATCTGTCCGCTCCCTCGACAACCAATCCCGCTAAAGGGCTGTGACTTTCAGACGTCGAATGATATGTTACAATGTTTGCTAACTAGTGATCGCCTGCATTTTATTTTTTTAGCATACATATTTGTCGGAATTACAAATTTCGAACCAGGCCACTAAAGATTGGTCAGTGGCCTATTCTGCCGATGTATCTACGTAAACACACGTTTGGCAGTGTGGGATAGCAGTAAACTGTATATTTTGTGGGAATTCATAGAAATGCATTATATGATCCCATGTCTGGACCTGAAAGTATGGTACCTGCCCCATAACAATAATTTTAATGTGATGCTAGAAGGAGCATCACATGAAAATTGCTTTATATGAGGTGTGTACCCAATTTGCCAAGCCCAAACACGGGATCATATAAAGCAGTCTATCTATGGTATATAAGGAATTGGGCAGATATGGCTATATCTATCCATATACGGCCTAATTATGCATATGTGGTCATATCTGCCCCATTCCTTATGTATCCATATCTGTATTTTCATTATAAGTCTAGATATGACATTTTTGTAAGGGATGGCTTGTAGCATCAGCTGCAGTACATCGGAAGGTGAAACAGTAGGTGTGTCACTCTATTAAACTACTTCTATTATATTCAGGTGTTGCCTGAAACGGTTTAATATATGGTTAGACCCACTCCGGTGAAGCTCTACGGATTGGCCAGATACGGTTCAGCTTCCGGTTCGACCAATTACGGTTGGGTTTCCGGAATGGGTATTTCCGGTTCATTTACGGTTTCTAGAAATCCGGTTTGCTTAGGGGCCCATATGACGGATGAAAATTCCGGATTCATTCCGGTTTATTTTTAAACCGTTTTTTTGGTAGGGTATCCCCAGCAACTTGGAAATGGTATGGGCTATTATTGAAATGAATCGGCAAAGAGTTACTGTTGATGCTTGCTATCGTTCCCCTAATTATTCTTGCACCTTCGTAAACGAGCTACATGATGTAATTAAGCTAGTTGTGTCTCGTCATCCTACATTGCCTTTATTTTTACTGGGCGATTTTAATATTCCTAATATTTCATGGGACAGCGAATCGCCGTGTATGCAACCTTTTTCCACTCTAGCAGATGAATTTCTAAATCTATGTTCTCTGTTTTCATTCACGCAACTTGTCAAGCAACCCACAAGAATAACCGAATCAGTCGCGAATACAATAGACCTTGCACTAACATCTTGCCCTGATCTCATCTTAGAAATTGCTTACTTACGTGGCTTATGTGATCATACCCTTTTTTCATTTCATGTCAACCTGCAGCGCGTTAAGACTAAAAGAAAAATGAAAACTATTCGTAATTACCAAAAGGCAAATTTTGATGCTATTAATAGTGATCTATCCGTCTTCCTCGAAACATTTCTGAAGGACTTCGAAATTCGCAGCGTGCAATCCAACTGGGATATCTTCGTGGCCAAGATCAACGACTTAACTAATAAGTACATTCCTACCCGCACTATCATATCTAACAGTAATGCTCCCTGGTATAACCCCCACATCAGACGTCTATCTAACAGAAAAAAGCGATTGTACAGATCGGCCAATTTATCATCAGAGGATGCTCGCTGGGCCGTATACAAACTGGCTTCTGATGAATACGTGGCGGCCATTAAAACAGCCAGAGAAGAATACCATAAGGCTACTTTACCATCCATGCTTGTAACCGACATTAAAAAATTTTGGCGCGTGATAAATCCTGCTGATGATGATAATATTTCATTAGTTGACAGTTCAGGGAATCTCAATCCCCCTCATCAATGTCCATTTATCTTCAATGAAATTTTTACGCGTAATTTTTCTGTAACTTCCAACATCCCACTACCAACTACCAATTCTTACGACTACCCTGCTATGTTCCCGATAATCATAGATCATTTAGGTGTCGAAAGCATAATTAGATCACATAAACTTTCCTTCGCTCCTGGTTGTGACCTCATCAGCCCCGAATTTTTAAAATGTACGAGCGTTTATTGTTCAGTTATCCTGTCAAAAATGTTTCAACAGACCATCGATAATGGTTGTCTTCCAGCTGAGTGGACGGTCGGGAAGGTGATTCCACTTCATAAATCAGGTAACAAGCATTCTCCACTTAATTACCGACCAATATCACTAACCAGCATCCCATGTAAAATTTTCGAACATATACTACCTTCGAACCTCCCCAACTTCCTTCAATCTAATTCGTTTTTCACTTCGTCACAACATGGCTTTCGAAAAACCTACTCATGTGAAACACAATTGGTATCAGTCCTTCATAAAATAAATGTCATTCTTCACCATTCCTCATTAGCCGATTCCATCTTTTTAGACTTTTCAAAAGCCTTTGATAAGGTATGCCATAAGCTATTACTCTATAAATTGCACCAACTTAACCTTGACCAAAAACTTCTTTTCTGGCTTGAATGGTTTCTGGTTAACCGCTCGCAGTTCATTGTAGCTAATAATCACCCCCCTCAGCCGAGTGGCGTTCACTCCGGTGTGCCACAAGGCTCTGTGCTCGGAGTTCTTTCTTTTCTTATATACATTAATAATCTACCCTCTTGTGTCTCTTCCCATATTCATTTGTTTCCCGATGATTGTGTTGTATTTAGGGAAATAACTTGTGAAAATGACATTAACACGCTCCAGTCTGATCTTAACGCTATTCCTGGTTGATGCAAAAAGTGGTGCATGCAATTTAACATTAACAAATGTAAATTTATGCGGGTGTCCAGGAAAAATCATAATATACCTGTTTACCATCTTCATAACTTGCCCCTAGAAGCTGTGACTAGTTTTAAATATCTTGTTATTCACATCACATCAAATCTCACTTGGACAATTCATATAACATATATAATTTATAACGCTAATCGTATGTTGGAATATATTCGACGTAATTTTGCAAAAGTTTCCTCATCTCTAAAACTTTTACCTTACAAAACACTAATTCGTCCAAAACTCGAATATGCCTTTTCGGCCTGAGACCCTTGTCATGAAACTCTAATTCACTCACTCGAAATGGTTCAGAATAACTCTGTTCGCTTTATCTTGTTCAACTATAACAGAAATGCGAGCATAACCACAATAAAATTCAGCCTTAACTTACCGTCTTTGTCATTTCGTCGTAAAAACTTTCGTCTTTGCCTTTTTCACAAGTTGTTTTATCACCCCCATCTCCACGCCGAACTTATATTACCTCCCCAATACGTTTCATCTCGATTAGATTACGTCCATAAGGTCGGTGTCCCATCGTGCAGGACTAATGCTTTTTTTCAGTCATTTCTCCCACGCACACCAGAAGAGTGGAATCGCCTTCCCGTACCAACAGCTTCAATCGAAGACCTCCACCTGTTCAAGAACGCCTTAACTAATATTGTATGAATAGACGCAATTTTTTTCTATTTCTAGTAACTGCCTTCTTTTACTTCAACATCATTTTTGTAACCACTCCCCTCTTCAATGCCAAAGGCCCTGAGGGTACATGTAATAAATAAATAAATAAATATCGCGCGACCGATCTGAAATCTAGTCTGCCTTGAGTATCTTTTTATATCTGGAAATAGCACGGATACGGCTCAACTGCTGTTAATTATTTGAGATATAATGATTTATTTTGACAATTTTAAGTTAATATAAACGTAATACTTCTTGCTAAGATAAAACATGCGTCACGCTGTGAAGCCATAAACGTAACCACCGGCCGCCGTTGACTTGGCGCAACCGTCCGGATTCCCAGGATTAGCAACAAAAGAAAGCAGCAACCACGCCCTCATTACGGGCACCAACAACGAAAACTGAGCTGAGCGGGAGGTAACCGCGACACAATCTTCGACCCTGTGCTCATTCTATTGAAAAAATAATCACTTGGCGCCTACATGAAAGTAAACGGGTTTATACCGGTGACAGTTTAGACCAACCGGTCACCAGTTTGTCGAAGGAATCGCCCATATAGCTCAAAGGAGTAACCCGTATGAGCCATAAGCGTCACCAATTTGGGCAAAGAGGTAATTCCTTTGGCGAACCCTTCTGGGCTAATGGGCCACTCGTCTGGGCAAAGTTGTCGCGCGTTTGCTCATGCCGGTGACCATGTTGCACAAACGGGTGACTGGTGACCGTTTCAACTGTACCAGTTTAATCAAACCGCTCTCCGGAGCCCGTTTGATACTGAACGTACAGATTGGCCGCATGGGCACACCTGTTTCAGCCGTTGCAGCCTATGTTTTCAGAAGCCCTGGAGCGCCGGTTCCTTGATTTTAAATCGTCCGCGTAATGCATGTAATTATATTTATACTTCAATTACGCTGATGTTCGATTACACTGCAACTCCAATGAGAGAGATATTTTTCTCTTTTTTTTTACTTTAAAACTTTGGCGTTCTTTGTTGTCTCAATTCACTCATTCAGCTCAAGTCTCTCTTGCAGAAGACGCGACCGTTTGAAAGAATATACTTCTTGACTCCGTTTTACCTCAATTCAAGACGCAGCGAAGGTAGCGCGCGAGCGCGTGACTGCAAGAATATCGAGCATTGCGAGAGGACGCCCGCCGTTGCAGCAGTTAAACTACAAGCTCGCGCTGAGTGCTTTCTTCGCTCGGGAGCAAGCCGAGCTTTTGTCCGGCCCCGTTTCCAGTGTTCGAGCGAGCTGAAATGAGCGCGATTCGCCTGCTTTCCGAGGCTGCAAACACATCGTGCTCGAAAGTCCCGGTGTCCTGCGCCTTGACCGCGCCCCCTCCCTTTTCTCTGGGCACCTCTGTCACGTGACTCGACAGGAAAACAGGGCACCAGCCGCGCGCAACTGTTGCGCATGCTAACACTACACGTTGATAAGCATAGCGTCCGAGATCCGGAAGCGCGCGCGCTAGCAGCCGCTTTTTAGAGCGCAGCTCTTAAGGTCCACACGCACATTCGCGTTTAAACGCGTTTGAGTGCGTTGCGGAGTCCTTGCGGCCAGGAGCGGTCGCTTGCGGTGCGATGAGCGCCTTCCCGCAACGCTCCGTAGCGCGACGCAAGCGAGTAGAGACTCGCTCAGCTTTCCGAAGTGTTGCGGTGCGTTCGACCAATCAGAAGCCGAGAGAGGATAGGAGGGTGACGTGTCCGCTCGCGCCACTCGGCCGACTCGGCGAGGCGTATCCGGTTTCCCATTGGCAGAATTGCTTTTTTGTTTTGGGGAGAGGTGGGAAGTGTATTTTCCAAGGCTGCGGTGGTTCAAGCTTGACAAAACGTCGGGGAAGCCGGAGGGATTGTACCAAGATTGAACGCTTCGACACTATCACTGTGCGTCGCCATGTTGCCTTGGATTTCGCTTACTATTATTGAGCCGCTAGCGACGATAGCGCGTTCTTATTGGCTCTTGACTGCGTGTCAGCGCAACCGTGCGTGCAAGTTTGGAGCAAGCGCTCTTCACAACGCAACGCGTCCGCTTGCCGCTACGGAACGCACCGCGCTCAAACGCGAATGTGCGTAGGGGCCCGTTTCCGGCTTGAGCGGCGTCGGCGTCGCCGTCGGTGTAAACGCGCGGTGCATTATGGGAAGCATGACGTTACTGATGACGTCATCACTGAAGTCAGTGATGACGGCATCCACATCGTCATCGTCACTGATGACGTCATCGGCATCCGCATCGTCATAGTCACTGATGACGTCACTGATGACGTCATCGGCATCCGCATCATCGTCGTCGTCACTGATGACGTCATCAGGGACATCACTGATGACGTCATCGGCACCGTCACTGATGATGTCATCAGTGATGTCACTGATGACGTCATCGGCATTCGCATCATCATCGTCACTAATGACGATGACGTCATCAGTAACGCCCCTGCTGACGTCACTGATGACGTCATCGTCACCTGACCTCTAGGGGTCACGTGACCCTAATAAGGTCACGTGACCCCGGTGATGTGAAATGACCCCTGTGAGGTCACGTGACCCTCGTGAGGCGACGGCGACGCCCAAGGAGGATAGAAGCGTAGGGGAGGGCATGATGGCAGCCGTGTAGCCTCCACAAGCCATGCTCACCTCTTTCTCATTTTCCTCCTTACTCTCCTCACTTACAACGCCAGCGTGACCACATCACGTGACCGTAGCTAGCCTTCGTCTAGCTATGGGGTACTAGAATACACCACAGGCTAGCCTTCGATCTATTAAAACCTACCGGACGGAGCGCGCGCAAGTCTGCAAGGAGTCCTTCTACAATCAACCATCCATCTCACACGTGACATGTCACGAGCACCAATAGCCAGAGAGATCTATGGTCCCGTTGGCCACAACATCGTTTAAACTTTTTATGACTAGGCTTCACCAATATTGCAACGTTTCCTCTCCTAGTACTTCTAACCTCCTTGGCGACGCCGCTCGGAGGGAAGAGTAGCAGACAGGATGAGGACGTGAGGAGGAGGGGTATAACCTTCCCCTCCGTACCCTGCTCTCCTCCTCCTCAAGAGCCGCGCTCTAATTCGACGTCACAGGGAGTTGTAAACGGTTTTCGGTTTTTTCTTTGTCTGCTTGTTGTCCGTAGCAGTTCTAACCTCGTTCGTCCGACCTGCTTCGACCTGCCGCCTTGCTCTGCAGTCTTATTAGGATGTCTCTCCACAATGTATTGGATGCGCACCAAAGCTATCAGTGTTCAAAAGTCCTACGCGTATATCGGCAACAAGTGATTCTTCAAAGATGTCAGGAATTCTTAAGATTTGGCTAGGTCAGGCAAGTGACAGCTTGTGCGCCGCACTGTGTTGAAACTTCAAGGAGCCCTTCCTTCTCGTTTTTGTGTTTGTGCGGTTGTCCTGGTTTGACCGTGTCGACATATATCTTGGATTACATCTTTTAAGTCCGCTACTATTATGGTAAGTGCACTGCAACCTACTTGTGGGCAATGATTTACCGTTCTTTTACGCGTACACTTCCAGAGTATCTATAGAATTATGCAGCGTCTATTTTCGCGGCAGTCGGGAGAATGGACGCAATATAAAACTAATTTCAAATATTTACAGGTCCCGACTAGTTGTGGCGTACAAGAAGTCTACGCAGTTTAAAAATAAAGTTTTTGAGGAATTATGTAACTTAGTCCATTTCCTTTCCTCATATCAACTCCGCCCTAGAGAAAAATGGTTTGTTTCATCATCACATACATTGTACTATAACCACACGCTGAATTCCCAATTAAGAACTATATTAAATGAACTTTTTTTTAAAGGTGTTGACATTTATGCAATGACGCTGGCAGAGATACGAGCATTGTTTTAGGTTTTTTTCTTTGTTACGGCTAAGGCATTCAAATCACTGTACCATTGTATACTACAATGAATGTATTAATTTCATCTTCTTTTCTTGCTTTTCTTTGATCTGTGGTCTAGCATTTAAAATAGTGTCCTTTCTCTCAATGTAGCTATTTTGTTCGTTTTTGAAATTGCTTGGGAATCGCCTGCTGTAAAGGAGGCCAGGACTCCCGTCAAGCTGTTGCAGCAGCTTTTTTGTCTTAGTCCCCCGTTTCAGTTATGAAAGAAAATAAATATTTTATCATTTTATTATTATAATTTCCTCGAAATTCAACTATTATAGTCTCTAATAACCTCGGTTCTTGTTTGTCTTACAATCTTCTCAAATGTATAAAGGCCAGGGTCTTAAACCGTAACGGAACCGAAACCGAAAACCGGTTAGGAACGAAATTTCCTAAACGGTTTTCGGTTTAGTCCTCCTGGCCGTATAACTCAGCTGCACCGAATACAAAAGCGTAGATTTCACGGCTTTCTTTTAGAGATATTGGTGAAGTCTAAAAACATTCTATATAATAACCATATACGCATCACGACCTTGAAATAGAAAACGTTACGCTTATCCAAAACCAGGTAAAGAAGTTATCATACCAATACCGTACACAATCCTAAGTAGACTGTTAAATCATCATCGGTCTTGAAAGCCTCTCTGTACTCTTTGTCAACCAAAATCTTAAGTTCTGCATACAAAATGCTTCCATCGGTTTTTAATCCTGGTGCAGCTGTAAATAGAAGAAACAAAATTTTAAGAAAGTATTGATTTTGATTTGAATAAACAAGTTTATCTAGCTACAAGATGGTTTAAGAGTTATTCTTAACATTTGTCAGGTTTTAACGATTCGCATTATGCATGGTACGTTTATGTGATCATACAACTGAGATTTTATATTATCAAGTAGCAATATAGGCGGCCTTGGGAAGCAGCAACAGCAACTTATTGAACTTTTACATAATAAACACCAATATTATGTCTAATGCTTATACGAAAAAAAAACAATGATTTGTAGCATATATTAAAAATGAATGATGTATGGAACATTGTGTTCACAAAACGATCGCGCAGTTTTGTATAAAAACTCTGAAGAGTAGTGCCGATAAGCGAAGAACAATATAATGTTTAATAAAAGTTATCACCCTTCTCCAAACCATCACCACTCACTAGAGAGCACTCCAGAGTGACTGTAGTAGTAGGTCATAGAGCCTAAAAGGTAGACATAGAAAATATTCTGGTGGCACAGACGTGCAGCATTGGTCTCCGGAACAAGGGGTCGTGTGTTTGAATCTGTGTGCATCGTGAGTATACAGCGTGCCTCGAAAATATATATATGCAAAGTTTATGACTAATATCTTTAAACCAAAAGAAGTAGAAAGGTGAGGGTTTTAGTAGTACGTTAAATAATACATAAAGGTTTGTTGAAGATGCCTAACATGGTGTTGTCTCCATTTGCAGGATGCGGACGTTTTTCGTTTTTTTTTTTTTTTGTGCGGACATGCTGAGTCGGGCCTGGGCGGAAGTAGAATATCGATATCATTTCCTGCGTGCTACTACAAGAGCACACCTTGAACTGTGTTAAGTGTATACAATATATATTTGAATGTTCCTTAATATTTTCTGGAATCCATACTGTCCTATCGTTTTGTTTACAATATATTAGTACCTAAATGTTTAAATACATTTTTGAACAGGCTGCATATAAATTTATTTCTTAATGAGATCTTGAGAATGTTTCCTTTATGCTGTCGTAGAAACAAAAGGTATGCGCATGGCAAGAAAAGGATATGCCCGGACATGTGCAATGGACAAATTTTTGAGACTGGGATGTTAGTCATGAAGTATTCGATGCTTTAATAACACATTCCGGAATCCCGAATGGATATGTGAGTGCCTGATTGATTGCCAACGTGATGCCGTGACACAATTGAGAGGTGCACTCGCTGATTGTGTTGAAGCGTCCCGTGATCGCTGCGAATTTTGCCGAAAGTATGTCTACAAGAACAAAGTGATAGTTCCTGACGACCTGCTGAAAAAAACTGAAGTGAAATTTAATAAGTGCCTACTCCAATTTGGTAAATAATGAAACCACAAAGCATAAGCTTAAAGGACGTTGGCGAGAGCTGCGAAATTTAGGCGACCTTCGTCCAGATGACCTGAATTGGTCAAAGAGTGAAGGAACCACCGAAAAAAGTCTCATGGAAAGTTGCTAAAACTTGTTACTACAACAGACTCACGAGACGTTTTGGTTCGCGCGAGTAAAGCAACCGCGCCATCAATGGCCTGAATTTTGAGGATTCCAGTGCTGGCTCTACCCGCAAAGGAAGGGTTATGTCTTTGTGCTCATTTTGGTGGCATACCTACAGGCCAAAGCGCAGAAGTAAGCCTACGTTTCCCACACTTGGTGGGAGAACTGCGGGTGTTCATAATCGAGAACCCGCTAAGATGTAGCGCATGCGCCATGGCGGAGTCGCTTGTTAGTTATTATGTGATACTCACGAGAAGCCACCACTCAGTGCGGTCCTCCTTTGACTGCAATCGGTGTATGATAGAAGTGTGCAGTGAAGCGTACAGAAAAGCATTTCAAACAGCCGTGCTTGCAGACTAGGAGGTGATTTTCTCTTAACTCGTTTTGATATAGTGTTTCCGTGTCGACAGATGGTCACTGGACGCCTTGAAATTTTCATGCACTGGATCGAGCAAGCGTTGGTGTGAACGGTTGTTCGAAGACAGGTATGCTTTGGTTGCGTACTTCTGCTCGTCCCTCGTCCGTCTTCACGCTGTTTTAGAGCGCAGCTCTTAGGCGCCCGTTTCAGCGTTTCGCGGCGTCGGCGTAACCATCCCGCTAAATTCAGCGGTAAATTGAATTGATGTTGAGGTAACGTGACGTCAATTTCCCCTCTAAACCTAACAGAGAAACTGAATTTGGTCATGGATGTGGCCCGAAGTGACGTCTTGTCATTTTGCCCGCTAAATATAGCGAGAAAACTGAACTGGTGTTCAGGTCACATGACGTCAATTTCCCCACTGAATTTAGCGGGTAACTTAACCCGCTCAATTAAGCGCAGAACTTTTTTCCGCTAAACTTAGCGGGGCAGCTTAAGCTACTAAATTTAGCGGGAAAATTTCCGCGCTAAATTTAGAGGAAAATTTATCGAGGAATTTTAACGGGAGGAGGAGAGGAGGACGAGAGACGGAGGAGGAGGGGACGGAGGGAGGATGGACGAGGAAGAGACGAAATCGAGGGGAGGAGGAGGGGAAGGGGGACGAAAGGAAAAGGAAGAGGAGGAAGAGGGGAGGAGAAAAGGAGGAGGAGAAAAGGAGAGGAGGAGGAGGGGAGGAAGAGAAGGGAAGAGGAGGATGAGGAGAGGAGGAGGGAGGGGCATACTCTCCCTCCGTACCCTCCCTTCCTCTCCTCAAGAGCTGCGCTGTAAACTCGCATTACAGAGATTTGTAAACGTTCTTCATGTTTTCGCTTGTTAATGCACAACCAACTCGGACACATTTCAGCATCCCTCAAAAACTTCGTAGTAGAAACGAGCCGGACGCCCTTGCACGGAGTGTCAGCAAACTCAACTTGAAGTTCTATGAGAAATCAAAGGTATGGTAAACTGTAAAGAACAAGTACCCCAGGCATGTGACAAGTGCGAACATATACTATTCCTGTCACCGTCAGCTGTTCCCGTTGGCGTTGATAAAATGAACGGAACTAAAGATAAGTGTTGATTACAATTACGCCCTATGCGCAGTGCAGCCTATCTTACGATTAAGATGATGATACATGATTGAATCGTGTATCTACCCTCATTGACAAGAGTAGCAGAAAGGTTTAAGTAACATTTAACCCCGGATTGTTATAATCGTACCATATAAAGTGCGTATTAATTTCCCATGTACTTCACGAAATTTAGCCGTCCTCCTTTTATGCTAAGCTTGTGAGCTATTACGTAAAGGGCTAGCAATGTATCTAATAAAAAGTTTATTTGTAAAAAACAAAACAAGAAACAATGTCGCTTGGAAGTACCGACCAGCAACTTTCACCGACGTCGCTCAGGCCGATGCATTGAAGCCGGACGCTACAGCGAATGACCAATATGTATCTATTTTTCCACCTTCATAAGGAAAAAAACTTATTAACCCAAGCTGTCCCCATTATTGTATCGGTTTCCAAACACCAACGGGGCCGTTAATAACACAAAACAGCTTCCTCGAATCATTGTTTTCACCACGATGATTGTGCCTAAGGACCGATATCTGATTCCGGGGAGCACGGTTTCAAGGTGAGTGAAGTTGAAGTTTTCTGTATGTGATCTACCTTGCTAATACCTCTATAGGGTGCTGAACATTTGTAAGGTACTATATCATCTTTTTGTGCCTGCGAACCATCAAATGCCCAATAAGCGCAAATACAAATACGAAGGCACTATACAGAATTTCAGCTCGGCGTCCCCTCTTGTGCCCCCCATTCATGAAGAAAAGGCTCGTTGTACACCTAAGCACTTCTTATGAGTTGTGAATGCGAAAGCATGCGTGCCGTTCCTCCGCCCCTGTGTTTCGTTTGCGGCATATTTGCGTCGCCCGTGCGAGCGCTCTCCCAGCTCTCCTCGCAGCTCTGACCTTCGACGTTTCGTGTTACAAGCGCGCTCGCGGCACGGACACGCAGCGCCACGGGGCGGCGGTCGTTGAAACTGACGCGGGCAGAGACCAACTTGAAGCCTCGCGGACGCGCGCCAATCAATGGGACCGTAGGCGAAATCCATCAGCTTTACTTCGCTCCTTTTGGATCGGGGAAACTAGTTGCCGTTGTCTAGGCTTTCCGCGCGGTTTCATAGCTGGGAGTTGGCTTCCCTTGGAGAAAGGATTTAACGTGCGGTTTGGCGCGCTTCAAACTGATGACGTCGGCTCGCTCCATGGGACAGTTAATGCTTTCGCATTAATAAGCACTGTATCCGCTAAGAGCTCTCTTTGCAACCTGGCCATTGCATACGCTTATCATCTCGAGAATATAATAGCGGCTAACAGTGGAATTGGTGAAGTAATATATTGCTGCACTCACTCAGAGGGCAAGAAGCGCAAGTCTTATTTTTCAAATATCCAGCGTCTACCCATAGCGCAAGTTGGCGTTTGTCGCTCTTTGACTTCGCGTGCACGCTCAATGCTCATTAGAGGTTGATATGTTAACATTGATAACCATTTGCGTCAGGGGCGGTACAACTAAAATTTCTCCAGAAGCATACTGGGCTTGTGCATACATCCGCTGCATCCGCTGGTGCCTCCAACAAAATATTGTGGGAGAATATCTAAAAGAAACGAAGTTACCCACATGTATTCATCATCGCCTATTTTTAGTCATTCACATTTAATTTTTTCTAAAGACAGGTCGAGTGCGTGTATGTACCAAACCCAGCAGTTCTCTGGTGTATTAATCGTCCATTCATTTAGCCACAGCTGTATCCAATACAACGAGTGACAACGTTCAATGGCAGTGAACGACAAATGAAGAAAGCATGGTTTCAGCTTTGATGGGTGCTCAAGGCCCAAGGCCACTCAAGAGCCAATGACTTCGAGTTCATTGCCTCAGACATTTTGCGCGACTGAAGTTCGATCTAAGTGCCGGTTTGCGTAGAAGACGAGAGGCTACTTTTGCTCTCAATTACGGTAGGTGAGAAATTATAATTCGACAGCTTTTTGACAAAACCCTGACGAAGGTTCAGTTTCTATGTAACCTGTGTCTCATGACTGACTGTATGACGATGAATGAGTATATTTTACCTCTATTTCCCCAATACACCTTATTGCTGTCGTGATCGAGACAATACTGATGGAACTGCGTTGGTGCCTTCTAGCATAGGTATACAGGTGTGAGTCGTGTCGTGTCTGGTCGCGATCTGGTGGCGAGAAGCTCCGACCGCGGAAACGGCGGGCAGAGTCCAGGGTTACCCTGCGGAGGTGGCAATGATGATGGCGGCGGTGGAGACGATGATGATCTCCCGACAGTTTCTAACAGTATGTACTCCGCTCTTAACTTTTAACATACGAAAACATTGCACTTGCCCTACTCATGGACGCACTTTTCTTGATTATCATAAATGTTACTTTTAAATGAATCCGCTAATGAAATGTGTCTTGATTGCAAGCAAAATACCTAATATACTATACCTTTATTATTCTTCTCCTTATCGGAACGAGACGTAACCTTGTATATTTTATGAGGAATACGCCCATCTTCTAATCGGGCTGTGATACTAAGAGGTTCAATTCTTAGTTCATCGTTCAGAATTCCTTTCTGAAACAAAACAAAAGCTGAGTTGATAAAAAATGAAAAAAAGCATACATTCGGTAGACGACAACTTAGGTTATAAACAGGGTTTTTTAATATCAACTACGTTCGAAACGATAGGCGGTAAAATCTAGGTTGATTTAGGAATTAGCAAGAATACACGACTTACTTAGATCTTTTTAGCAAAATGCTGGCAAATTATGTTATTCTCGGTAGAGCTCCTGGACAACGGCAGTGATGACGAGAGGTCAATTTATGAAATGTTTTTAATTGGAAAATTATAAAGGTGATTATAAACGTGTGATGAAAATAAATTCCAAATATCGCTCTCTTATTGAGTCACAAAAAATAATAGAATTCATCTAAGCAAGTGATTGAAGTAGCATTTGAAATAATAAAGTTTAGATCACCGTTTCAAATTCTTGCTTTTTGCATAAAAAAGGAGGCAACTCCTTCATCACCCAAAGAAATAATGAAATATTTTAGTAAATAAGCATTATTAGTACAATTTCTTAGGTATTTTAATTGTCAGTCTCTAGATATGATTACTATGTAAACTCATTATTGTAGACTTCGAGATATCACCAAAATAATGTCACAAAGCACTAAGGTTTAACTAAAATAAACTTTGAAAATAACTCCCTAATTCAAGCCATAGTAAACTTCAAAAACCAAAACCCGTTTTTAACAGAATCACTATGAAGCCAATAAAATATAAAAATAAACTGTTAAGCCTTCTAGTGTTATCAGTACGGCTTTTTAATTCTCCATCAAATTCCAGTAATAAAAACGTTAGTTCGCCAAATGGATAACATGTTTTATAAAATTTTAACAAGCATTTGACACTTCAAGAGAAAGTCTTTTTATTGCAAAATTAAATGACAATGTTTGATTTAGTAAAGATATCAGGGGAATGTCATGATCAGCTGTATTTACCCAAATTTATTATCAAATAGCAATATAAGGTGTTCTTAAAAGAATATCGCTTATTAAACATGCAATTGGGAGCTGTTTCCAAGTCTTTCAGACCTTGTTTTTAGGGAACGACAGATATATGTTATGGTTTCATATGCAAATAACATACACATCTTTGAAATATTTATTCGGCTTAAGTACTTCTACGGGCATCACGATAAGTGTAGAGATCGTCAGGAAACTAGATTCTTAGATGAAAATTTTTATTCGCGGTGGAAGCAAGAGCAGGAGTTTTCAGCGTTGTCCCTTTTTCTGTAAGCTAAAATATTACTAGTAAAATAACAATGGTATTGAATTACTGTTTATGCGCGCACGGACAAAATTAAAGATTGAAAACTAAAACAGAATGCATGCAAATGCAGTAATTTTTCTTAACATTTCTAAGATCCACAAGTATTCAGATTCGGCAAATATGTTAACTTTAATCTTAATTAAACAGTTTACAATAAAATTACTTTGAATTATATACTAATGAAAAGGTATTAAAAAAATGTTGCAAGTTTGCCGAAAACAGATTTGTGTAAAAATCCGCAGAAAGATGAGAAGAAAAGGATTTTATTGTGCAGTATATATTCTTTTGCTATCGTTTACACACATCCAGAATCCGTGTACACACCAAATCTGTGACTTAAAAATATGTTTACGTCCTTCAAAATTTGCGATTTACTTATTTGTGTTTTTTTTATTTTTATGCCGCAATTGGGAATATAATATATCAGTAAATATTTCGTTCATCTTGAGTTCCAATGTATTGATTGGATTTTTTAATATAGCCTATTTTCACTTAATAATAAGACGTCAGTATTATCAAATTGTGTTTATATTATTTATGAACTCTAAAAGCGCCGATATATTAAATGATAACCTCTGCTGGTTTGCGTCCGTGACCTCCCAAATAGGATTTGCCTCGCCGTGATTGACAGGATATTTGCCTCTCCGTAAAACCGGTGATTGGGCATTCATATTGAATATACAAAAGCTTTGGTTTGGACAATCGCCAACTTTCACCACAGAAGCGCTTTTTATCGCGTACGTCGCTAGTAGTGACATATTTGAAAGATTTATTCGCGGATTCAATTCCGCGTACGTTTGTTATGTTGTAATTTCTAAATTTGCTTCTACTAAGACTTCTACTTCTACTAACCACGAGGCGCTCTGTTTGGCTCAGAGCGCCTCATGGTTACAGCGTAACTTCCAAGTTATTCATATCAAAAGCACAATTTTCTTCTTGTTCACTTCGAGTGGCATATCTAGATATAAAGAAGGAGTATACCACTTCAACTGCGCCGTTTCTGTCTTCCACGGCAACTGATGCCATTTGATATCTGTCATGATACATGTTTGCTCCAAGTTTCTTTCCACCCATCTGTTAAAAAATATAAAATAAATTACGCGCTTTGTCACCGAACGTTTAGATCGAATGATCATAAAATATTTGTTTTATATAAAAACACTTGAGGTGGGGTGGAGGTGCGGTGTACCGCAGCCCATGAAGCGTACACCTCGACGCCGCGTAGCGCAAGCCCAGGCCCCGGCTCAATAAGGCCGTCCATGGAAACAACGAGGCCCGAGGAAGTCCCCTTGTTCAAGGTTTTCCCCCAGAATTCGGTGTACTGCTGGAGGACCCACCAGTCGACGAAGCCGACGATGAGCAACCAATCTTCGCAAACCCCTACCGCGACTCCCATCGTCTACCTGTCCCTTGCCCCTCGGAGAGCTGCGTTATTCCGCGGCGATATATGCGAAGACCTTGACGACTGGATCCAGCAGTTCGAACGAGTGGGTCGCCATAATGAATGGACGCCGGCCCAGTGCCCGCAGAGCATCTGTTTTTCACTGGAGGGAAGGGCGGGACATTGGTACGAAAACCGCGTAACAACGATCCCCTCATGGGAACTGCTCGAAGAGGGTCTCCGACGGACGTTCTCGAGTCAACATGATTCGAGAGGGCCGAAGATCTGCTTCGGTCAAGAACTCAAAACGCGAATGACAGTGTCCCAAACTTCGTGGAAGATGTTTGCGCCTGAGTTCACGCGCCTACCCTAAGGCCACAGAAGAAAATAAGCTACAAGTCCTGATACGAGGCGTAAGAGACGACATCTTCGGAAACCTCATCCGTAACCAGCCGAGGAGGGTTGATGGATTTGTAACCGAGGCAGCAAACAGTGGGTGACTACTAGCGGCTCGAGCCCACCACTACCACCAGCACGGCAACGCCTCAACACTCGCACTGCCGCACTCCGAGCTCAGCGCAAAAGGTGACAACCTTCGCGACATCATCGGAGAAGTCGTTCGAGAGTAGCACTGAAAGCGGCTGCCTGCCGCTGGTCGTCCAGCATTTCTCTCCAATGTCGACATCCGCGAAGGGGTCCAGTGGGCACTTCAGCCAGAAGTCCCTGTCGACTCCGCATAAGTAGCACCGGCGCCGACATACGCCGCCGTGGCACGTTGTCTACAGCCACCCGTCGCTCAACACTACGAGGCTCCTCCCCGACGCGACCCTCCATCGCTGCAGTACACCCGACGTTCGCCCGGAGTAGCCTGCGCCTAGGAAGACAAACGTGTGGAGAACGGCTGACCACCGCCCGATCTGCTCTCACTGTAGGGAAGCCGATCACATTTGCCGGCGATAATAATATATCTTTATTACACGAAAAGATATACATCGTTTCAAACAAGCCCGCAAAAGCACGTGATTGCTTGTAGACATGGCCTGACGACCAGCAAAGACACTACTAATAATATCAAAATATGCAAAGCACAAAATAAATAGAAAAACCCAGTACTCTTAAACCATACGACAATTTGAAAATCGTGTTTACAAAAACAATTTCTAAGTTCTTTTTTATTCACTCCAAACAGATGTAGATGTAAATGTTCGTCAGGCAACAAATTAAAGAAATGAGCAACGTAAGAAGACCGAACTTGGTTTCGGTAATTTATGTGTACCCTAGGGAAGGCAAACCGCTCTATTTTTTCTCAAAACCTTTTTTTAAGGTTTCTTATGCGTACTATTATAATAATTCTTAACTAGTATTTCATAGATATATAATCTTTCAGATGACAAAAGCTGTAGCAAACGCATTTTTGACTCTGTTCTTAACTCATCCAATTTCGTTCCATGTGCTAAATGTCTACAAACGTTCCGCAAAGTATTATATAACTTACTTTTTCTAGAGTTCGAACAAAAATCATAAACTGTTATACCCTACCGAAGCATCGACTCTCCCAAAGCTTGAAAAACCCTCCCTCTCAAAGTCAGGCTGGTTACAACTCGAAAACAATATAAATATGCATGTTAACACCGCAGCTTGGGTTAGTTGGTTTTCCATAATTAGTACTTCACAGCGCATAAACGTCTCACAATAGGAAGAACTCATTCAAACACTGACACAAAAACAAACACAGATCGCTGACTCACATCTCTTTGTATTTAGGCTTCAATTTCTTCCACTTTGTATTAAACAAAATCTGGAAATTGTTTTGTCATTTTTTTCGCCTATTAAAACGAATTTGTAAAAAAGTACACGATTATCATCTTAGGTCTAAATAAGCCAAGAATTTTGCCGATAAGGTAAGAGATGGGCTGCTCACACATCCATCGTCAAGCCTGGCAATATGCTTTGCTTCAATTGTTTCTCTTGTTGGCTGGTTGTTGCTTCGGTCAAGCACGGTGCAACTACGTAGTTGTGCTGCATACCCGCAATCCCGGTAGTGCAGACCTAAATGTCATGAGTTGGCTCTAGTGATGTTATTTCTGGTGTTAATAGAATAACCCATCTCTCACCTTATCCGCAGAAGAATTGGCTTATCTAACATTAAGATGATAATCGCAGACTATTTTACAAATTCGTTTTAATAAGCGAAAAAAATGACAAAACAATTTTCAGATATTGCTTTAATACGAAGTAGAAGAAAACGAAGCCTAAATACAAAGAGTTGTGAGCCAGCGACGTGTTTCTTTTTTTTTTTTGTGTTTGTGATGGAGTGAGTGCTTGCTATCGCGAGGCGTTTATGCGCTGTAAAGTAAAAATTATAAAAATGCGGATACTGCGCAAAGTCATTCCTCAAGATACTCAATCTGACCATTCCCAGAAAGATTTTCACAAAAAAAATCCAGATATTTTATTTTTGGTGACATATTCAAGCGGCATACAATTAAATTTCTCGCAGTTAGGTCGACGTAGAACCAGCGGTATATTAAATGGTATTGTTTTATGAGGATTGCGGAAACACTTTAGTGTCATTTCATCTGTGTTAAGGGATATGCGATTGTTTTGAGCCATGCCATTAGCTCGTGGATATCAATTTGAAGGGACGACAGAGCTTCTGATTTGTTTTTTTCCGTGAAGAGCGGTATCATCGGCATATTGAAAAACGCGTAAACAAGAGTTTAATTTAACTTTGTCATTACCATAGTTGATAAAAAAAGTACCCAAACTGGATCCTTGGGGAACACCTGAAGGAACCATCAGTAAATTGCTTTTAAAGTCACCAATATTTACTACTTGACTCCGTTGTGAGAAGTAGTGGATTAAAACGTTTATAAATGAGACCCCAAAGCCCAGGTGTTCTAGTTTGTATATGAGTAATTTTAAATGCCCCTAACCGCAACCCGGGCTGCGCGTGTCTCACCCGAACAACCCCCCACCACGTTGCGGCGAGCGTCCTTGAGAAATCGAGGAATGCATTCGTCGTCCGCCGTCTTGAGCTGCCGCTTCTCAACAAGGTTCCCACTCGCCTTCACCCCGACGTCCTGCATCACCTGTCTATAGGTCTTGCAGAAAAAGCTTGTCTCCCATGTCCCGGCGAAAAAACTAAGCGCAGCAATCATGTGGAATTAAAAGCGCAAATACGACTAGGAAGGATAGACAAGGGAGACAGAATATCGTATTTGCGCTGTTAATTCCACATAAAGATAGCCAACTAGCCCACTAGATGATCGTAAGCGCAGCAACCCCTGCAGGTTGGGTTGACGTCGATCGAAGACGTAAACAGCCCCGAAGAACGCCGGACGCCTCTCGCACGACCGACGCCATTCATCGGAGGGACACTTCAGCAAAAGTGTCCAAAACCTTCAACGTTGTAATCGACGGCCCCGACGAGTCGGCACTCGTGAACACGGGTGCAGACTACTGTCTTGATTGGGAAGCTCTTTCGCCGACTTGGGGAAAGCGACGGTACCATAGGACGGCTCGCAAATACAAACCGCGGGAGGCCACATGATAACGCCAATGGGAAGGTGCACTGCACGAGTGGATATTTAGGCTGAGAACTGCCCTGTGAAGTTCGTCCTTCCCCAAGAGTGTGCGGGATAGATTATTCTCGGGGTGTATTTCTTGTGCGAATATGGCGCCGCCATCAATCTGGGAGAAAATCGGTTGACGGTAAGAAAACTTGCCCCACTGCTAAAGCAACCCAACGCCACGTCACCTGCAGTCCGAGTTATCACCAACCACTTGAGGCTGGAGTCAGGATCGAGTGTGCGTTTACCCGTTAGAATTGATGACGCTACTTGCGGCGAACTTCTGCTCGAGGGATGTGCTGAGTTGCTTCCACGAAAAGGATCGGCTACGTAAGACGTGAATCGAAGCTGCAGGACGGGCATGCGACGGTCCTCGTTACTTATTTCCGACAAGATCCGCGACACCTTACGAAAGGTACTGCAGTGGGCCATGTTGAAGATATCCGCGACTCAGCCGCGATCACCGCACTCTCAAAAGACCCGACTTGATCGCAGCTGAGAACTCCGTCCTCAGAGCATGACATCGACCCAAAGCTTCCTTCTTCTGAACGACAACATCTGCACGAGCTTCTCAGCGAGCTCGGCAAAAGTGCTTCGCCACGTTCTCAAGGGTGTGGCAAATGACGGTATTAAAGCAGGGCTCTGTTACCAACGGCGATGCACTTCCTTTCCGCCAATCCCCTTACCGAGTCTCTTTAAAGGGAGAGATGTCATTCAAGAGCAAGTTCGAGAAATGCTGAATGACGACATCATTCAACCTTCGAGCAGCCTTTGGGCCTCTCCAGTTGTGATTGTCACGAAGAAGGACGGAACTCTAAGGTTCTGCGTGGACTATCGTCGACTGAACGCCGTGACAAAAAAAAGACGTGTATCTACCTCCCTACATCGATGAAACATTAAACAGGCTGCACAAAACCCGGTATTTGTCGTCGATTGACCTAGAGAATGGCAACTGGAAGATTGAAGTCGACGAAAGCGACCGTGCGAAAACTGCATTTGTTACGCCTGAAAAACTGCACGAGGTCAAAGAGATGCCTTTTGGACTTCGTTTAGCACGAGCGACCTTCCAGCGTGTCATGGACACCATGCTGGCCAGTCTGAAATGGCAGAGTCGTCTCCTCTACCTGGACGACGTCGTTGTATTTTCACGCGATTTCGACGAGCACTTGAGACGCCTTCGAGCCGTGGTCCAGGCAATCAAGATGGTCGGACTCATCTTCAGGCTGAGGAAATACCGTTTCGCCTATGACAAACTGAAGTTCTTAGAGCACGTAGTGAACAAGGAGGGTATTCGTCCTGACCCCGAGAAGTCTCGTGCCGTTGCCGCCTTTTCTCCGCCGTTGGACAGAATGTCAGTACGTACATAGGTTCTTGGGCCTCTGCGCTTTCATAGACGCTCCGTTCGAGAATTCGCCCATCTTTCTGCAGAGCTAACTCATCTCGAAAAGGACGCTGTGAAATTCCGATGGGAAGACGAACACCAGCGGGCATTCGACAAGCTTAAGCAGACTCCAGACACCACCGATCCTCGGCCATTTTGATCAGTCTGTACAAACGGATATCCACACCGACGCAGGTAAAGACCAAGGGATCACTTACGCAGGTCGGAATTTGTCTATGGTGGAGAAGATCTACTCAACGGCAAAACAAAAGAGTACATTGCTGTCGTCTGGGCGATAACGAAGTTTGGACCGTACTTATACGAAAGTCCACTCCGCCTTGTGACAAATCACCACCCGCTCTGCTGGCTCCTCAACCTGAAGCTCCCATCAGAACGCCTTGCTCGGTGGAGTTTACGTTTGCAGATGTTTGACATGACCGTGGTGTACAAGTCCGGTTAGAAGCGCAGTGACGCCGACTGTCTGTCAAGGCCCGCCGTCGAAGCCGAACCCACCCACACCAACAACGATGACCACGAGTGCTTTCTCGGCGAAATAAATGTCAGTGACATGGCAGCACTTCAACGAGCTGATCATAAACTGCAAGCGCTCATCAAGCCCCTAGAGGGACAAGGTACTAAAGTTCCCCAAGTCTTCTTACCAGCCCTGCCAACCTTTGAAATTCGACAAAGTGTGCTGTTCAAAAATAACTTCTGCAGGAACGACGAAAAGAACAAAGCGTGAACGTTGGTAGTTCCTACCAACTTTCGCGAAGAATTCTCCCAAGGCAGCCATGACGACTCGACGGCTGGGCACCTTGGTTATAGTAGGACACTTGCCAGGATTTCTGAGAAGTATTAGTGGCCTAAGGTTCCGAAGACTGTTTATAACCACACGAGGTCCTGCCACGTATGCGAACAACGGAAGAAACCGCCGATGAAGCCGGCAGGACTCCTGTTCCCGATTGCGCGGCCGACCAACCAGTTCAACCAGATTGGAACGAATTTTCTCGGCTCATTCTCGTCATAAACGCGAGGCAACAAGTTGTAAATTGTCGCAATCGATTACCTAACACGGTGCGCTGACACAAAAGTCCTTCAAATGAGAACTGCCATAGAAGTCGCCACGTTTTTGTTAAATGCATCGCTCTCTGGCACGGCGCCCTCAAAATCCTGATTACAAACCAAGGATCATCATTCAATACACATATGACGCGAGAGATCCTTCGTCTCAGCCATACCAGCCGCCGTCGAACTACGAAGTACCATTCCCAGACCTATGGGCTGGCGGAACGGCTAAACAAGACCATCGCCGACATGATGTCAATGTAGGTTGACGTGGAACACAAGTCGTGGGATGAAGTTTTATGTCACGTTCGCGTAAAACACTGAAGTTCCGGAGACCACAGGAGTTAGAGCATTTGAACTGGTTCACGGTCGCAAGCTAACGACGATACTCGACGCGGTGCTGCCCCACAAGCTAGCTGCTGATGGAAGTGACGACGCTCAGATGGTTGCTCAACGGGTTGAAGACCGCTAACTTACCCGGCTCAGGATCCAAGACCAGCAGCCTGTCGACTCTGGCCGCTACAATCTCAGTCGTCGGGACGTCCCCTTCCAGCCCGTAGACAGGGTGTGGGTGTGGAAACCGATCTGTCGTCGTGGCCTGAGTCAGAAACTGATAAAACGGTACTTTGTTCCCTACCAGATTGTCCTCCACCCAGGGGACTTGAACTGCGAAGTGGCGCCTGCCGGAACTCGGGTTTGTTCACACGGACGGCCACGACCCGAGGTGGTTCATGCCGTTCGTCTCAAGCCTTTGAACGCTCGATAGGACTGTGGATATTTCGTGTTCCAGGTGAATGTTCAGTGCACCGTTACTTTTGTTTTGCTCTGTTTTGTTGTGGGTTGCATCGGCGCGAAGCACTTCTTTAAGGGGGGAGTGACACCGCGCGGGGAACTAGCCGAGTAAGCAGCGCGCCTGTGACCGAATGGTTATTGTGCTTGGCTCCCACGCAAAGAGCCGAGGTTCGACGTCTGGGAGCGGTCACGCCTTTTTGTTCTTTCTGTAACTGTCGCGCTCCGGTGTTTTCGACAATACTTTGATTATTCGATGTTGGAATATTCTACGCGCCGAACTTCCTACGCCGACTGTTACAGAAACCCACGCGTGTGCGTATAAGGAGCTCCGTGGGGGAACTTGATCGAGTCACAATTTCGCCTGCATTCGATCGTGCCGTTACACCGTCATCGACGCCTGTTATTCGTCATTTATTCTTCTTTTGTATTGGTACAAGTTGGGGACCAATAAACTTTTAGTTTCTCCAGTTATTTGCCGCCTCATCACTCGTCATTCGTGACATTGTAAGTTTTTTAGTACACAAATTTCAGCCGTCAGGTTACTGTTTCTACTTAAGATATGTATTCCCCTCTCTATAGGCACCTATCTTATATTACTTTACATCGTTGCTACTTTGATAGTTAACAGAACCGAAACGTTATCTGCAACGTTCTACCAAAGAGAATTAAAAACAACCCTCGGATCATTTTAGATGTCAACGGCAGAACGATGCCATAATTTGCAATTTCTAAAAAAATATGGTAGTTAATGCCTTTATTATCATTATATTGCACCATTCGTCAATAAAATAAGCCATTACTTAAGACTTAAAACAATTTAATCACCACTTTTACCCTCTAGTGGGAAGAAGGTATCAAAGGCACCCTCCCAGACAAATGTAACTCTTTTAAACGCGTGTATTATAAAGCCTATACCGGGCAATAGTAAATAGGATCGCCAAATCATATATTGTCACAGATAATGCGTGACACATAGTTAAGTACGGATAATAAAAAGGCTAAGGCTGCGAAATTATGTTCATAAATAAAAAAATTAAGGAGTGATTGGTAAAGTGCCAAGCCGACACGAGAGCTAACGTAAAAATTGCAAAAGCAGGAATTTTACATCTGAAATAAACAAAACAATCTAAGACGTACAAACATATTTATAAATCCTTAATTATTGCGAGGTTTGAGTGATCACAAAGTACGAGAATGGTGTTATGTGTTCTCTGTTTCTATGCTTGTTCTGCCTAGTTAGTAACTTAAGCCCAAAAGGGAGAAAACATTTGCTATTCCGAAACAAACATTCGGCAGATTTTTGTATTTAATTTCCATTCTGCAATTGTAATGAATCTTAGACCTGAAACTATATTCCTCACTGTATGCACTGCTGCCTTGCCATTCTACTATCTTTATTTGTTAAGCACATTTATGGCTGGATTTGAAGTATACAAAGTAAGCACATATTTTTGCCGGTATAAAATGATGGCTCCACCGGGCTCCACTACTATACGGTTACAGAAGACTTTCTTTTGTGCAACAAGTAACCAGCTTATGTGGGATAGTGTTACTTAAGCTGTGGAATGAAAAGAAACAAGTAGCTGGCCTTACAAAAGCCGCCGTATACGCCATTGCAAAATACTGGTTTTACGGACACTATGTTGACATGTTGTAAGTACTTTTCTAAATCTCTTAGCGGGCTACTCCAGCGCTTGATGGTGATTAACGCATCTTCGACGCATATGTGCTAATGTAGATATGACCCTGAAAAGAGTACTAGCTCTTAGCTTAATTTATATTGACGCAGTGTGTTTTATGAATATTGAAACTCACACATTTGTCGACTGTTGTTCCATCAATGGTCTCGCGGAATATCAAGTTGTCTGCAAGCACTGAACTTTTCTCCAGCTTAAGAATTATGTCATCTTGAATGTAGAGCAACTTTTCAACGTTCAGTCCTCTTGCCTCAAGAAGCCTTGGATAGACGACGTACTCAGGAAAAGGCACTGCACATATAAGAAATGGAAATTAATTGGCTCGTTATAATTTTAGTCGTATTGACTTCTTCGTAATTCAGCTGTTGCAATCACTTTGAAAACAAGATTTGTGTACTCCGCCGAAACTGCTAAAAGGGGCTGGGGCGTTGATATTATTTTATGAATTATTAACTTGTGGAAGTAGATTTTAATTTCATTCATTCGTAGCGTTAGGACCCGGTGAAAATGAAATCTAACGTCTAAATTTAAATATTTGGCAGTCAAATACATCATTCATTCACCCTCGCATCTTCCAAAGTACAAAGGCATCAAAATGACCTTGAATATTCACTTTTTAAATTTTATTTCATCAAGGAAGACGCAGTAATAAAGTAAAAGTGATGCTATAAGGTTCAGTTATTTTGTTAACTACGCTACGTAGATAAAATATAACTGAAACTCAGTTAATATATATTGCTATTTTATTTTGCCTAAAATTAAATAGGCGCAGAAGGTAGCTGCAAAGCTCAAACTCAAATATGAAAATGAAATTCCACGACCATATGTAGTGAAGGCTGATGAAGAACCAGGGATCATTGGTACAAACCTTAGTAGCACAGAGATGCGAGGAGGGAGCCAAAGTAAAACGAATTCATTTTTGGAGGGTGGGACGTTCGTAGTACAGCTTCCACCCCTAGCAGCGCTTAGTGGCACCCCGTAAGACTCAGTCTGCCGACCGGCGTCGTATGCTAAAGTTATATCGGCATGTTGGAAATTTTTTTCCCAAACGCATAAAAACCTTTTAACGTTTTTGAAATGTCTGTTTCAAAGGACATTCCAGATTCCAAAAATGTTTGGCGAATTGATAGGCAATATACTTCTTCCAAAACCGACGCGCCCCATCGCGGAGCAATGCCACGCAGCGCACTCTGAAAACCAGTTGGCCATTCAGTTTCGGTTCGATTGAGAAGCTTCATCTCATTTTAGGGGAAAATCAGTCCACTTCCTGCTGGATTATGCAACTGGAAATGAGGCAGTTTAGCAAGATTCCAGCTAAAATCCAGCTGGGCCCAAATTAAATCCAGCTGGACTGCCAAATTTCCAGTTCCACAATTCAGATGGAAATGGACTGATTTTCGCCTGGGTATGCCATCACTCCGCGACCGAACGCGGTGCTTGCGTTTTTGATTATCTGACCTTTTATGAATGTACAACACACTCATTCTCGAGCGATACAAAACGAAGACTGGGGCACTTTGCTTGGTTCCCGAAACACCGGATATTGTGCGTGCGTATGCAAACGTAGTAAGACGTTTCTAAGTCACCTCACCCCACGAGTGCATCTTTGAGCTCAATGTCAGTAATCCCGTCTAGTACCAGTGAACTACAACTGAAATTTGGTCACCTTGAGCCCTACACGTAATTTTTTGCCAAGCTTCCGCTTCTTGTTACTTCATTGGCTGAAAAGCATGCCGCATCTTCACAGGCGCACGGCGCATGAACTTTTAAGTAAATGCAATGAATTCGACCTCACTACTGCAGAAAAGTTACTATGGTGTGTCATCACATATCTCACACTCAAATTTTATTCCGATAGAAGATTACGCTTTCGCAAACGCTGAGACCTGCTAGCTACGACGAAGCCCCTAACCAAGCGTCCGCTACTCCTCTCTAAGTCTTTTTGGACGAGCTTTTACTGACGCCCAAGATCTGTGCCTGACCGGTACGTCTGAAATTATCACGGCATACTCAGTCAGGAAGAAAGCAAACACATTACAAATATTATGGCCATTAGCAACCGTGAAATGCGCTTTGAATAATTTCGTTCGTTTGGCGCACCGCATAGGGGTTGATGTTCGTGTGGCGCACTTCCGGCGAACGGTGCGACATTCTTCACACAAGTGCTCGACTTTTGCTTTCTTAAAACGGTTTGTACGTGCGAATGTGTCTATATGGTTGCATAATACTTTTCTGCGCATACGCGATGTTGAATATTAGTGGAATGCAAGCGGGTGGGGTTTCACTTTGTGTGGTGCTGCGGGGCAGTACATATGAGAGATGAGAAGTGTGTTAAAATGCACCTTGTTTAATGGGGACTCCGAGTTTTACCTCGCGTACTCAGGCGTATTGAAAAAAAAAAGGAAACAGTGATTGCAAAAAAAAAAATTTATTTCGTCTGTGGACGCACGAAACAAACATACTTCCTGATCAACAACACTAATGTAAAGGCGCATGCTCGATGTATGCATACTTATTGGTCGTTACAGCTTGTTAATTCGTACACAAGCAAGATCCCCGAGCATCGCAGCGTCGAGATTCCCAGCACTGGCTCGTCCAAATACCTCGAAACGCTAACAGAAAGGGTCAAGTACAAGAATAAAAGCATGCGTTAAGACAAGTTAAACGTCTCGGGCTTGTGCTAAAGCTTCGAGGTCTGTTTATTTAGGTTAGTTTAGAGACAAAAAATGACACTCGCGGGACCAGAAAAGATGAGATAACGGCCGTTTATAATCCGCGCTCTGTGTATAATTTCTTGTCGACGTATCGATCGAAACCGAAACCATGCCACTCTCCTCCCAGGCCAACTAGTTCCCAGAGTGCAACGCGCGCCGTGTTGCATGCTGGGATTTATGGAAGTAGTGTATTCTGTTGGATACACGGAGCGTTCTAGCATCAAAAGCGTTTCGAGAGAGCGGCAGCTCTTGGCGCAATGTAAATTTCCCGCAAAATCTTGCGGACAAGCTGAATTTCTGTATAGGTCACGTGACGTCGATTTCCTCGCTAAATTTAGCCGCCAAACGTAACTTGTGTAGATCACGCGACGTCAGTTTTTCCGCTAAACCTAGCGAGGAAAGGGAATTGGCGTTGAAGTCACGTGACGTCAATTTTGCCATTAAATATAGCGGGAAACCAAATTTGTGTAGACGCCACGTGACACGAAGTCGTGACGTTACTTTCCCGCTCAATTTAGCGGGGAAACTGCATCTGTGTTGAGGTCACATGAGGTCAATTTTCCCGTTAAATCTAGCAGGGAAACTTAATACTGCTTCACTTAATCTGGCTTCACGAAGTCAGCAACAACAAGCCACGTGACATGAAGTCATGTGACATTATTTTCCACAAAGAATTTAACGTGGAAATTAAATATGCGTTGAGGTCACGTGATGTCAATTTTTCCGCTAAAGCTCGCGGGGAAAACGATTTTGTGTTGAGGTCACGAGAAACCGTATGTCGTGACGTCAATTTTCCCGCTGAATTTAGCAGGAAAACTGAAATTGTTTAGATCACGAGACGTTGATTTTGCCGCTTAAACTAGAGGGGACACTGAATTTGCGTACAGGTCAGAGGACGTTGATGTCGCCTGACGTCAACTAATCCGCTAAGTTAAGCGGGAAACTAGATTTGTGTGTAGGCGACGTAACACGCCGTCATGTTTCATAATTTTCCCCGCTAAATTTAGCGGGAAATGTTTATTAGTGTGGTCACGTAAAGTCAATTTCTTAATAAATTTAGCGGGGAAACTATACATCTGCGGAGGCCACGTGGCAAGCAGTCGTGACGTCATTTTTCTTCCAAACTTGGCGGAGAAACTGAATTGGTGTTGAGGACATGTTACGTCAATTTTCCTGTTAAAGCTGGCGAGGAATCTTTTTCCGGCTTTACTTAATCTGGCTTTACGAAATCCGAAAAACTAGCCAAACATCATTTCACGTCAAAGCGTTCTCCTTTCCGGACGCTTTTCATATGGGCGAATTGAAAAGAAGTCACACGGGCCAAGGACCGCTGTATACGAAGGGGGGCGGGGGACGCTGGCATGCAATTTTTCAAAAGCATTGTTGAACTGACCGGGCAGTGTGGGGCGGGGCATTGTCGTGATAGACCTACCCACTTCCTCCTTCCCCTCAAATCAGGGCATTTCTGCCTCGCCGAGAGCCCCAATAGTCATTATCACAAAAGCAACCCGGACAAAAGCTGCACTTCACTATCAAACAAAGAAACCGAGGTATCGCTAACGCAGTCACGTCCCTTCTTTATATGAAACGCTTTTATCAGTTCTCTGGCTGTGCTATCCTTGCTTCAACCCAAGATCCATATCTCTTGAAATAGCGCCTCACACCCACAGTCCGCACAGTGAGTTGGCGATTGTGCATTGCCTTTATTCCTGATTGACAATTCATTGTTAACACAGAGGTTCGGGCCAGTGAGCGGATGAGAAGAGGAGAAAGTGTAAATATACCCGAGAGTTGTAAGTCAGCACTACGTAAGTGTCTTCTACTTTTATGTGCATGTTGACTCGAGTTACTGTTTCCCGGGTGCGCTGTTCCCCCTGTACATGACAATTGATGTTCCCGTGCCCGGTCATTAACACAGCGTCCAGTTTGACCAATATATACTTTCCCACAGGAAAGCGCAATCTCGTATACCGCCGCTGTGGCCCAATCCACGAACGATCGGGCGTGCTTCTTGTTGCAGCCACTCGTCTGCTCTCTTCCCAAGGAAATTCTAGGACAAAGGCCCGCAAGCTTGCGTGGCGCAGAAAACACGAAAGGTACTATCACGATCAATATGAGTGCGAACACCGCTCCGCCTGGCCTGCGGTACTATCGGTGCCCCCTGGCAATTGCTCTTTAAACCATGAGTGCACTTTGCGGTCGAGATATATCGTCTCTAGCGATCGCCACACCACTCTGCACTTCCGGGTCGTCTGCTAGCAAAAAATGGTCGGTGAAATTGCGAAAAATGGTTGGCGATGATTGCGAAACTGGTCACCAATAACAGTGCATTTCTCGCTAGCAATGTGCGCCGGCAGAAATAAGTTGTATGAATATTTTTAGGGTCATATTTTTTATCAGGAGGTTTTAGTCGATTACTCTCATTGCTGCGATAACAATAGCCGATACTTCGTCGACGCCTTTAAGCAAGCACACTATGGTTATCGGAGGTATAAAAACAATCAACGAGGACTGCGTATCATTCCCTTCGCGTGAGTTTTGCGAGAGCAAAGGAACACCCATTCGCGGAGGCAAGGAATTCGCGCGATGCGAGCGTGGGTGATGGTGATACCCTTCATAATAAGAAAACATCGCAAAAAAAAAAAAAGTAAAAAACGACGAGTACGTCGAACAAACACACAGAACGTCCTCGTCGTTCTTTTCGCGCTGCTCGCACCGCGCTTACTTCTAGCCTGTGCGCACTGCGCATTGGCGGTCCTTTGCTCTCGCAAAACTCATGCGAAGGAAACAATAGGCAGTCTTAGTTGATTGTTTTGATACCTCCGTTAGCAATATGATGCATGCTGCGTCGGCGAAGTGTCGGGTATTGTTATCGGAGTAATGTGAATAATCTACTAAAATGTCCTAATCCAAAAGATGGCACTAAAATTATTTATACAAGTTATTTCTGCTGGCGCACATTGCTAGCAAAAAATTAGCTTCGTTATTGGTGACCAGTTTCGTGGTTTCGCGAACCGCTTCTTCTCTAGGAGACGACCCGGAAGTGCAGAGTGGTGTGGCGATTGCTAGGGACGATATGTCTCGACCGCAAGGTGCACGCATACTTCAAAGAGTAATCGCCAGGGGGCACCGATAGTACCGAGTACAACGCGGAGCGGTGTTCGCACTCATATTGATCGTGATAGTACAATGTACCTATTCGCTACCTTCTTGAGGTTGTGGGACACTTGATGTATATATGGCACCACTTCTTGTCTATACTTTCATTGTGGTGGCTCTGGCCACACCCTCTGCTTTACTTTGGTCTTCTGGAGCAACGTCTCAGCAAACGCCGTAATGACCGAGCAGGGGAATCCGGCAGATTTCAGCCTGTTTACCTGATCAATAAAGCTTCTGCGCATTGAGTGTGGGCCCGACTTCCTGAGGGCGGACCCTAAGCAGAGGAAGGCAATGGCTCGCTTAACAATTTTTGAGTGAGTAAGTCATACGGCACCAGCCCCTTTTGCACCCGAGGGTTATAACACCAGCATAAACGATTACTTTTTGCAGGGGGGACAAACGCTGCCTTTGTTTCCACTGCACTGATCGAACGCGTACGAACCCGGAACGCCCGCGTTTCGCGATCCGGTTCGAACTCGTCCGACGAGTGCAGTGAAGACAAAGGCTTTAGGGTCTACCCCCTTATCCTTCCAGCCAGAGCTCTACGTTTGACGTCCCTCTCGACTCCTCCTCTTCCTGGCATTCTGCCAGCATAGCTTTGAAGACACTGAGATTGCGGCAACCGATTGAAACGTCGAAGAACTAAGCACGATTCCTGGACTCAAGAAATCGCGTGGGCAGCGCGGCGGCACAATTGCTACCATGCCTAAACAACGTACTCTTGCACTGCAAATTCTTGACTGCACTATATTCAACGGGCTATATGTGCACGGACGCCCCAAGCTCTTTTCAAACACCGACGTGCGCGGTCGTGCTGATTATCTCGCTACATCGAGTGGGAATTTTCCCCCAAGCATGACGTCGACTCTTCGGCATTTGGACCGCTTTCAGTGGCAGCAACCTTCACCGGTGACGTCACATACTGAACCTGAGGCGCCGGCTATAAAAGAAACCCCGACAGACTGGATCTTCAGTGGGCAGCGTGGCAGCACAACTGCTACCATGCTTAAACAACGTACTTTTGCACGGCATGTTGGTCCTTGTTACAACTTCCCCTGTTTTCGCAGTAGCAACCGTTTTATCGTGCTGCTGCCCTGCCCACGAAGAGTCCGTCTTTGTTTATTTGAACGCTTGCACGTATTTGCGCAACTTCTTCTGCTTTGCAGGTGATGTCGAACCAAACCCTGACCCGACAGATCGCGAAATTATGTTACAACTGTTAGAAGACCAAACGGAAATCAAAACCATGCAAAGTGTTAGTACAAGACAAACTTAATAAATTCAACGATCGTCTGGATACTCTCGATACAAGCCTCAATGTTTAAATGAAAGAAGTTAACGACCATTTGGGTTCGATAGATGCAAACGTAATTATGCAGAAGATCAAGCAAATTCTTGTCGAAGAAAGTTGACGATCTCGAGACCAGAGGCCGCAGAAACAAGTTGTCGTTCACGGCGTGAAGGGACTACCCGCAGAAACCTCGGGTAATTTAAACAACCTCACCACAAACGAAATATTCAAAACCCGCCTAGGTACGACTGTGACTGGAATATAGCGCTCTCATAGATTAGGCAGACTTTCGGAAGGAAAAATACGGCCTGTCATTTTAAGATTTCTTGATTATCGTGAAAAAATATAGTCTTGAACAACTGCGCGAAGCTGAAAGGCTCACCATCTGTACATTACAGAATATTATTCGCTTAAAGTTCGCGAGGCCAGGCGAAAACTGCTGAATAGTGCGGCTAATGAACGTCACCAAAATCAAAAAATAAAGCTTCGTTACGATAAGATGATTATTGACGGCACGACTTACAGTTGGGCCGAACAAACGGGCTAACGACTTGACATCAAAGAAATTAGGAACCAATGACCAAAAGGATTGGACGTCAGGGGGTTTAGGTTACTTAAGGTAAATTGCCGTAGTGTGGTGAACAAATCTCTTGAACTCGAACATATTATCGCTGTCAACTCGCCGGACGTTGTTTGCTTAACTGAAACTTGGCTTAACAATAACATTTTTGATTGTGAATTTGTTCCTAAAAATTTCATGGTAATTAGAATAGAACAAGATACTAGAAGAGGTTGGGTTGCCAGACTGTATAGGAAAACATTACCAATAGTAAAATTAGATGATATCTCCGGTGATGAGTGCGTATTCTGTAACGCGACGATAAATGGTACAACGTATGTCCTTGGAGTCGTGTATAGGCCTCTGAAACCGCTCATTTATGCCAAAATGAGTTGCTGGGCGCTCTTTCCTTCCTGTTGTCTCTTCCTTACGTAACTTATTTGCGCTGTTTACGTCAAGACGCTCAATTATGCTCTGGTAACTTTTCGAACTACCAGCCGGAATACCCCGAGGCTTCGCGGAGCCGCTGCGGAGGAATCTCTCTGGCTACTTGGACGGGCGTCGCTCTGAACGGAAGACCAGTCGGGTAAGCCTCCCACCAGCACTCGCTAGAGATGCCAGGATGTGGCTCCCCTGTCGGGGCCGTCCAAGAGCCGTTGCAGGGAAAAACATAAAATGCGCTAACCCTAGTGAAAAAAGTAATTTGTTTGAGAAATTTCTCGTGTCCAATAAACACATGAATCTAAAAGATATAAGAACATATAATAACTAAATAAGAACTTTATAAGTACATTATAAGAATTATGTAAGGTAGATAGGAACCATATTGGAAACTTATAAGAAACTTCTCACAAGTTTTTTATATGGTGTTTGCTTGTTCTCATATATCTTATATAGTTCTGATATAGTTCTTGTATAGTTCTTATATGGCTCTTATATGTTCTTAAATATCTTGTATGATTCATATGTGTTAATGGGACACAGAAATTTCTCATACAAATGAGAATAATCAATAGGGAAGGGAGAGGACAGAAGCAGAAACGACACAGCGAGTGCACACAAGGACTAGGCGGCACACGAAGAGCACAGAGTGCGAAAACCGGCACCCGCCGCCGGCCATCAGCAATGATGCGGTGCCGCGCCTTCCCTGCCATTTGTGCGCGGAGACCGAGCCCAACACACCTCACCGCCGCACTCGACCGGGTCCGCCTCACCGCCGAGTGGACTCGACGGGCAAACCAATCGACTCATGCCGCCCAGGTTGTCCTACCCACATAGTGGTACTTCCTCAAGGAGTAAAAAAGTAAGTGAAATTCACACACTAAACATTGTAACACCAAAATTTGGTTAAAACAAGTGTAAAAAGGGTATAAGTTAGGGAAAACACCAATCTTGCATCCTTTTTACACGATTCATGAATGTCGCTGGGCGTAAAAAGTGCGTGATGATGATTTACATTACACGCCCTTTTTACGCCTCACTTGTAGTGATGGTGTGATGAAATTGTGTAATAACGCTGTGTGGGCGAATTTCGCGCCCTTCATTCACAAGGTGTGACAGGGGCGTGAGTGTGGTGCAGTTGAATACAACCATAACTTCAGAGCCGCTTACGTTTAATGAGTTGCAAAACTGTCGATGATGCGGGGCGGTACAAACACCGAGTATGACTGATCGACACGCAATGTTGCGTGTTATTAGAGAGTGCTAGAGAATAGTTTTTGCAACTCCGATCAAACTCTCCGCCCGACACGAGACGAAAATTGCGTGTCCCGCGTGCATCAATTTTACCAGTTCAACTTTTATATTGAAAATCGCCCCCGCTCGAAGAAGATAAATGCAGACGTACAAAAATAGAACCCAGGCAGCACACGGTGTTGTGTCGATATTGACCTTAAATCTAAAGATATTTCCGACATCATTTGGATGTAGCCGATGTCTGTGAAGAATCGGATGGGTCGCCACGACGCTATCCTGACATACCGTACTCGACGCCGTTTTCTGTTGGGTGTCCGGAGAGTCCTTTCTGAATTGGCTATGCCGGCGACATATTTACATTCCTTGACTGCGTCCAATTCGACATTGAAAAAGTGAGAAGAAAAATGTTAAGCAAAATATAATCTGCTTGCTTTTAGCACAATGAAGGCCTCCTTCGTTGAAGCTTTGAATCAACTGTGGAGTTTTCATTTTTGGTAGTACCAGCTTACCTGACTCGGCCTCGCACTACTATAGGGAGTATTCACTGGCGGCCATATCCGTGTGCGCTGCTGCTAAGCGTGTGCTGACGGCGAGCTTCCGCAGTCCTTTTGGAGCGTGCATTTTGCACCATCAAGGTTGCCGGTGTTAGCAGGCTATTAATGTGAGCTCTTTTTGAGCATGCGCTCGAAACATCGCCCTGAAATATGGCGTCCAGTAAATACCTCCTATACCCTGTTTCACCTTTTGATGTACCGCAGGAAAGGCTACAAGAGCGAGCTCCTTGCTCTGGGGCACACCTAGGCGGCACAAGCTCTCGTGCACCAAGGGCAGCTGCCAACGCCATGAGCTCGCGCTTGTAGCCTTTGCTGCGGTACAACATAAGGTGAAAGGAAGTATAGTAGTAGCTTCATTAAGATTTGAATTTTTTTGCGTAGTTCTGAACAAACAATGCCGCAAGACAACCGAAAGGCCAGATTCATGCCACCCCTGCTAGGATATGCGAGTCTTATCTCTGCATGGTGACGTCAAAATACCAAGCGTCCCAAAGCTGTTTTTCCCTGCTTTTTCTTTGAAACACATGAAACGGCGTCTCCTGTCTCATGCTCTCAGCGTCAGTGCGTTTGACTGCGTTGCGTCGAGAAACGAAAGCCAGTCACCGGCACATCGGTGCTCCCTAAGAAGCCTGGAATCCAAGGAATAGTTTAGCACGCGACACAAGAAGCACGCATGTCCTTGTTTTTCGCAGTCGCAACGGAGTCGAACACACTCAAACGATCGCAAACGCTAATATGCGGGGCTTTTAGCTTTGATCCGTGCTTCGACGGCATTAATCTTTTTTATGTATTTTTCTTTTGAGCTCGCGTCCTGCACCAAAGCAGGCACGCGTGTACATGTGTGGAAGTTTGAGACTCTCAGTTTCGTAATAGCAAAAACATGTCCTGACGAGTCCCTTTTCGCGGCGCTCAGTGGACATTGCAGGAGGCATATACACCAACTCATGTTCACAAACCAACCAGAGCGCCACTAGCGGATGCCACTGCGCCGTGCATGTGAAATGGGGTGTGGGCAAGAAGCTCGCCGTCGCCCATAAACAAACCATTCGAATGCTATTTTGTCGGCGTCGGTAGGAGTCCCCGTGGTCTTTTTCCCGTTTGAATTATTGAGTCTACGTCTTTCTGGCAACGTCTACTACTTGCGTGGACTCAGAGAAATTACCGAGGCTCGTTACACGGCAAAACGTTGCGTGAATAGTGTGACATGCGGTGATTCATTCCGGGTGAACGCCACAAAATGGACGCTAAAGCCTGATTCGCATGATCAGATTGCGCTCGCAATTTTCAGTTCGACGTCACTAGAGTTGCCAAAACTTGAGCCATAATTGAGATAGTTGACATCGATACCGAAAATCGCAAGCAGGGTCGGTAACAAGTCGATGCTGTTCACTGGCAACAATAAACGACTTCGCATTATATCTACCGTTTACACCGAGTCTGCTCACATCAGCTAACTTTCAAACGTAGAAGTCGTTTGGGGCCTGTACTTATTTCTTATCGCAATTACCGGAACAACGTTTGGTGGACGGACCGGTGTTGTCTGAAAGAGCAGACGATAAGCAGAAACGTTTGAAGGGGCAGCGACAGCTCGGACGATCAGGTTCCGGTTAGCACCAGAATGCGCACTGAAAGTAGTCCGAGGGGGGTCCGTACAACTTCATTGTTTCCCCGTGTTCATGTTGTTACAAAACAAATACATCTGATGACCAGACGTATTTGTAAAATCCATCCAAAGTGCTTCCCGCCGACGGCGTATGGTTTTCCCTTTTCATGATACATATCTTCGTTCTCGGACTAACAGAGCACATGAAAACTGGCCTTCGAACTTTCTCGATTCTTGTGGTACAGTCCCAGTCGCGGCGGCTGGACGAGAATGCAGGGTTTTGTCTGTTTTTTTTTTTTTTTTTTTTTTTTTTTAACAGCGCACAAATGGAAGTCTCGCATTATGACTTCAGCCCGCAGCCCTAGACCGGAAGTGCGCTCGAAGCGCCACCACAGCGCCGGAGTTGAGTTCGTGTATAGACCATTCCATTTAGCGCTATCTCTGGGCGGCACCATTTTGTTCGACTGCAGCGCCCTCTCCACACATCGGGGAAGTTTAGCGGGTTCGGCAGGGTAGAACGAGAGAGAGGGCACGCGCCCGACTCTGCTAGCAGACGACAAACCGGGAGGTTTCCGTTCTCCATCTTTGGGCTGTATCGGCGGGCTCTACCGAACATCGAACTCTCGCTCGTGGCTGCCGTTGTGAAGTGGTTCGCGTTCTTAGAATAGTTGTGGCTACTCCAAAATCAGCCTATTGCTCTCTGTTGTTCTAGTTTGCTAAATGATCAACTGGCATATCTTTTTTCCGTTACTTAAATAGCAGTTGAGTCAGACGGCAGTTCTACCCTCAACTACTGCGTGTATTGCGGCAGGAGACCACGTTTTATTTATTATTTCAGACTTCCACTCATGGTCGCTAAAGGCCTACACCAGTACGAACTTCGTATGGTAAAAAAAAGATAAAAGCAACCGGATTTACTTTTCGCCAAAGAGACCGGCCAAACTGACACAGTTTTGCCTACTTTTTTTATTTGCACGCTGGTAACAGCGCAATTGGACCCTGTGAGTCTTTTTATCTAGTATAATATTACACGACAACTGGCATACCAAAATCTGCACATCTGCGTTTGAAAGTTCCAAAATGACGCGATTTTAAACAGAGTTTGCACGCCAGCCGGACGCTAGCTACAGCGCACTCGGTGGAGCAGACGAGATGCGGGGTGAGAGGGGGAGTGCATTTTTTTTTCTCTTTTACCCTCTCTGCTATGACCCTAATGAAACGGTCTATACAAAAGAGCTGACGCAGATATGGTGCATGTCCATCTCTCTTTCGCCTCGTCTTCTGTTATGGTTCCCCACATTTTTTGTGCCTTCATGTGAATGGGAGAGGGCTCAAAGGACGCTTCCAGCGAATCAGAGGGAAGAGCGAAACACGTGACCGCTCTTTGTCGGACAAGAACGCTTTGAATCAAAAGTTACTACGTGGCTCACTCTGACGCGCTAATGGGCTCACAGGGGACATTCTTCGCCGTTTGCCAAGTTATACTGATATGTAGGGGCCATCGTGGGTCCGGTTTTCGAAAAACCCTCTTTAGTGTTCTGCTTTTCGTGCGTTGCAGTCGCGGACGTGGTTTTTCGTCGTGAACGCCTCAGATACAACCATGCCAACTTTTAGGTAATGGTTGCTTTCTTCTTCGGAGTCTATTCACCGACCTACAGAAAGTTGTAATTTTCCGTCAAACTTTCTTCATGGCCCATCAGGCCTTCTTGATGGCCCATCAGACTTTTTGATTGACCAGCACACGTTCTTGGCGGTCCATCACACCATCTTGACGAACCATCACACCTTCTTGGTGGTCCTACAGATCTTATCTGATGGCCAAACAGACCCTTTTAATGGGCCATCAGCCCTCTTTGATGGTCTGAAAGGCTTACTTGATGGGTCTGATGGACAATCAAACATTATCTGATGGTAGCTGATGTGCCATTAAAGGCGTCTGTTTGTAGTCAGAGGCCATGAAAACGTTTCTTTTAGTGACTGACAAACAATCAGAACGTTTTGATGTTGCCCGGATGAGACCATCAGGATATCTAGATAGATCATTAGAACGCAAAAAGTCTGATGTTGCTTCTCATGACATATTTTGGCGGTGGAAAGAACCTGACTATATTAGAGAGGTTACAGCTCTGGCCGAGAGAAGACGCCAATGATTTCACGTCGTTGAGCATGCGTGAATTACATTCGGTGCCTAAAGCTGACAGCGGCCTGGCTCGATAACAGTGTGTTCAATCCGTAACAATCCACCTCAACAATTGCCCTAGGATAGTCAATAGGTAACGAAGACACTTTGTTATAAACTCAGTTATGTCTTTTCTACCATTGTTTTGCTTTGAATTTTTTATTGTCCGTTGAGTAAACAATTTCTTGATCAGGATTGGATGTGAATTAGATACTTTTCACGATTAAATTAGCAGAGAATGTGCCAAAAATCCTACTTTGCTTGATAGAAAATTCATTAATTGGGCGCACATGTACTGTGAACTAAATGTTTGCGAGGAAAAACGTTTACGAAGTCACGAATGCGGTAATACGTGGCGTACCGGATTCTCGGGCCGACGAGCCCTAGTGTATTGCACGCTGTCGCACGACGCTGTCCTGTCCAGCATGAGCGTTGGGGACAGAGCGCAGATAGCCACTCAACGGGCACCGATCAAGTTGCTGCGCGTCGTGGAGTGTTGAAAGTAGCGAGTCGATTGAGCCATTTCCTCCTCCGTTTTGATTTTGGAATTTAATAATTTAACCTTCAATCATTGCTAAATAGAAATATTAACATGCGATCAACAAAATATAAACTTTACTTTCAGGTTCCTATGAGGATTTCGAAAGTTACCCCGACGATTCTGATTTGTCTTTTCGAAATAATATGGGGCACAGAATAAAGTTCGCAAATGACTGTCATGACTAAGACATGTGTAACGACTACTAGTCGTGTCCGAAGTTTCTACAACAGGAAGGCTGGACAAATTGCAAAACTAGGCATTTCAACATTATGTAGGTTACGCGTTGTACTCACGTTGCTTGCAATAGAGTACATGGCCGAAAGTCGTAAAAACGAGAAAGAACAGAGCAGTAGTCATTCTTTTCGTCTTGACTCGTTATGGGCTGAACTTGTATGTGCACATTTTTTGTAAAGCTTTATATGCCTCTCCTTCTTGACATTTCGCATGAAAAGTCAACTATCATTCTTCTGTCATCATGGATGACAGAAGAATTAAGAATGGATGGGCGCCAAACGTCGTATGTCCTTTAGATAAGACCAGCTGAACTAGAATAAACATAAACATAAAGAAAAGACCGCACACACCACTGTACTCACAACGTAGTTTCTTCATGTGTATAATTCAGCTGGCCTTATCTGAAGTATAAAGCAACTAGGTCAGCTTAAGTCTGTCATATTTCTGACATATTTTCGTGCTCACACTGTTTACAATCCAGAGGACAATGCGAATGCTGAAGACATGCGACGCCTTTCACCACTTGACGATTTGCACTGTAAACAATCTTTGTATTCAAAAGGTCATTTGTTCTGCTCGCTCAAAACACTTCGGACAGCTCTCATGAACATTTATAAACTATTTTTGGTAAAATTCGAGTGTGGGCGTTCCTTCTACTCCTTTCTTTTTTGCTTGTTCACTTAAGTTACGCCAATGGAACATGTAGGAGAATAAAAAACTCTCATAGTAAATTCTGCATTTCTTGAGTCTTTCTGCAGGCTGCATTTGGTATGTGTAATGCTCAAATTAGTATTTAAATAACGAGGCCCCATATGCAATCATACTTTATTTTTGACCGAAAGTACTTGCGGTTAGAAATTTGTCCAATACGTAATTCACGCAGGGTGGAACTAAAATCCCAAATAATTGAAATCATGATTATCGGTATTTATTTATTTATATTTTATTTTTGTTTGACAGACTCAGTCCTGGTTAGGACTTTGACAAGTGTGGCAACGAGTAACACTTGTAAGAGCAGCAGGTAAATCAACCCGGCAACGAATCACAATGCAAGGAACACCAAAAACCATTGAAATCAAGAATATACAATAGATAGGTTGCGTCCAGCAGGAAAAAAAATAACTCAAGATTCGTGGAAGAAACGACATGTTCTGGCAACAGATTGGAGTCCCCCACAGTACAAGGAATAAAGGAATACTTAAAAAAACCTTTATTGAACTAAAACTCTTGTAAGTGAGGCGAATGTTTGTTACGAGTGATACAGGATTGATAAAGGGTTTGGTAACGTGATTGGTCAATGAGCAATGAACCAGAAACTATCATGAAAAAACACTTCAAGCGTTTATGTTCCCGTCTCGACTGCAGCAACAAAAGATTGCAGAGTGAATAAAGCTCTGTCGGCGAATCTAATCTCCACTATATAGAATAAATAAAACGCACGTACAGTTTCTATATCAAGGATTTGGCTTTCCATGTGCGCGTGCCATACTTCAGGCGTGAATTCAAGCAAGGTGCGAACCAGAATTTTGTAAGCAACGCCGAGGTAGTTATAATAATCTACTTTTTCTAAGAGGACGCCATCAACGCTGTACGGATAAACTAGGTCATTCAATTTATTTGTGATGGACACACAAATATCTTTTTCTGTATTCAGAGACATCTGCCACTTCGTGCACCATTCCTGGACCCTATGCATGTTTGCGCTTTAGTTACTTTGGGCAGACGTATTTGTTACCTCAGTGTACATAATACAGTCATCTGAAAATACAGTCGTCTGCAAAAAGTCTGGCGTGCACCGACATGTCTTTAACCAGATCGTCTATAAACAGAAGAAAAAACAACGGCCCCTGAAATCAGCCTTGTGGCACACCAGATGTGACTGAACAAAGATCCGAGTAGTTATCTTTAATGCTAACAAACCGCTCTCGATCAGAAAGAAATTACCCTATCCATCCTGACAGAGATTCGTTCTTTAACATAGGATTTGCACATTAACCTTCTGGGGTTCAACTTATCAAAGGCCTTTTTATTATCCAAAAATAACATCGACCAGGCCTCCACTATGTTAAGTTTCAAAAAGAAATGCATAATTTCCGTCAGTTGCCTAACAGTAGAAAGCCCCTTTCGGAATTCATGTTGGCAGCTGTCTAGTGAGCCGTGCTCAGCTAAGATTGTATGAATATGCTTGGAGATGATGTGCTCAATTATTTGACGGCACGTCGACGTTAAGAAAATGGGGCGATAATTTGCCGTGGAACATAAATGTCCCCCTTTAAATAATGGGTTCCCATTACCCCATTTTCCAGTCCCCTGAAGTATCAATCGATTTCTGAAAGGTAAGCCAGAAATATTTGGACGACCATTCGGCATAGCTGTTTAAAAACGCATTTGAAATTTGGTTCGGTCCTCGACCCTTCGGTGGGTGTATGGCAACAAGCAACAAAAAAAACATCCATGCGGAGGTAACAATCCATCAAGAATTGCTGGTATAGTGGGAAATTCGTTACACTCGGGAAATGTGCCATCATCACAAAAAAAAAAGAACTTAAAAAAGAGCTTCCAAAAGCATTCGCTCAGTCTGTCTTTTCTAAAACAACGCGGTCATATGTTACATGTTTAGTCACGCCAGGTTTTCACGGTGTAAGATGCTTCCTAAAATTTTTAGATGAGTGCTGCTGGAATCCTCTCATGGTTACGTTAAAATATTAGTGCGTTGCTTTTTTTCATGATTGACTTAAGATCTTTGCTTAGGCACCGTAGCTTGTCATGCACTACATCCGCTGCGATTTCCGGACTCTCAACCAACACCTTTAAACCATACCTTTATAATATGTTACGACTCTAGTAACCCGCGGGTTAGTAGTGCGGTTCCGTTTCACCTTTCCCGGACTTGTTGAGCAATGCAATTCCTAGCTGGGCAAACTCGCTTCGCCAGGAAATATTTGTGGATAAACCAGTACCAAACTGAATGCTAAATATAAAACCTACAGCCCTTAAGCCCATCGTGTTCCTATGTAAAATACTTCAAAATGAGTTCTTTTTGGGAAATCCTGCCTCGAATTGGAGATGGTTCGGTAGTTCCTATGCATTCGTTCATTTTTTGATGTTCGGAAACACTCGCCTTGCCAAGGAACGTTTTCAGGAATATCTAGTTCCGAAGTAAAGGTGTAAAATAATATTATAAATCCTTCGAGCACGTCCTGGCCGAATGAGAACCACTTTAAACATTTTTCCCTTTTGAGAAAGCCCAAAAGGAACAGATTTGGGGATGGTTTTGCTGTTTACACAGATATTTCAACGTTTGTAACTCCGGCACGAGCGCCTCATTAAAGAAAGTTTCGAAATCGACCGATAGCTTAATTTGCAAAAAAAGAATTATCAGGGCCCTCGACTACAAGCTGCTGCTACGGTAAATCCTGTAGTGTGAGCCATCTATGAGATAACTTGTATTGAATTTGACTTGATTTTAATGTTTTCAGAAGCTTGTTCATATTTTTTTAAAATTTGGGAACTCACGCCTTATCCGGGGACATTCTAAGATCGACCGAGTTGTCAACTGAAAAAGGCTTTTGTTCTTTTCGAGAATGTTATATCAAGTCCGATATTTCAATATTCCTTTGTCCAATTTTTGTTTTTATGTACTATATTTGTTCAGGGTGATTGGGAAAATTAAGATAAGGTACGCATTTAGTAGGTGATAAAATATTACTTGACGCATGTGAATTGGGGCAACCTTTACGAGGACATTCTCTCTAATAAATTGGGTACATCCCGTAGACCTCCAACTCTTTACAATAAAAATCACTGTTTTATATTCCCATCACTTTAATAATTCTGGAGAATCTTTTGAAAACTTACTTTTATACTTTTAGACTATCGCAAATTCAAACAGCTCTTAACGTTTCCTAGCTAATTGTTTCAAGTTGAAGAGTACTGGAAATGATCGTAAATGTGTAAAGAGAACGAATCTCCTAGTTTGACAAATTGGTCTCATCAACCGAAGAAATTAAGTTGAGGAAAAACAAAATGCATCCAGCGCATTAGCCATTTTTCTGGTTTTCTGCAATACTATGGCGAATCTAGTACTTCGTTTTATATATAAATTGTACTTTGCTGAACTTCGCCGCTTGTCAAAATGTTGCGTGAGGGGACTCCGAAATATTTTTGTAGAGATGTAATACACATTTTAGACACTACAAAATTTACCATCACAATGGGGAGGGATTCTAATCAATTTATAAAATCATGACAAGTTTTTTTGCAGACTAGTAAACTGTACACTTTGATTAACTTGGATTCTATCCGTAGTGTCATTGCATCAAAAGGTTTATTCGACTGAGGAACCTGCAGTTTACACGTCATCATCGTGTAATGTTGGCACAAGAATAGCGGTGTATGTTGGAAGGGAGTAGTGGCATGGCAATTTTTTCAAAATGGAACGTTTAGGTTTTACGGACCTATTTGTGTAATAAATACATAAGCTTCTATGGGACTGCGGCCGTAACGCACTTAGAGATGGCGCAAGTTTACGATGGCACAGATTTCTGGGGATGAGAGCTCGGATCGTGGAACCCGACCTCAGCAGTGCAGCCTGCGCCAGCGATGTACCGCCGGAGATGGGGAGAGACGACTTCACCGTCCCAAAAGTCTGCCTTTTGTTTTCATGAAGGAAATGAAAAGTTCATATATGAGCGTCAAACGTCAAATGTCCTTCAGATAAGGCCAGCTGAACTAGAATAAACATAAACATTCAGAAAAGACCATAAACACCGCTGCACCTACAGCGGACCTTTCTTCAAGTGTATATTTATTAAAGTTCATCTATCCTTATCTGAAGTATAATGCAACTAGCCCCGCTTATGCCTGTCATATTTCTGACAAGTTTTCGTGTTCACACTGTTCACAATCCACAGGACAATGCGGATCGAGAGCACATACGACGCATTTCACCACTTGACGATTTGCACTGTAAACAATGTTTGTATTGAAAATGTCATGTGTTCTGCTCGCTCACAACACTTCGGGCAGCTCTCATGAACATTTCTAATTTATTTCTGGTATAATTCGAGTCTATTTGTAATTGAAATGTGTCAAAATATTGTGTGGGCGTTCCATCTACTCCTTCCTTTTTCGCTTCTTCACTTAAGTTATGCCAGTTGAACTTATAGGAGAATAAAAAACGTTTACAGTGAATTCTACATTTCTCGGGTCTTTAGGCACGCTGCATTTGATATGTATAGTGCTAGAGCATTTTAATAATGAGGCTCCATTTGCAATCATACTTTACTTTTGACCAAATGTACTTGCGTTAGAAATTTGTCCAATACGTAATTCATGCAGGGTGTCATGAATTATTACATAATTAAGAAGCCCCAATATTTAAATCGTGATCATCAGTATTCACATCTTTATATTCTATTTCTATTTGACATACTTTAAGTCCTGGTTAGGACTTTGACAAGACTAACAACGAGTTACACTTGTAAAAGCAGCAGGTGTAACTCGTTGCTAAAAAAACAATGCAAATCAAGAAAATACAAAAGTTAGGTTGCGTCCAGGTGGAAAAAGAACAACTCACGATCGGTGGAAGAAAGGATATGTTCTGGCAACAGATTCCAGTCCCGCACCGTACGAGAAAAAAAGGAATACTTAACACAATCTTTATTCAACGATAACATTTGTAAGTCACGCGAATGTTTGGTATGAGTGACATAGGATTGACGAAGGGTTTGGCAACTTGATTGGTCAATGAGCAATACACCACAAAGTATCATGAAAAAAAGCTTCAAGCGTTTATTTTCCCGTCTAGACTGAAGCAACGGAAGATTACAGTGTGAATACAACCCTGTCGGAGAATCTAATCTGCGATATCTAGAATAAATAAAAGGCAGGTACATTTTCTAGATCAAGAATTCGGCTTTTTCATGTACGGGTCCCATACTTCAGACGCATATTTAATTAGGGTACGAACCAGCATTTTGTAAGCGAGTTGTCGAATCTCTGTAGATGCGATTTTCAAGGACCGTCGTATAAATGCTAGTCGTGTATTAGCTTTTTTTTAACAATGTTAGTCCTCTGCATGTTCTATCGAAGATCGCTCGATATAGTAACACCGAAGTACCTATAATGAACTACTTTTTCTAAGAAGACGCCATCAAGGCTCTACGAATAAACTAGAGGATTTAAGTTACGTGTGATGGACATACAAACGTATTTTTTCTGAATTCAGAGACATTTGACACTTCGTGCACCATCCCTCAACCCTATGCAGGTTTGCGCTTATGTTACTTTGGTCGGACGTATCCGTTACCTTAGCATGCAAAATACAGTCATCTGCAAAACGACTCGCGTGCACCGTCATATCTCAACCAAGATCGTTTATAAACACAAGAAAAAGCAACGGCCCTAAAACTGAGTGATGTGGCACACCAGAAGTAACAGCACAAAGATCGGAGTGGTTATCTTCAATGCTAACAAACTGCTTTTGATCGTGAAGAAAGGACCCTTTCTATCCGGACAGATTTTCGTTTTTGAACATTGGGTCTGCACATTAATTTTCTGTGACTCACTTTGTCAAAGGCCTTTCTATTATAAAACAAAAAAACATCGACCTGGCTTCTACTTTCTTAAGTTTCAAGAATAAGTGCATAATTTCCGTCAGTTGCGTAACAGTAGAAAGCCCCTTTCGAAATTCATGTTGGCAGCTGTCTAGTAAGTCGTGCTCAGCTAAGGATGTATAAATATGCTTGGATATGATGTGCTCAATAATTTGACAAAATGTTGACGTTAAGTAAATTGGAAGATAAATTGCCGGGGAACATAAATTACCCTCCTTAAATAATGAAATTACTATACCGAATATCTAGTCGCTTGGAGCCAAAGAACTATCAAGTGATTTGTCAAAGATAGGCCATAAATATTTGGACGACCATTAGGCATAGCTTTTTAAAAACGAATTTGCAATTTGGTTCGGTCATCCTGCCTTCGACGGGTGTTATCGCGAAGCAACAAAGAAATTCCAGGAATCGCTGGTATATTAAATTTACCATAACATTCGGGAGGGATTCTAATCAATTTATAAAATCATAACGATTTCTTTATACGGAAGAGTAAACTGTACACTTTGATTAACTAGGATTCTATCCGTCGTGTTAATGCATGAAAACGTTTGTTCGACGAAGGAACCTGCAGATTACACGTCACCATCGTGTAATGTTGGCACAAAAATAGCGGTGTATTGGAAGGGAGCAGTAGCTTGGGAAATCGTTCACAATGAAACGTTTCGGTTTTACGGTCATATTTTATATTAAGTACATAAGCCTCTATGGCAATGCTGCCGCAACCCAATTAAAGGTGGCGCAAGTTTACGATGGCACAAATTTCTCGGGATGAGAGCTCGGATCGTGGAACCCGACCTCAGCAGTGCAGCCTGCGCCAGCGATGTACCCGCGGAGATGGGGACAGACGACTCCATCTTTCCCAAAGGTCTGCCTTTTGTTTTCATGAAGGAAATAAAAAGTTCATGCGCATTCTCCCACTTTGGTATTCACTTTCCACTCAAAACCATGGTTTTCCCTACTTTGTCCCGTTGGTAGAGACAGCGCAGATCGAACATCACCAGCGGCGCAGGTGTATCTCTGCCTGCTACCCGGACTACCAGCCGGAGTACCTCCGAGGCTTCCCGGAGCCGCTGCGGAGGACTCTCTCGGGCTACCTGGACGGGCGTCGCTCTGAACGGGAGACCTGTCGGGTACGACTCCCACCACCGCTGGTTACAGAGGCCAGAATGTCACTCCCCTGTCGGCGCCGTCCAAGAGCCGTTCCAGGGAAATAAATAAAATGCGCTAAGAGAAAAGACAGAAGCAGAAACAACACAGGGAGTGCACACAAGGACCACGGGGCACATGGATAACACAGAGTGCGAAAACCGGCACCCGCCGCTGGCCATCAACAATGATGCGGAGCCGAGCCTTCTCTGCCATTTGTGCGGGGAGACCGAGCCCAACACACCTCGCCGCCGCACTCGACCGGGTCCGCCTCACCGCTGAGTGGACTCGACGGGCAAACCAGTCGACTTATGCCGCCCAGGTTGTCCAACCGGATAGTGGAACTTCTTCACGTAGTAAAAAAGTTAATGATACTCACACACTAAACATTGTAACAACATTTCTTTAAAATTAGTGTAAGAAAGGTGCAAATGAAGAAAACACCATTCTTATGGTGTTTTGGCGACCAAGTCGCCAAGTCACCATTCTTATGGTGACTTGGCGGCAGCGGTGGTGGCACGAGCATCTTCGTAATCGACTTCCGCATTCACTGCAGGTTCCTTGGTGTGTGGTCGATCACGATCGAGTCTACGGAAGTCAACAACGCTTGGCTGCGCTGAAAAGTGCTGACAATATCACCCCGCAACCAAGATAGGAGCCTGCTGAAACAACGCCCACGACATCAGAGACAGCATTCGCCCACCTGGTTGGCCTGCCACCGTACACGTCATCGATTGTAAAGCTACAAAAGCACAGACATTCACCATCAACGTCTTACTTGGCGGCAGCGGTGGTGGCACGAGCATCTTCGTAATCGACTTCCGCATTCACTGCAGGTTCCTTGGTTTGTGGTCGATCACGATCCAGTCTACGGAAGTCAACAACGCTTGGCTGCGCTGAAAAGTGCTGACAATATCACCCCGCAACCAAGATAGGAGCCTGCTGAAACAACGCCCACGACTTCAGAGACAGCATTCGCCCACCTGGTTGGCCTGCCACCGTACACGTCATCGATTGTAAAGCTACAAAAGCACGGACATTCACCATCAACGTCTTACTTGGCGGCAGCGGTGGTGGCACGAGCATCTTCGTAATCGACTTCCGCATTCACTGCAGGTTAGTCACTGAACATTTTTGGTTTCTCCCTTTTTTGCTAGTACCGCCACCGCTGCTGCTGCTGCTGTTTTTCGTAATATAGTTGTGTTTTTCTTTTTCTTTTTCTTCTTTTTGAGAATGTCGAAGGATATGACTAAGCTAATCCTCGAACTAAGAGACGAAATAAAAAAAGAGTTCAAGTCATGAGAGAGGGACTTCCGAAATGAACTATGTGAGATAAACAAAGAGTTAAAAGAAATTAACGAGGTGATGAATTTCATAAATAAGGACGTGGAAGACATAAAGTCAAAACTTGATGCTGTTGTGAGCGAGAACACCGCTCTTAAGAAGGCAAATGTAGAACTGGCTGCAAAATGTGATGCTATCGCAATGTCGCTAAAAGAAAATGAACTAAGGCTCGTCCAGTGCGAGCAATACTCGCGGCGTCATAACATTGAGATAAAAGGGATCCCTAAAATTGACACAGAAGACGTCACTGAACTGGTAACTAAGCTCGGAGACATAATCGGAGAACCGATTGCTATTTCCGATATTGAAGTATGTCATCGTGTTCCGATTAAAGAGATGAGCAAAGCAACCGTGATAGTTCAATTTCAACGCCGGCAAAAAAGAGATAGCGTCCTTAACAAAGCAAAGCAAAAACGGATAACGTGCCAGGACCTTGGCCTGAATGAAGAATCGCCCGTTTATGTGAACGAGCATTTGTGCCCCTCTATGAAAAGGTTGCTCGGAATGGCTGTGTCGAGGAAGCGTCAATTCCAGTGGCGATACGTCTGGGTGCAAAATTGCAAGATTTTAGCTAGGAAGGCGTATGGAGCCCCTATCGTTCAAATCTCATGTGAAGGCGACCTTGATAAGATCTGCTAACCCCAAGGGAAAAGGAAAGAAAGTATTTGCTTGGGTACGCTTTTTTTTTCGGTATGGCTGCAAATCTTGGTACTATGACACTAGAAGATCTAAGTGATTTCTTAAAGATCCAGACTAATACAAAAACTAGTTTTTTTTCATTTAAATGTACAGTCTGCACGATCGAAAGGAGATGATCTTGCATTGTTTTTTGATTCCATCGAAACTCCTTTTAACGTTATAATGTTAACAGAAACATGGTATAAGGACGATGATGATGCTTTTGTTATTTCTGGTTATTATAATTTTATCTTAAATCGCGACTATTGTCGTGGAGGCGGTGTGTCATTGCAGACTAATGTTTCCGGCTTTGTGCTCCTCAGTGATTACTCTTTTCTTACGCCACACTATGAAATACTCTGCATTAGAAAAAACTGTTGTATTTATTCTGTCTTATATCGCCCGCCAAATGGAAATATTTCGGTCTTTATAAATTTTTTGGAAGAGTTATTTTGTTTTGCGAACGAAGAAGGCTGTAAATTGTATCTGGGTGGTGATTTTAATATAAATATGCTCGAAGCTTCCCGCATTACCGATGACTTTGCGAATTTGTTGACGTCAAATAATTTCAGTAATGTCATAATTCCTCCAACTCGGGTGTCGTGCTCAACGTCAACATTGATTGATCTGTTTATAACCAACGACTGTGAAGACAACGTTAGTGCTGGTGTGCTGGGCTATGGGTTAAGCGATCACCTCCCTATAGTTATGTTCATTAATAACAATGTACCATGTAATAGGGCTATCAACCCTTTAGTAATGTCCCGAAATATTAGCGCTACAACACTCGAAAAGTTTAGAGAAAAAATCGGTGCTATCAATTGGAGTCCCGTGTTGAGGGAAACTGATGTTGATAAGTGCTATAACCTCTTTTTAGACCTGATAAAAGACGCATACTATTCTTCGTTTCCGTACAAGGAAATTCACTGTAATAAGAAGTGCAAAAAACCATAGGTCACTAAACGACTATTAAGACTTATTAAAAAAAAGAATTTTCTTTATGGCAACTTTCTTAGGACACGAAATGAAAAAATATTGCTAGAATTTAAAAAATTTAGAAACTTTGTCAATGCAGAATTGAAACGAGCTAAACACCGCTATTATGCAGATCTATTTGATATATCTTGCTTAAAGCAGCCCGAAGTCGTATGGAAACATTTGCACTCCTTAATACGGAATCCAACTCAAGATAGAGCAGTCACTAGTAAAAGCATAGGCGATAGAACTATTTCTGGTGTAGAGCTGGCGAATATGTTTAATGATTATTTTGTGAGCGTAGGGAAAAGTAGTTATAACGGTTCTGCAGCAAATAATATCCCCAGAATAAACGAAACCATGTTTTTAAACCCATGTGATATTAAAGAAGTACCATCTACTTTCATGAATATAAAAAACAGTCGTAGCCATGACTGTGAGGATCTTCAAATTGGGCCGGTGAAATTTGTAGTTGACTTGCTATTACCGTGTATAACTCATCTGTATAATCTTATATTGTCTTCCGGTATATTTCCTAAGAGGATGCAAATTGCGAAAGTAACCGTAGTGTATAAAGGTGGTGATCGCAATGACATAAGTAATTATCGACCCATATCTATCCTTCCTGTCTTTTCGAAACCGATTGAAAAAATTGTGCACTCTCGACTACTACATTTTTTTGAAAAATACTCGCTACTGACTGATTCTCAGTTGGGCTTCAGGAAACATAAATCTACGGAAACCGCGTTATTGGTGCAGAAGGAAATGATATTAGAAAATTTTGAAAAAAAAACTTCTAACGTTGGGTATATTTATAGACTTAAGCAAAGCTTTCGATAGGATAAATCACCAAATTCTTCTAAATAAACTTGAACGTTATGGCATCCGAGGTATCCCATTATCGCTCATAACGTCTTATTTACAATATCGATCCCAATATGTTCGAATTAGAAATTATGTATCTACTACTGAACGAATTTACTCCGGGGTTCCTCAGGGTAGTATTCTAGGGCCTCTATTGTTTCTCGTATATGTGAATGATATAGTAAGCATCGAAAATACCGCTAAATTTATAATGTACGCCGACGATACCAGCATATTTTTTTCTAGTTTCAAAGAAGACTTACTTACCTCCATAGCAAACGTTTTTCTGGGTAAATTAAAAAAAATGGATAAATATTAACTCTCTTATTCTTAATACCACTAAAACTAAGGTTGTCCTATTTCAATGCCCGGGATCGTATGTTCAAATATCACGTGATTTGTATTTTGGGTCATGCAAATTAGAATGTGTTGATACCGTTAAGACTCTTGGTGTTATATTTTCTAGTCATATGTCATGGAATAATCACGTAACATACATTCATAAAAACCTTTCTAAAGTTGTTGGGATTATGAATAAACACAGGCATATACTTCCCGTAAACATCAAAAGGTTAATTTACAATTCCCTTTTTCATTCTATAATCTGCTATTCCCATTTAGTGTGGGGAACAACTACTAAGAGCAATTTAGACAAATTGCGTCTTTTACAGAAAAAGGCTGTTAGAATAATTGAAAATGTACCTCGTGATTATCACTCTTTTCCTCTTTTTGAAAAACATAAAATCATTGATATATATAATATGTATTCCTCCAGATTGATTTTAAATTACCAACAATGTGTAAGCAAAAATATTAACATAATCTTAGACCTTGCTAAACTAGAAAAAAACGAGTCCATTTACGCATCGCGTCATAGGCCCCCCTGGCGTCTTCCTGTATCTAGAACAAATTTCGGCACTCAGAGGTACCGCTACCAATTACCGCTATTGTTAAACCTTCTTTTTTCTCATGGAATTGATATATACTCTGTAAACAGTCGTACAATACAAGACATTTTGTAATATAAAATCACTATTTACGTTTCAGATAGCTCTAAATATGTGTACTTAGATGTTTTTTTTTTTTTGCTGTTGTTTTTTTTTTTTTGTGATTGTTATATACTGTGTTCTTTTTTGTATTCATGTCAGTTCCGCTGCTGCTTTGTATTGGGGCGCTGGGACTCGTCAAGCTGCTACGTGCAGCTTTTTTTCCAGCGCCCTTGTCACGAATGTATTTTTGTGGCAGAAAATAAACTGATTTGATTTGATATGATATCCTTCTTAGAAGATCCATGAATGTCGCTGAGTTTAAAAAGGGCATGATGATGATTCCCACTTACACGCCCTTTTACTCCCCACTTGCAGTGATGGTGCAATTAAATTGTGTAAGAAGGGGGTATGGGTGAATTTCGCGCGCTGCATTCACAAGGTGTGAAAGGGGCGTGATTGTGGTGCAGTTGAATACAACCATGATTTCATATCCACTTACATTTAATGAGTTGTAAAACTGTCGCTGATGAGGGGCGGTACAAACTCCGAATATGACTGATCGATACACAATGTCGCGTATTATTAGCGAGTGATAAAGAAAGGTTTTGCAACTCCGATAAACTCCTCGTCCGACACAAGCCGAAAATTGCGTGTCCCGCGTGCGCCAATTTTACCAGTCCAACATTTACTTTAAGAAGAGTCTTCGCTCGAAGACGATAAATGCAGACGTACAAAAATACAGCCCAGGCAGCACATAGCATTTTGTCAATTTTTCAGATATCGATAAATCTGATAAATATTGCCGATACCCTTTTGACGTAGCCAATACCTGTGAAAAATCGGATGGGTCGCCACGAAGCCATCCTGACATGCCGTACTCGACGCCGTTTTCTGTTGGGTGTCCGGAGTGTCTTTTGTGAATCAGCTGTGCCGGCGACATATTTCTATTTCTGCTCCGCGTCAGATCCAACGTTGAAAAAAAAATGAAAACTAAAACATTAATCAAAACTGAACCTGCTTACTTTTAGCACGATGAAGGCCTCCTGCGCTGAAGCTTTGAATCAACTGTAGTGTCCTCATTTTCGGTGGTACCGGCTTACCTGACTCGGCCTCACACTACTTGTAGCAGCTTCGTTAAGATATTTTTTGCGTAGTTCTGAACAAACAACGCCGCAGGACAGTCGAAAGTGCCGGATTCGAGCCACCCCCACTGGAGTATGCGATTCTTATCTCTGCGTGGTGACGTCGAAACACCAAGCGTCCCGACGTTGTTTTTTCTTGTTTTTCCTTTGGAACACATGAAACGGCGTCTCTTGTCTCATGCTTTCAGAGTCACTGTGTTTGACTGCGTCGCATCGAGAAACGAAAGCCAGTCGCCGGCACATCTGTGCTTCGTAAGATGCGTGGAATCCATGGAATTCCTTGGCGCGCGACACAAGAAGCACGCGTGTCCTTCTTTCTCGCAGTCACAACGGAGTCGAACACACTCAAACGCTCGCAAACGCTACTTTGCGGGGCCTTCAGCTTTGATCCGTGCTCTCTGGGCGATAATCTTTTTTATGTATTTTTCTTATAAGCTCGCGTTCCGCACAAATGCAGCACGCGTCTACATCTCCGGCGGTTGGAGACACACAGTATTGTAATACCCAAAACATATGACGAGTCCCTTTTCGCGGTGCTCCATGGGCATTGCAGGAGGCATGTACATCAACTCATGTTCACAAACAAAGCGGAGCGCCCCTTCCGGACGCCACCGGCGCCGCGCATGCGCGATGGAGTGTGGGCAAGAAGCTCGACGTCGCCCATAAACAAACCATTGAAATGCAAAGGTGTGTTCGTCGATGTGAGTCCCCTAGCTCGTTTTTCCGTTATAATTATTGATTCTACGTAATCCTGGCAATGTCTACTACCTGAGCGGCCTCTGCTAAATTACCAAGGCTCGTTACACCGCAAAACTTCGCGTGAATTAGGTGACATGCGGCGATTCACTCCGCTTGGACGCCACAGAATGGACCCGAAAGCCTGATACGCATGATGAGATTCCACTCGCAATTTACAGTCACGACGTCGCTAGAGCTGCCGGAACGTGAGCCTTAATTGAGATGATTGACATCAATACTGAAAATCGCAAGCAGGATCGGTAATAAGTCGATGCTGGCCACTGGCAACAATAATCGACTTCGCATTGTATCTACTGTTAACACCGAGTCTGCTTACATCAGCCAACTTTAAAACTTAAAAATCTTTCAAAGCCTGCCTTTACTTCTTATCGCAAATACCGGAACAACGTTTGGTCGACGGACTGGTGTCGTCTAAAAGAGCAGACGTCACGCAGAAACGTTTTAAAGAGGAGCCGTCATTTCGAACGATCAGGTGGCTGTTGGAACCTGAAGATGCACTGAACGTAGTCCACAGGGGATCCGTACAACTTGATGGTTTCCCCACGTTCATGTAGTTTCAAAACAAATACATCTGATGACTAGACGTATTTGTAAATTAAACCCAAACTGCTTAAGCCGACGGCGTATGTTTTTCCCTTTTCGTCGCACATATCTACGTTCTCGGACTAACTGAGCACGTGAAAACTGACATTAGAACCTTTCTCGATTCATTTGGTACAGTCCCAGTCGCGGCGTTTTCAGGAGAATGCAGAGCTTTGTCTGCTATTTTTTTTTTCTTCAAGACAACGCAATAATGCATATCTCGCACGGTGACTTCCGCCCACAGCCCTAGACCGAAAGTACGCTCGACGCGCCACCACAGCGTCGGCGTTGAGCTCGTGTATTCGAAACAGCTCAGGGAGATAGGGTGCATTTTCCATCTTCCTTTCACCTCGTCTTATGTTGTGGTGCCCCACCTTCGTTTGTGTCGTCATGTGGCTGTGAGCGAGCTCAAAGGACGCTCCTAGCGATTCAGAGGGGTGGAGCGAAAGACCTGACCGCTCTTTGTCGGACAAGAACGCTTTGGACCAAAAGTTATTACGTGGCTCACTCTAACGCGTTAATGGGCTTACCGGGGTCATTCTTGGCCGTTTGCCAAGTTACAGTGATATGTAGGGGCCAACGTGAGTCTGGTTTCCGAAAAGCGCTCTTCAGTGTTCTGCTTTTCGTGCGTTGCTGTACCGGCGGTGGTGTTTCGTCGTGAACGTCACGAATATATCCATCCCAACTTTCAAGTAATGGTCGTCTTCTTCATCCGAGTCTATCCGGATCAAAATGACCATTAGAAAGTTGTCATGGTTCGTCAAACTTTCTTGATGGCCCAGCAGAACTTTTTGATGGCCCATCAAACCTTTTTGATGGCCAATCAGACTTTTTGATGGACCAACACACGTTCTTGGCTGCTGATCACACCTTCATGATGAAACATGACACCTGCTTGATGGTCCAACAGACGTTATCTGATGGCCAAACAGACCCTCTTGATGGTCCATCGGACTTCCTTGGTGGTCTGAAAGGCTTACTTGATGGTGTCTGATGAACAATCAAAGTTTATCTGATGGTGGCTGATTTACCATTAAAGGCCTCCGTTTGTAGTCAGAGGCCGGCAAAACGTTTCTTTTGTTGACTGACAAACAATCGGACCGTTTTGATGTTGCCGAATGAGACCATCAGGATATCTAGATAGATCATTAGAATGGAAAAAGGCTGATGTTACTTCTCATGACATATTTCGGCGGTGAAAAGAACCTGACAATATTAGGGAGGTTACAGCTGTGGCCGAGAGACGGTGCCAATGATTTCACGTTATTGCGCACGCGTGAATTGTATTCGGTGTGTGAAACTGACAGCGGCGTGGCTAGATAAATGTGTGTTCAATCCGCAATAATTCACCTCAACAATTTCCCTAGTATAGTTAATAGGTAACGAAGACACTCTGTTATAAACTCAGTTATGTTTTTTCGACCGTAGTTTTGCTTTAAAGTGTTTTCTTACCCGTTTGGGAAACAAGTGCTTAATCCGATTCTTATGTGAATTAGATACCTTTAAGGATTTAATTGGGAGACAATGTGCCAAAAAACATACTTAGCTTTATAGAAAATTAATTTACTAGGCGTACATGTACTGGGAACTAAATGTTTGCAAGGAAAAACATTGACAAAGCCGCGAATGCAGTAATACGTGTCCTAAAGCATTCTCGGGCCCGCGAGGCTTAGTGTATTGCACGCTGTCGCACGACGCCGTCATGCCCAGCATGGACGATGGGGACAGAGTGAAGATAGCCACTCAACGGACACCGATCAAGTAGCTGCGCGTCGTGGAGTCTCGAAAGTAGTGAGCGGATTGATTCATTTCCTCTTCCGTATTGTTTTTGCGATTTAATAATTTAACTTTGAATCATTTCTAAATAGAAATAATAACATGCCATAAACAAAGTATAGACTTTGCTTTCAGGTTCCTACCAGGATTAAGAAAGGTACCCTACCAATTGTGATGTTGCTTTTTCTAATAATAATGTGCACGCAATAATGTTCGCGATTGACTGCAATGAAAGAGAGATGTGTAACAACCACTAGTCGTGTCCGAAGTTTCTACAATAGGAAGGCTGGACAAATTGCAAAACTAGGCATTTCAACACTATGTAGGGTACGGGTTGTATTCACATTGCTTACAATGGAGTACATGGCCAAAAGTCGTAAGGACAAGAAAGAACAGAGCGGTACACTTTATTTACGTGTTGACTCGCTATGGGCTGAACTTGTATGTGCACATTTTTTGTGAAGGTGTTTACGCCTTTCGTTTTTGACATTTCGCATGACGAGTCCACTGTCATTCTTCTGTCATCATAGATGACAGAAGAATTAAGAATGGATGAGCGGCAAACGTCATATGTCCTTCAGATAATGCCAGCTGAACTAGAATAAACATACACAAAGAAAAACAATACACACCGCTGTTCTTACAACGGACTTTTCTTCATGTGTATATTTATTAAAGTTCAACTGACCCTATCTGAAGTATAAAGCAACTAGCTCAGCTTAAGCCTGTCATAATTCTGACATGTTCTCGTGCTCACACTGTTCACAATCCACAGACAATGTGGATGCAGAAGACATACGACGCCTTTCACCACTTGACGATTTGCTCTGCAAACAATATTTGTATTTAAAATGTCACTTGTTCCGCTCGCTCGCAACATTTCGGCAGCTCTCGTGAACATTTATAAATTATTTTTGGTATAATTCATGTCTAATTGTAATTGAAATGTGTCGAAATATTGTGTAGGCGTTCTCTCTACTAAAGTCTGAAAATGTATCTCCAACCAAAAATTGAAAGGCAACCCGACGTTTGAAAACCAACACGGTTTCTTCTTCAGGGGTGACTGAAGGCACGCGAACACAGCAGCAGCTCCCAACCTCTTCGTCTTCAAAAAAGAAAAGAAAAAAAGAGAATAGGAAAAATTAAAAAGGAGAAGTTAGGAAATTGAAAAAATTGTAAAATAACTTGTTAGTTATGAAGATGGTAGTCTCTTCAGCTTTTCCGTTAGGTCACGGAGGCCATGCGCGTACACAGAGGGCAGAGCGCCCAGCGACCTGTTTAGGTTTCCTGGCGTGTGTTGGATTTGCCACAATTCCAAGAAATGTGTTCTTCGAGAATTGTGCTCTGTGTCCACCACGTGCGCGTTCGCGAAGTCAATGTGATGGTCTAGTGTATCGCTATGTTCGGCAATGGCGCTGCGCTCACTGTCAAACTTCCGCACGTCGTTCTTCCGTTGGCGGATACGCTCGGGAAAGTTCTTCGTCTTGCCGATGTAGGTTGCGGGGCACTCTGCGCAAGGCCATAATTGAAGGCCATAATTGAAGACCTAAAGAAAAATGGCCACTCTAGTAGGTTTATTGAGCGCATCGCCCGACGCCGAGGTCTCGCCAGACAAAAACCAGATGCCAGTAGAAGAACGACAGCCCCATCGAGTCGCGCGCATAATTGTTCCCTACGTAAAGGGAACCAGCGAAGCGCTCGCACGAGTACTGGGAGAAGAAGGTATTCTGGTGGCCCACAAGCCCACGTCCACACTGGGAAGGTTTATGCCAAGACCGAAAGACCGTTTACCAAAGGAAAAAGCACAGGGCGTGGTTTACACCATTCCTTGCGCAGAGTGCCCCGCAACCTACATCGGCGAGACGAAGAACTTTCCCGAGCGTATCCGCCAACACAAGAACGACGTGCGGAAGTTTGACAGTGAGCGCAGCGCCATCGCCGAACATTTCGATGCAATAGACCATCGAATTGACTTCGCGAACGCGCACGTGGTGGACACAGAGCCCAATTTTGTGTGATGAGTTTTGCGATTTTTTGTGTGATGAGTTTTGCCCTGCATGAGGACAGAGTTAATTCCATTTTATAATTTGCTTTTCGTTTTACAGAAAAGTGTGACCATTGTAAATATGTCGAAAATACACTGCGTGTAATGATAGTGGTTTAATCAACTCCTGGGAGCGATCGAAAAAATTTTGTTTGTCCGTATATCTGATTGCATATGCAACAAATGATATGCAACGTACACATACTTGCACGACATTCGGCCAATACGGAGCAGACGCATCGTAGAGTATTCACACAATATTGCGCGAACGCTAGGCCGGGGCAAAACGGCTGTACGGCAATACCTGCTGGATATCAAAACGGTGGTGCTAAACAGGGCATTTGAGCGATATTGGAACCGACTTTCGGCCGGTACTGGCGCGATGCGGCGAAGTATTGCTGTGCTGCTTGGGAACGGAAGTGAAGACATCTGACCATCGTGTTCCCAGCGCTCATTTAGTTCAATTCTCTTCTGGGGCGCGTGAAAGAGCACTTCTGCGACACACCAGAGATATTCCAAACTTGGGCAGGCCTCTCGGCTTTCCTTGTTACTTTTGGCACTTGCTTTGCATTTCAGTGCGTAGCCAGAGAAGAGCCAAACTTCGGCATGCCCCGAATTGCCAAATTAAGAATTATTGCGACAGTTATGGCTCAGTTCTGGCACTTACTTTGGCAGAACTGTGGCGGACCAGAGAAAGGCAAAACTTGGCATGTCCGAAAAACCCAAATTAGGCGTTGCTTTGGCAGTTATGGCTCAAGTCTGGCACCTACTTTGGCATAACTGTGGCGGCCCAGAGAAGAGCCAAACTTGGTGTGACCGAAATACCAAAATTAGGCGTTGCTCTGGCAGTTATGGTTCAAGTCTGGCACTTACTTTGGCAGAACTGTGGCGGACCAGAGAAAGGCCAAACTTGGCATGTCCGAAATACCCAAAGTTGGCGTTGTTTTGGCAGTTATGGCCCAGGTATGGCATCAACTTTGGCGCTTCTCTGGCGTTCCAGAGAAGAGCCAAACTTTGGCATGCCCTAGGATCGCCCAACTACGGCTATAGTTAGGCACCATACTTTAGCACTGATGATTGCCATGGTGCGAAATCCTAACTGCGCCAAAGTTGGGCCCTTATGTTTGCCAGACCTTTGCCCAAGTTGGGCACTCCTCTGGCGTGCTACCTGGGCAGCGATGGGCATGTTTTCCAGAACCTTTTAGATGTCATCTCCAGTTTCACCCAGCCTTCCTTCTTGGCGATAAACCTCTAGTCCCTTTTCGACGCGTTTTAGAATTTCTTGAAGTAACTAGCTACATACACTGGTTGTAACTTTTATTCATAAAATATTTCACTCCCATTGTAGATATCTTAAAATTTTGTAGATTATGGTCAGTGTGTAATCTTAAAATTCATAGACATGGTAATTTTTTATACCCAGAACTCATGTTTATGTGACACACGATTCATGTTCATAGTCTTATAAAATCATCACCTACTATAGCTCTGTTTCTTCAACCCTTGTTTCTGCAATAGTTTATGCACTTGGCGCATTTTGGCCCTGGTAGCTCTTCCGCCATAAAACTCAAATCAATCAATCAAACTAATATTTTCGGCATCCTGAAGGCGTCGCTTCAGGGTCCAGTTTTCATATTGGATCCACCTCGCCGTCACAGCTGCAACCACACTACTGAAAGGCTTGCAAAGTTTCAGGCAGGGTGATTAAAAGTCTGCAGTTTCTCTCGAAAACCGCTGTCACAAATTTTTTCATTTTTTTGTCATTTTGTTCTGTTTAAGAGTGGTTTGGGGGGAGGGGGGGGGGGCAATTGCAATCCTCGCACATGTTTACCTGAGCGCCAAAGGCATAAGCTCGGATGAGACTATACTTCCTTTCTTACTTAGCGTGTAACGCTCTCAAAGCTACTAGCGCGAGCGTGGGGCTTCATCTCGTTGATCATTTGCACGCATTGTCGCGCAAACAAAACCGTAGATGAAGCCACGCACTCGCGCCAGTAGCTTTGACAGCGTTGCACGCTAAGTATGAAACAGAGTATAATGCCGCCCGAGTTCCAAACCAATGCGAAGAGGAAGACAAAAAGAAGGAAGTGGGACTAGGAGCGTTTTGGGTTGACCAACCACGAACCTGTGACAACCGCATAATAGGTCATTCAACACACGTCCCATACCGCTTAAACACTGTGTCGAACTGCATTTTGAAGTCAGACACAAATCCAACGGTGTCGAACAGGGGCATTCATTTCGTGGCATGCCTTCAAATGAATCGAAGTGACGCAAGCTGGGAACACACTGCTGCTGCTTCATTTGGGAATAACTGCGGCCCTCGGCTTGATCACATCACAATTGCAGAATGAAAGAGAAAAAAAAAAGAGGTGAAAAGGAACAACTGCTTTATCAAAAGTTCTAACCGACCAATGTAAACCCAGTTCAATTCTGGAAAGACCGAACTTTGTCCTAACAGTACAATCCGGTCCACTTCCATAACTTCAAAACAAAAGATGGATATCCTCTTCAACCATTTTGACTGAAAAGGAATATTGGCTCTGCATGAACCAAATTCCAAGGAAGTCTACCTTCTGAAATGTAATGAAGTATGATCAATGTAATCAATTTATAGTTGAACGACATCAGTACACTGCTAGACCAGTAATACATTTTCTAAAGCAACGGACTGAAAGTAGCATTAGGAATTCAATACCTGGTGTGTTGATATCAGCTACACTTTCTCGGACCATACACAGAATGAGTGGCAACTTTTCATTATGCTACGCATAGATCTAAATACTAGGACAGATTAAACAAACCCAGCTAATTAAAAAAAAAATTCTAGATTAAAAAGAAAACGTGTGCCGAGAAAATAGGGAGTTTTAGAATATCGGGCGCTACTTTACCGCGCGTTTCGGACGGCAAAATAGCGAGGATTGCGGCGAAGTTTTAGAATAGCGTTCCTCTGCCGGGGACCCCCCAAAACGCAAGCATCTCGCGCTTAAAACGCCACCAAGATGTCGCGACACCTTTTATTTGGAAGTTAGAACGTTTTATCTCAAAAATTAAACAAGCTTTTTGCGCAGAGTAACATTTTTATAGTCGTTTTATACTCAATGCCGCAAGTTTTGTTTTTGTCACTGCCAAGCTGCTCTGTTGTACTTACAAAGCCCAGACGATCCACTACACTGTAAAAAATTTCCGTAATTTTACGAACACTTTGTCGTAATTCTGACGGACAGTGTGTCCGTTTCTTAGTTAACGGACATAAAACCCGTTTTTCGTTAGGTTGAATAAAATAGTACAGTTGTGTGCCAAAGAGTACCATAGTAAAAGATAAAAGCGTTAGAAGTGCTTTTATCGTCTAATCCTGCTAAGAGCAATTCGTTATAGTAAAGAGGCCAAAGACTATACCAAGAAACCCGAGTACCCTGCAAAAGGAACAAATAAAAGTGGGGGGAAACACAAAATAGAAATGAAGTAAAAGTCTGCAATTCACGTTAAAGCACATAGGCACTGCTCTACCTCAGTAGGAGTGAAGGTAGCGAGTTTCCTGTCTACAGATGTTTTCGAGCTTGTGATGATTGTTAGGGGAGTTCTGCGTGAGTGAAAATAAAGGGATTGCCAGAACAGTGAAGACCACACCAAGAAGGAAGGCTGTTGCTCTACAGTACGAAACGGTTGAAAGGCACCAGCACAATTCTTGCAAACAACTCCCTTCAGTGCTGTCTCATGAACTTGCAGTTCCACAACGCTGTTTAGGAGGCATAATAAGACAACCCGCTGGAGGGCCACACTTGAGATCAACTCTGGTCGTCCAGTGAAGGGCCAGAATTCTAGCCAATGTCAAAGCAGTGAGTGATCCGGAGTGAGCCTACAGTTCTTAGCACGATCCTTTCTGTAAGCAGTGTGCTCCACTGTAGCAATTGACAAGGTGACTGCCATAAACCGAATCCTGCATCCACACTTTACATGCCGCTAGAACTGTTCAGGGATGCGTCTCATGGAGTGAGTGAAGGTGCAGCAGCTTATTCGGGACCAAGTGCCCTGTTTGAGAACCACACTGCGAGTTGAGGCAACGCAAACCAGGGAGTACAGGGATGGGGTTCGTCTGGGTGGGCCAGGGTGGTGGAACACGGGGGGCAGCGTCGCTGGTTGCCCGGGCTGGCCAGAGTGCGGTGTCCATACTCGACACAGCTGTTGCAATGATGGGCTCGAGGTTTGTGGCGACGGCAGCAAAATTCAAGGCGGCGGTAGTACACTGTGTAAGGGACATGGGTTCCGATGAAGGTGATGATGGCTGAACCTGTTGTGCCTACTCGCCTTGCATGAAGGATGTCACCTTGATAAGACTCCAGATCATTGATGATCTCGTCGGGGGTGGCCTCGGAGGCAATTCCACGTATAACACCTCGGCAGGAGTTGTTTGGAGCGGCTAGGTAGGAGTGGACGGGAGGGGAAGTGTTTTGTAAGGTGATATTGGTGATGCGAAGTAGCCAGTTGACGATGCTTCGTGATGGGTGCGGAGGACGGTTATTTTGCCGGAGGTGGAGCGACACGTTGGTACATGTATGAGCAGGGAGCTGTGCGGCTTGCAAGAACGCCGGCAAACTGTCAAGAGGCAGCGCAGCTGCGCCAGCAGGACGGACTGGGAAATGCAGTATAACTACGTGAAGTTCGGGGTCAAAGTCGGCCGGAAGACGAGATTTGCGGGGCTTTCCAGGGGTGATCCATTTCCCACCTTGGTCGTCTCGCTTTAGAGAGATGTTCATGTCCTGGCTCAGGATGGAAGCAAAGATATTGGTGAGCTGCAAAGCGGCGATGTCGGCTGTAGCCATATTCGAAGCAGAAACGGGCGTGCCGCTCGCAGAACGAGACTTGAGCGAACCGATCTCTCGGCGGACATGCTGCGGCGGGCCGACGGAGCGCGGCGATGTTTATACCAGGATCACGTACAGTCGCGTACAGTTCTCTGGGGTTTGCGGAGCCCGGAGAAGACGTCCCCTCTCGTCGGAGGTTTGCAGCAGTCTCCGGACACTGAAGGTAAGGGCGTTCACATCGAAGAGTTCACTATTGAAGTTCACTACTCGAAGAGTTCGAAGAGTTCACTACTGAGGTTTTAAGAGCCACTGATCGTAGCTATCGCATTCCAAAGACACCGCGTTGTCGTAGATTGTTTTTGACCGGCTACGTCCTGTAGGGCTGAGGCCAGGGCTCGGGGATCCATCGCAGGAAACGCGGAGGAACCAAGCAACGACGTGAGGCTTGCCGAGTCGGTTCGTAGGTGCCGACGACATTCGAGCAACGCTTCCAAGAAGACTGAATATTCTTTCCGGCGAGGACACAATACTTAGACAGCATGCTTGGGGCTAATGAGGATTGCAGGAGGTGGATAACAAGACAACCAATGCACAGCAAATACGTCGAGCACGGTACACGGCACAATAGTGGTCGCCGCCATGTTAAATTGAAACGAAGCTGACAAAGCCAAGCTCCAGTTTAGTACACAATGCGCTTCGACATGCTTTATTACAAATAATTTTATAAATCTTAAAAGAATTTTTTTGTATCTTAAAGTTTTAATTTAAGTCGAATAAAACAAGCAAATTCACGTTGCGTCGAATAAACTCGGTCAGAACTCGGAACCAACGAGCATCGCCGCATCGCCATCGCCATCGTAACAAAACGCAAAAACTTTCGAAAACGAAGCGAGTTTCAAAACTTTCGCAACTTTCGGGCGCTTTCAGACTTTAGGAACAAACATCGAAGAACGTTCTTGGAAAAGGGAAGTGTCCTAGGTGCCGGCGCGCCCATAAAACCAGCTGTGGATATGAGTCTAATTGGTGAGTGCTCGCTCACTCGTTTTACTTTTTGAGTCCTTTCTGTTCGGAGCGTTTATGACGTGATCCTTTTGTGTGCAGTCGGCGTGAAAGCGAACGTGTGCGGTTCCTTGTCGCACAGGTGCTTTCCGCATTGGATGACCCTCGAGCTTTTGCCAAGGAAGCCACGGAACCGACGTGTCACTGCACGGGCACTCAGATTGCGGGAACGCAACCAAAGGCAAAGGTCCCACCGGAGGCAAGGGGGGCCAAGCGGGGCACTTGGTGAGTGTATCAGGGAGCTTGATTTCTGCAAATCGGGTGGCGGCTTGGTACCAGATAGCTAGGCGGTGTGTTTTGCGGAACCCATGACTGCTAAAGGTACCCGTTAGTGTGATGGCGCTTGTATTCGCTTCCACTGTGGGAGGTTAGATTCAAGTTCGATTTTCGTCCTCGGCAACTACTCCAAACATTGCGTGACGTGCGCCTTTAGAAGTAAGGTCTGTATTGATGACGTTGCTTGCGAAGAGTATAAACGAGTTCTCTCTCGACTGGGGCACTGACTTCTTATGAAAAAAATTCTGTATATGGTGCACTTATTTACTAACCCTCTGGCAGTACTTCACTGTAAAGGTTAGGAGAAAAAAAAAAAAACGTGCATTGACTAGTGTTGAAAGAAACAGAAAAAAAAAATTCTTTTAAACTACTTCCTCCTCAGCTCATAAGCAAAGGGAGAAATCACGTGGTCGTATTTCACTGGAACCCAAAGTTATCCCAGCAGTCTGAGAGTCAGCAAGGGCAAAGCCCTTAATAAATTGCATGCTTCACATTTTTGCAAGTGCCAACAACTATAAAGTATAAAACGCATGTAAGCAATTTAGCGAGCAACAAGAAAAGTGATAGCGACCCTTTTTGCTATCGCTCGATCAGCTGCACGACGAGGCAAGCCACATGAAAGCGACGGGAGCAAGCGACCGAGGCGATGAGCAAAGCTTTCTAGAAATCCAAAAACCGAGCAATGAGAGCTCTCCGTCACTCATTGCCGTCGCTCGCTAAATCGCATACATACGGTTGAGGTTGAATTGTATGAACGCGAGAGACACATGCAACTCACTTCCAAATGCCTTTCATTTCAGGGCTACACTGCCATTTGCGTCCAAGTGCTGCACGGGCCTCGTGCACTGGCACTTTGACACCACTTAAGAAACTAACACAAACATATCCAGGGGTTTTAGGTTAGGTTAGCCATCCTACAGAAAGGTGCTGCTCAGTTAATAGACGATTCGCTATTTTCCCGAGGGCCCCGGCCCGCCCGGGAGGAATTGTGGGAGAGATTGTCCTCGCCTGGTCGCTCTGCCTTGAGATTGCATTGCCTTGTCGCTTGCCTTCTCTTAATCTGATTTTTCGATTCCATTACATATTTTTATCTATTCCAGTGTATTGTTTATCGCTTCTAAGGGTTTCTATTCTCTTCTGTGCACAATATTTCTTGTATATACGTATATAGTATTTGTAGCTTTATTTTGCCTTTTTCGACGGGAGTGCCGACGGACAACATGCCGCTTTGCGCGTCGTTTCCCGGGATGAGTACTACCATTGCTACAGATTCCTATCGCGCTGTTAGCTGTTTGTGTTGGTTCAATTTGACCCGCGTACAGTCGAGAGGAGCCGTTTATGAGCACCCGCGCACATGTCATAGGGATAGGCACAGCTCTGAATCAACTATCGTGACGCGAGAGCCGAGCGCGCTGTGATTTGGCCACCCACGCTTGCTCCATTTACTCGCACTGTAGCGTATGCCTTCGAGTGCCGCTTACTTAACTAAGATACAGCACACCGCTGTATCTTAGGGGGGCAGGGCAGGGCCCGAGGGTGGGCCCTGCCCCCCTCTCCCCTCCGCTGATCTCACCAGAGGGGGGCACGAGTCCCGATGCCCCCCCGAAGTCTACGCCTATGCTTAGAAGCAATAAAAAATACATTGGAATAGATAAAAACAGGTAATGGAATCAAAAAACAGAGGATTAAGAGGAGGCAAGCGACAAGGCAATGCAACCTCAAGGCAGAGCGGCTAGGCGAGGGACAGTCTCTCCCACAAATCCTTGTGCTTGGGGGATTTTGCAACAGGGCTATTTATATCAAGTTCAAAATGAACAGCACTCTTCATTGATGGCTGGTTCACACGACGAACTGATCCACAGACGGATTGATCATATCCGCGGTTCGTCCGTCTCCCAAGCGCATCCACACGAAGGAGCAGACGCGCAAATGACAGCCAGGACGAGCCGAACATGTTTGCGACCACACTGTGGCACTGTTGTCCAAGATGGAAATCGACATTTGCTGCTTTGAACAAGAACTGCGTGCCGCTGTTACGTGCAGAGTGAGACATAACACCATGATAGGCTTAGTGCGAAGCGCCACTAGCCTTACTAAACTAAACCATGGCAGAGACAGAAGCATGGTCCTGCTCGAGGAGACTTTGGCGTGGAGGCGGTGAAGTCCTGTGCCCGCTAAGTGGCATTTGGAGATGCCTTCACTCACTTTGCACTTGCGCCTTCAGTACACAACAGCCACAAGAAAAGGCTTGCTGGGTGAAAGGTTGATTGGAGATTCAAAGTGATTGCGGCGTGGTAGACGCGTCTTTACAGAAGCTTTTCGACGCAGATGAGTACCAGATTCTGCGTCGTGTCAGTTGGGCAAAGTTCCTCATGCCAACCTTTTTGGTATGAGAAATGAAATGAAACAATATTTTGTTACAATAGTTTAGGTCATTTTTCTTTAAAAGTCTTACTTGCAACTTTCAGGAAACCACAAGCATTACAGACCAGCTGCCCTCACAATCATGACCCCCCGCCCCCCCCCTTTCTCTTTCTGGTAGTTGCTGTCGGTGAGCAACCTGATAGCCTTGGGCTTTTCCGCTTTTCTAATAGAAATTAGCGGTTCTGTACATGTGCAAAAGTGAAAAGTATGCTACTGCCATGTTTGTCAGTTTTGTAACTCTTTATTCCCTCAAACCGCAAATTTGTCTTCAGCTTGGTTCACATGCACAGCACATTCATGGCATCTTCTATCCAAAAATATCTATTGTGGGTTGGATGTGTGTTGGGGGGGGGGGGGGGGGCATTACTTTGCTGGTTGAGTTGGTAGGCAGGAGATTGCGAGAAACAAGAGGGTAGATAAAATACAACCGTCACTTTTACTATGAAAACCTTTTAATACAGGACTGGCGAAAAAATGAGAACATGAAAAGTTATGACGTCCCGTCCTCCTCTTACTCTTTACTTTCTGTAACCTAGTCTGGTAATTTAGGATCATATACTACTACATAAGATTCAACGACGTGGAAGGTGTTGGTGCACCTTAACCCATTTTGGACGAGCCTCGCTCGTCCACCTAGGGCCGTTCCTAAACCGTTTAGGATGAGTGTAACTCATCCGCGCACTATACCTCGCCCCTTGGCTCTTTTTGGACATCCCAGGCTTGTTCCGAGCACAGTTTGCGGTGCTGCTCAGAGATGGCAGCATGTATTTTTTTTATTGTACACATTTTTAAGGGTGACGACTGATTGTGGAGACATGTGCAGCTTGGGCCGTACGTGCAATAAATATAGAAAAAACAACTTAGGATCAAAAACTGAAGAAAAAAAGAAATGGTTAAGGTAAACAGCGTGTGACATTATTATGCAGTTTCCTCGTTCCTTCGACAATGTCTAATTGGATACGAGACACACTTTTATGACGTGCAGGCAACGTCAACAGAAATGTTTGGCGTGAAATGACACGTCAAAAATACAATATAAGATAGCTATACTGCTAGGACCCATTGTATGTTCCTGTAACCCTGCTAGATTTGTTTTGAGAATGGCGCGATAATTTCGTGGATAAATCCACTTATATGTGAATCCCTCGGAGGGGCGGATCCGAGCAGAACTGGAGGCGGGCTTCGTAGCCAGCCTCCAGCGCGATGTCTCCTTGCACGCACTCACAGATTTGGCTATCTTGGCGTCTCGAGCTTCAGTTTTCTCGTTTACCTTCCACGTTTCGAGCATGCGGTTTGTGATGATTACGTCTACGACATCGTTCGCTTTGTCAAAGTGTTCGACATTGATTGCAGCAGCGATGAGTATGATTGCTATTAAGAGATGTTGAAAGCTGTTCATTTTGACTGCGACCCGCTGGCGACAAACTCCAGTGACGGCGAGTTACAAACAAACTCGTTGTGGTCACTGTCGCCCGGGAATATCTCGCAGGCGCACGCAGGGTGGAAGGTCAACGGGCCGGCGGCAAGAGCGAGAAAAGCATTTGGGCTACCGAGTTGCGCGAGCGTTTTTGATCGTACCGCGGCGAGGAGAGCTTGGGCGATCATGGGGGCGCCTAGAATGAGAGAGCACTCATGGTCACATGCTTTATGGGCACCATGATGTGACTAACTTGGGCAGTGTTGCCTGGTCGCCAGATGAAAATGATACAAATTCGTAAATTGAGTAGTGCAATTACCAGAGCTCTAAAATTGCGTAACTTGGTGTACATACTAAGCAGTCTATGAGCAATCCATTTCAAGAATAATGGATCCGTTTAATTTTCGTGTCATAACCCCATTAAGTCACTGCAGACTCCGCTGTCCATTTATGGCCAATTCACATGATGAACTTATCCGCAGATAAATTTATCAAGTGACAAGACGTCCACGGAACATCAGTCCCCCAAGCACATCCATACGGAGGAGACGAGCAGATGACAGCGAGGACAAACTGAACCTATTCCCGGCCCTGCATTTCCGCAAAATGCCAACATCGCACTGTGGCACAGTTTTCCAAGGTCAGAAGTGATGTTTGCGACTAAGATCACTGTGCTATTATGAAAAAGTATTGTGTGCTGCTGTTACATACCGAGCGAGACAAAGCATCATGACAGGCTTAGCGTGAAGCGCTACTAGCTTTACTAACCACATGACACAAGTATCGTCCTGCTCCAGGAGGCTTCAGCGTCTAAGTGATGAAGTCCTGGTGTTGCGGAGGGGCATTTGGAAATGCCTTCACGCACTGCTTGCTTGTGCACCACTCTTCAGCACACTACAGCCGTAAGAAAGGTCTTGGCTGGGTTGAAAACTGGGTGGACATGCAGGGAAGCTTGCAACTTGCTAGGCAAGTTTTCACTGAAGCTTCTTAACACCAACCCGGAGGAGTATCAGAACCTGCGGCTTGTCGGCTGGGCAAAGTTCTTGCAGCTTCTTTCATGAGTGGAAAATAAGAATGGTTCGACAAAATGAAACTGCGAATGGACAAAGTACAGTGCACTATCTTTGTTTGGCTCATTCGAAAACCAAAAAATATTGCTCTGCTGTTGGTGCTCTACCGTAAACGCTTTTACTGTTACTCACCTGCTAAAAATCTGGGCATGGAAGGGCACTTCGCCCTTAAGTCTGGGCGTCTGCTGACGAGGTACAAATCAGAGGAATAGCCGACATGATGGTAACGTGACAAACGGTCCACGGATGAAAATTGCGATTCAATCCATCGCATCAATCTGCCATTATTTGAGAATTGTCCTAATATGATTAATTGATCCTATTAAAAAAAGAACAATTGTTCTCTGAAATAATGTAATGAAAGCAAGTTTTTATAAACAATGCCTGCTCCTTTAACAACGGAATAGTACGAGCCTTGGTATAACAGGAACTTTCCGTAGATCAGACATACGTTTATTCCATGCTCAAAGTAAAGACATGAGTTTGCCTTGGCAATGCCAACCTCCTGTGTATGATCTGTAAAAAGTCCTTAATGACCGTGGTCAAGGGAGAGGAGTTTCTGCTTTCAAGAACAGGATGGGGTGAAAGAAAAAGTGTCTCGATGAACAATGAATGCTCCAGCTTATCCACTCAGCCAAGTTTCTGCAACATGAACTAGGCTCTAAGAGAAAGACGTAGGATAAGCAGTTCGAAATCTTAAGGATTTGCCAAGGGTTGAAATTAATTAAATGCACAAAAACGTAGGGGGAGGAGGATGGCAAGAAAATTTTGGGGCTTGTATTCTTACACTTGAATTGTTTGTGCAGGAACCATTACTGAAGCAGCACTTCATTCCTGAGGCAATAATCAATTGCTAGTCAAAGCCTGTTTCCACAAAAGCCCATCAGGTGAGCGGCTTTTTTTTTTTTTCTCTTAAACATGAGGTGCTTTTTAACGTTGCCCTCCAATCCCAAAATGTTGTCCATCCGTCCGTGCGCTTTGCCGCTAAATTTAGTGGGGACATTTTTGTTGCGTGACCTCTGCACAAGTTCAGTTTCCTCTCTAAATTTAGCAGAAAATTGATGTCACAGGACCTACAGACAATTTCAAGCTCTCTGATAAATTTAGCGGAAAAATGGATGTCACGTGAACTATGCAGCAATTCAGTTTTCCCTCTAAATTTAGCGGAAAAATTGATGTCATCTGACCTATGCACCAATTCAGTTCCCCTGCTAAATTTGGTGGGAAAATTGATTTCACATGATCTGACGTCATGTGACCTACAGACAAATTCAGGTTACCTGCTAGATTTAGCGGAAAAATTGATTTCACGGAACCTATACACCAATTCAGTTTCCCCACCAAATTTGGCAGAAAAATTTATATTGCGTGATCTGACGTCATGTGACCTAGAGACAAAGTAAGGTTCCCGCTAAATTTAGCAGAGCGATTTATGTTACGTGACCTTTGCACCAATTCAGCTTTCCCACTAAATTTGGCAGAAAAATTTATGTCGCGTGATCTGACGTCATGTGGCCTATACACACATTCAGTTTAAAATAAAATGAACAACAAAAAAAACAACTACCTTTTAAATACTTCATTTCATGCATTATAGAACTTTGAAGGTAAAAGTCACTTCCAATTTTAAATAATGTTTTTACTTTAAAGAAACAACTTTTCTCTAATTGTCTTGATTGAGCATCAGTGCCGTAAACTGCTAATAGCAGCCTTCAACAGTAAAGTTTGCACATCAGAAGTGTTGCTGATTTTTAACAGTATCTTTTGTCTCTTCCAACTCTTCAGTTTGGGGGGAATAAGTCATCGCTAGTCAATGCCTGATTCCACAGATGCATATCAGGTGAGCACCTCTTAATGAAACAACTTTGCTCTCATTGTTCTAATTTAACACTAGTGCGGAAAATCTTGTTTTACTATGGTTCTTGAAGTGAAAACGGGTATAGTATTTCAGGTTAAAAAATCAAATTTGTGGGTTTTACGTGCCAAACCAACGACGGGCATCTGGCATGCCCCAGCGGAGGACTGAGGATTAATCTGGACCACCTGGGGATCTTTTGACGTGCGACCGAAAGCTCGATTACACGGCGCCTTCTCCGCAATAAGCCTCCGTCAGATTGCGGGCTCCTCGGCCGGGATTCGAACCCGCCACATGGGGATCCGTAGGCAAGCGCTCTCGCCTCGGAGCCACCGAGGCGGCTATTTCAGGTTAATGAAGTACTTTATAGGCACCCTGTTTAAAGAAAAACTGAAAAATCCTTCAATTAAAAAAAAAAAAAAGTTAGAATGTGGACATCTTAAAAATGGTGTCTTAAGTTTTCTTTTGATCTTGTTAGTAGGAGTGTCATAATCATTCATTAAAATTTCAGCGTAGCCCTGCATGTTGCGGCACACCGAACAAAGCAGAGCGCTAGAACGGTGAAAAGAAAAACTGGCAAAAGTGACGTCATTGGCAGGGTCCGATAACCCTTGTTCACCAATCGGCTGACTTGGGGATGCCAACAATGACGTCACGACGCTTTGGACAGATTACAGGTGGAAGAGAGACTCACTGCATGCCCTGCTGCAATCACTGCACATATTTTTGAAAAATAAATGCAGTTTACGTTGACTTTCGCCCAAGTTTAGTGCGATCGCTGAATTCATGGGACAAAATGCTATGGAAGTCCGCCCATAACTCAGATTTCTTAAAAAGTGCTTCAGCTTCTTTTTACTGCTACTTTGACTTAGTTGCACTAGCCGGTTCCAGTTTACATTAAGCCCAAGAAGCTAAGCTATTAATTTAAATGTGACATACAGTAAACTCTCATTAATTCAAATTCCAGGAAGCCACGATTTTTGCATGAATTGTCAAAAGCTCGAGTTATCAGTTCATCAAATATGTTGGAAGATAAATTATGATTTGCTACATGGATGGCTGCACACACTGTTGTATACTGGCAAAGACGGTATGCCAGTAGGCGGCGATGGCGCGAGCTCGGCGCGTACCACGCTGCCAGAGCTCGCGCAGTGCTCGGGATCGGCTCGGACTGATTATAAAAAATGGAGCCTTTCATCTGGAACGACCTGGTCTCGGCTCTCTCGTTCGCGATTTAACATTGGCGACGAGTATACTGGTTACCTGTCGTCGGAGGTCATCGGCACCTCACGAAGGAACGGGGACCTGGATCACTGCTACCACGGTGCTAAGCCAAGAACCCGCAGCGAGCAGCGGGAAGAGCCACTGCTGAAAGGACTTCAAGGAAATAGTATGTGCAGCAGTTCTCTCTACTTCTCAACGTAGTGAACGTCGCAGCGTACGAAAATGCCACACCTCGGGAAGGTGCTAGAATTCGACGAGGCCTCCCAGAGTTTCGAGACCTACGTTGAGCGTTTTGAGCTTTTCGTCGCTGCGAACAGCATCAAAGAAGAGAAAAAGGCAGTAAAATTCCTAACAGTCATCGGCGATCGAACATACGAAGTCCTCAAAAACCTAGCAGCCCCAGACTTGCCAGGCTCTAAGACGTACAGCGAGATAAAGACTCTATTAGAGGAGCACTACGGCCCGCAACGAGATAAAGACTCTATTAGAGGAGCAGCCGACTCCGTTGGTTGAACCTACAGCCGAACGCTGTAGGTTCAACCAACGGAGTCGGCTAGAACATGAATCCGTGGAGGATTTCATTTTGGCCCTCAAGAGTTTGTCTCGATTTTGCAATTTTGGAACATTTTTGCAAAGTGCTCTCAGGGACAGACTGGTAGCTGGCCTGAGAGACGAAGAAACTCAGAAGGAACTGTTTGCGTTTGCTGAAGAAAAGCTAACTTTCGCAGTCGCTTGCAAGATAGCGCGGGAAAAAGAAGCAGCAGCAAAACAAACGGCGGACATGCACAAAGAATCCAAAGCAGTGAACGCTATTCATAAAAAGGTGTCACCTCCGGAGAACAGAGGTCATGGGAGAAGCACGTCTCATGATCATGGGTCCAGTACTTCGCTAACAAGTTGCTATCGTTGCGGAAATGAGCATGAACCCCGCGATTGTCGTTTTAAAACGTATCGCTGCAAGATCTGCTACAAGACTGGACATCTCCGGAAGATGTGTCGCAACACGCCTGGAAAGACTCCAGAGCGCAACATTCAAATCCTTGAGGAGTCTGATGATGAGGATGAAGACCTACTGACCGTGTACACGTGTACGAAATCTTCACCGGGATTTCAAGTTTTCGTAGAGGTGGACAGAATTCCTCTACTCATGTTGATCGACACGGGAGCGGCGGTCTCTATCATACCAGAAGAAGTTTTTATTAAACACTTTCCCCAGAAAGAGCTCCTGGAAACCAAAGTAGCTCTTCGCACTTACTCCGGTGAGCGGCTGTCGGTAAAAGGGAAGATCTCAGTCAAAGTCCAATATAACGGGCAAGAGGAAACACTCGACTTGTTTGTAGTAGCTAGCGAAGGTCGAAGTCCACCAGTGCTCCTAGGTCGCGACTGGCTCCGGAAGCTGAAGCTGGACTGGACGGCTATCTGCAGCATCACTGTTCAAGACCAAGTGGAACAGCTTCGAAAGAAGTATCCGAACGTCTTCGACTGTTCCCCTGGCATGGTACGCGATTATCAGGCACAGGTTGTCATCAAGGAAAACAGCACTCCAGTCTTTTGCAAGGCACGTCCTGTTCCTCTGCCCCTCAAGGAAGCGGTGACAGCACAACTGCGAAAGCTTTGAAAAAGATGGCATATTGCGTCACGTTTCCCAAAGCGACTGGGCCACTCCTTTAGTTGTGGTACCGAAAAACGGAGGAGAAAGCCTTCGGTTGTGCGGTGACTATAAGGTGACCATCAACCCGGTTCTCAAGATGGATCACTACCCGTTGCCACATCCAGAGGACATCTTCAGCACGTTGGTTGGGGGGAGAGTGTTCTGCGTTCTCGACCTGTCGTCAGCGTACCAGCAAATCAAGCTCAGCGACACGTCGAAACACCTGCTGACCATCAATACACACCTGGGACTGTTTGAGTACCAGCGACTTCCTTTTGGAGTAGCAAGCGCACCTGCCATTTTTCAATCGTTGATGGACCGTGTCCTGCAAGGAATTGCACAGACGTGTTGTTACATCGATGACATCATCATCGCTGGCAGAGATATGGCAGAGTGCAGCAAAATCCTGGACTCTGTTCTACAAAGATTGTCCGAGTCTAACTTGACCCTCAGAAAGGAGAAGTGCAAGTTTTTTGCGGACTCAGTTGTGTATTTGGGACACCAAATTTCCGCAAAAGGCATCCAGCCCACACAAAGCAAGGTCAAGGCAATCACAGAAGCGCCAGAACCTACCAACGTGACGGAACTTAAGGCTTATCTCGGAATGCTGACCTTCTATGGAAAGTTTCTGCGTAATCTAGCTGACACTGCGTCGCCATTGCACGAGCTCCTGAAGAAAGGACATCACTGGAAATGGGACAGCAGCTGCAAGAAAGCCTTCCAAGCGACAAAAGATCTGCTAGTCAACAGCTCAGCTTTGGCATATTACGACGTAGACAAACCGATCGGGGTGGTTTGCGATGCATCAGCCTACGGCCTTGGAGCTGTTCTGTTCCACAAGACGTCCGAAGGTGCGGAAGTGCCTATTGCCTTTGCGTCGAGAACATTAACACCCGCGGAAAAAAACTACGCTCAAGGAGAAAGAGAGGCCCTGGCTATCATATTTTGCCTGAAACGATTTCACCGTTATCTCTATGGAAGATTCTTTACAATATACACAGACCACCAGCCTCTCTTGGGAATTCTGTCTCACGACAAGGCCGCTTCAACCTTGGCCGCTGCTCGAATGCAACGATGGGCGTTGCTTCTGTCAGGCTACAACTACCGACTCTGTTATCGACGTGGCAAGGACAACGAAGCAGCAGACGCGCTCTCACGTCTTCCTCTGCCTAGGTTGTCGGAAGACGCAGAGAAGGAGTGTTTGGCGCTCCTCGATGCCACACCCATAACTGCCATGGAAGTAAGCAACGCAACCTCGGTAGATAACTTGCTTAGCCGAGTTCTGCACTTCACGCTGCGAGGGTGGCCAACGTCTGAACACGCGACAGAGCTGCAGCCATTTTATATTCGTAGAAGTGAACTCTCAGTAGAGGAAGGTTGCCTGACATGGGGGCTGCGTGTCATAATACCGACAAAACTTCAAAGTACAGTCCTCTCCTTGCTACACGAAGAACACCCCGGCATGTGCCGCATGAAGATGCTAGCACGAGGATTCGTCTGGTGGCCGAATCTCGACAAAGACATCGAAGAGTGTGTTCGAGGCTGCAAGGTTTGCCAAGTTGTTCAGGCAGCCGCTCCGGTCGTACCTCTACATCCATGGACGTATCCACAACAAATCTGGCAACGCATCCACATTGACTTCGCAACCAAAAATGACGTCAACTTCTTGATTATCGTGGATGCTTATTCTAAGTGGCTGGAAGTCTTTCCTATGCGTTCCACGACCACCGCCAAGACACTGGAAAAACTTCACATTGTCTTTGCAAACTTCGGACTGCCGGAGGAAATTGTAAGTGACAACGGGCCACAATTTTCATCTCACGAATTTGCGGAATTCATGAAACGAAATCTAATTAAACACATAAAAACGCCTCCTTACCATCCCGCTTCAAACGGAGCAGCCGAAAGGGTAGTCCAAACCACTAAAAAAGCGTTGCTGAAGCAAGTTCTTCATGATCAGTTCACCAAGTCCACGCGAAGCTTACAAGAGAAGCTCTCCGACTTCCTGATGGCTTACAGAAACACGCCATCAACGGTGACAAAACTATCTCCATCAGAACTCTTTCTGAAGAGGCAACCACGAATTCAACTCTCGTTGTTGAGGCCCAACTTTACTGGTGACATGCGCGACAAACAGTCGCGACAAAAACAAACAATCGACTTGGATCGTGCTCCAATGCGATCATTTACACAGGGCGACAACGTGTTTGTCAAGACGGTACAAGGCCAGTGTTCCTGGGAGGAAGGGGTGGTGGTGAAGGTCGTCAGCCCTGTGACCTATCTTGTACAGGTGCAAGGAAAGGTACGCTTCGTGCATGCAGACCACATGAGACGTCGGCAGACACCTCGGGAGCCACCCAGCACCTCGCCGTGCGAAGCACAAAGAGACTGTCCATTCGGCGATTCGCCGGCATCTCAAGAAGGAACGGCATCTCAAGAAATGCCTGACAATCCCACGACAAGCCAGGCTAGTTCAATGGTCGATACCCCGGCTTCAAAGTCAAAGTTCAAAGTGGACCCTGCTTCAACACCCTCAGCTTCGTCATCGGAAGCATCGCCACTTCAAGGGAACCCAGAAATTCCGCTGCGACGAGGTTCCCGAGTTTGGAGGCCCCCTGCCCGGTTTACTTCGGACAACTTCTCCTGAGGGGGGAAGAATGTTGTATACTGGCAAAGACGGTATTCCAGTAGGCGGCGATGGCGCGAGCTCGGCGCGTACCACGCTGCCAGAGCTCGCGCAGTGCTCGCGATCGGCTCGGACTGATTATAAAAAATGGAGCCTTTCATCTGGAACGACCTGGTCTCGGCTCTCTCGTTCGCGATTTAACAGACACGAAACAGATATCTGATGATTTCCTCTAGATAGGCCTACTAATAATAAGCAGGTATGCCACTCATGAAACATTGGTAAAATTTATGACACAAGTTTATTCAACCCTCAAAAATGTTGTTTATCGGGGACTGTTTAGACAGCGCATGACACCTCAAAACAAAATTTTGTTCAACCAGCAAAAATGTCTCTTGTACAGGGTGATGCAAGGAAAGGCCTGGCTCTTTAAATCGACCGCAAAATTCGGTTTCTTAACCTATCGCGCTACGACTTTGTGCAGCTTTGCCCACAGATGGTGCATTTTTTTTGTAAACTTTGCAAAGAGCGAACTTACCTGAGGAAAAAGTAAAGAAAGAAAAAGGCTTAGCTCCTATGGAAACGCAGCGAAGCCACCGGTCTGCAAACAACACGGCGCCGTTTCGCACGGGAGACAAGAGATGGCGCAATGAACGCCGCCAACAAATGAGCATACGGTGCCGAGAGCGGGCGTCTTTTGCAGACAATCTTTTCGACTCATAAGCGGTGCGCGTTCCGCAGGCGGCAACATTCGCAGAAACAAAAACAGGCGCTGTAACAACAAGGAACTACTGTTCCTTGTCTGCTAAAGACGCCGGCTCTCAGCGTCGTCTGCTGGTTGGTTGGCGGCAGTTGGCGTCGCGACAGCTTGCGCCATTTCTTGTTTCCCGTGCGAAACAGTACCGTGTTGTTTGAAGACCGGTGGCTTCGCTGTGTTTCCATAGGAGCTAAGCCTTTTTCTTTCTTTACTTTTTTCTCGGGTAAGTTTGCTCTTTGCAAATTTTACAAAAAAAAAATGCACCATCTGTGGGCAACGCTGCACAAAGTCGCAGCGCGATAGGTTAAGAAACCGAATTTTGCAATCGATTCAAAGAGCCTGGCCTCTCCTTGAATCACCCTGTACTTGTGTGAATGCTGTGACGTAAAGCCACGCCTCCACATCACAGCGTCCACGCAAGTTGCTGTTGAAACTGCAGTGCAGCACCCCTTTTTGTCGCTCATGTCTCCTCTGCTTCAGAGACGTATATAGGGAGAGTTTAACCATTCGTTGGAATGTATACGAGGCAAATAAGGAAGCACCATTGGCCGAAGGTGGGCCGGGCATGTTCCAGAGCATTTTCAGAAATGCAAATATGGTCAACCAGAAGCTGCGCATAATACCCTGGTGGTGGTTGCGAAAAGCAAAATTAATAAGTGCGTCGTGGTAACTCTCTGTGACTGGAAATGTGGTGCACATGGTGTTTTGATCACGGTCATGCAACATCATGGTGGGAGATACATAAAGATATAGAAGATATAAAAAGCATGCACGACCAACAGAACGATTGACATAATCCGAGCGCCGGGAATCTGCCGTGGAAGCAGTCCGACTTTGTTTGAGCAAAACAGAAATCATGTAGCACAATCGTTTCTTACATCTTCTTGCATAACCATAATGGAAACATTTTGTGCACCATAACCATGAAGAGGTACTGCATTTAACCCTTACGCACTTATTAAAACTGTTTCTCACTGCCACGGCTGGGAAATTCTTTTCGGCTTCTGGTTGGCCAAGAGATCTTGTCAAGCCCTCTATTTGTGTCCCGGTGTTAGGCATCTGCATTGCCCTAACTTCGTTTGCGCTTTCTTCTCTGTTCTAAACTCCCAAACTTAATTTGAGCAACGGGCATCGATGGCGACAGTCCCTTGGTCATCGTGACACCACTGCTCGGTTTTAGGGTACACGAATAACGACAGAAAGCGTTGAATGCTGTCTGAGGACCTATGTATCTTGCACGGAATTTGGCAAGGTGAGTGCGGCTGTTTCTACATGACCCCAATCTCCGGTGGCAGTGGTTTGCTTCCGTAAACTGAAAAGACTTTTCTTCAACGTCACCCTCTCGACCGTGCTCGTAACATTTTGTGAATGGAGCGCACACCGAACTTAACGCTGTACCGTCGATGAACATGGGGTACGCTCGCAAGGTGCGTGCAAGTTTTCTCGAGATAATTGCTGCTTCAGCTTGTAACATTTTCTAACTGAATTTATCTTAATATTGATATTTCAAGTTGTTGACAATTACTCAATTTTATTAACTACAACGCTGAGTTGAAGGCTCATTTTCGCCGCCGGGTGTGGCTGAAAATTGTCGAAAAGCTTGTTCTATTGGTTTTCCTGAATCACGATCTCCTGAGCAATACCAGAGAGCCATGAACCTATGTTGACCGTCACAATGCGACTAGATTTTTCTTATTTTAAAAATTAGTACATAATGTAGCCGGGAAGAAGCCTTCAATTTCTGTTGCTGAAAGTTGAAATATGCTCATGCATCAATTCCGAATCGTTGAATCATTGACCGACTCGCTCCGGCAAAAGGCCCATCTCGACTTTGCTGTTTTCAGTTCTCGACAAAAGACACACTCGTTGGCACGGGATCCTCAAGTAAAACGTTTATAAACACCGATGCATGAGCATGTTTCTATGTTTATAAACAGTGATGCATGAGCATGTTTCTATGTTTATAAACAGTGATGCATGAGCATGTTTCAACTTTAAGCAACAGAAATTGAAGGTTTCTTTCCAGCTACATTATGTACTAATTTTGAAAATAAGAAGAATCTAGTCGCATTGTGACGGTCAGCATGGGCTCATGGCTCTCTGGTATTGCACAGGAGATTGCGATTCAGGCAAAGCAACAGAACTAACTTTTTGACAATCGCTAGCCACACCTGGCGACGAAAATCAGCCTTCAACTAAGTGCTGTAGATAATAAAATTGAGTCAATGTCACCACTTCGAAATATCTATATTAAAATAAATTCAGTTCCAAAATGTTACAAGCTGAAAGCAAATATCAGGAGAAAACTTGCACACACCTTGCGAGCGCACCCCGTGTTCATCGACGGTACAGAGTTAAATGTGATGCCCACTCCATTCACAAAATATTCCGAGCACAGTCGAGAGGATGGCGTTGGCGAAAAGTCTTTTTGATTTAGGGACGCAAGCCACTACTGCCGGAAATCGGGGTCATGTGGAAAGCGATGGAGCTTAAAGACACTGCAGTCGCACTCGCCTTGCCGGATTTCGTGCAAGCTACACAGGCTCTCGGACAGTATTCAATGCTTTCTGTCGTTATTCGTGCACCGTATAACTGAGCAACGGTGCCTTGATGACCGGGGGACTGTTGCCATCCAAGCCCGTGGCTCTAATTAAGTTTGGGAGTTTAAAACAGAGAACAAAACACGAACGAAGTTCAGGCAATGCTTTCACCGAACACCGGCAAAGCCTCTCACCTGGGGCTTTCACTGTCTTTAACACTCCAGCAAGGGGGAAAGCGCCGGTAGCCCTTTCCCCTTTTATCTCTCGCACTCTTTTAGTAAGACAGTTTATACACGGTTCTGCTCTGCTTTAACCCCGTTAAACAAACTTCTTACCAAGCACCGGTGCACTGCGGAAAAGCGACACCAGCGGAAGCAAGCTCCACGGGTGTTGCTTCTCCGCAGTGCACCGGTGCTCTGAAAGAAGTGCGCTCAACGGTGCTGCGAGAACAAAAAGTATGCACGAAAACATTGTTCGAGTTAAGCGGCTTATGAATACATTGAAAACATAGCGGGTCAACCAAAGTTTTGAAATTTGTTTGACTTAACCAGAAGTATTAAATATCCGAGTTTGAATTATCGCAAGCCTACTGTATATACTAAGGGAGATCTGGCTCAATCGAATGTGCTTAACATCACTGAATAGTTGTGCGATTTTAATTGGCTAGTTTTATTTCTCAAGCACTTGATATGTTCGGTATTCAAATCAATGCCAATTTTTAAATTGGTTCAATTTATGGGGTTTTTTATTTTATATGTCATGTTTAGTAGGAGCTAGGCTAGTTGGTAAGCACGTTGCTCACTTACTTTAACCATGCATGTCATATACAATTTGTTGCAATTGTGTTTGAATGCAAATCCTCTTCTGCTCTTTATTTCAAGCTGCTCTTACATGCACCATGAAGATACCGAGGAGGTCTTCAATTGAATGACAACTTCAAGCACAAGTATGGAGGGGCATCTAAATGGCCAGCACAAGGACAACTATAATGTAAATTTTCTCCAAAGTTAAAGCAAGGCATGCCTTCTTCCAATAAAGGTATTGTGGCGAAACTTCTTAATTGGTTCGTTTGTTGAGCTGTCATCTATAGGAACAGCCGAGTTCACACAAACAAAATCCTGGCATTGAGAAGTACAGGTTGTGTGCTCTTTCTCTTTTGCAAAACATGAACTTTTTGGCTGAGGATGAAAGATTATTCAAGTTCATATTTTAAATGACGGAGCTATGAACTCTCCATACCAATCTACCCCAAAAGCTTCATGTGACTTGGGCTTGCTTGAATATGGAAGCTTTTTGCACTAAATAATGAAGCACTTGACCTTTACGTCTTTTTGAACTGGACTCTCCGTAAAAACAAGGCATATAATTTTATAGATTGGCGAAATGTCTGTAGCCTACATTATGGACAGCTATCCATATGAAATGTGAAAGCTGTCCACACTAAATAACGAAGGACTATACCTTTCCGAATTATATAAGGCCAAAGCTACGAGTCATCCGCACCAGTCCTGCACCTCTGATACGTCAGGTGACACCCCTGGCAGATCTAGAGCTCTGCCAGGTGAGTCGCATGATGTATCGAAGGTGCAGGTGGTACGGATGGCACGAGGCTTTGGCCTTATAAGGCGGAAAGGTATAGTCCTTCGGTATTTAGTGCAAATAGCTTTCACATTTCCTACGGATAGCTGTCCGTAATGTGGGCTACAGACGTTCCGTCGTTCTACGAAATTATATGCCTTGTTTTTACGGACGGTCCAGTTTCTAGATTACGGCAAACCATACCGGCAATATTGAACCAGCAACTTTTATCCGTAAAATGGAAAACGGATAACCGTCTGTAAAGTGAGCTACGGACGTTTCGTCATTTTACGAAATTATATGCCTTGTTTTTACAGACAGTCCCGTTTTTAGATTACGGCAAACCATACCGGCAATATTGAACCAGCAACTTTTGCCCGTAAAATGGGGTGAAAATTTTTTACAGTGTACCCAGCCATGTTTACATGTCTGCCGCGATCGTCAGTACACGCGCCTTGATATCTTTGAGCTGTGAATCCAGCGATGTGTGGCGTTTTCAATACGCTTCTACCATACTGACCGCGGTCGCCGAGTGCGACTCATGCAGTTCCCGAGTGGGCGACGGCGTCGAAGACGCGATCAACGGAGATGTCGTGGGCGTCGCCTTTTGCGGTACCCACGCTATTTTTGTGAAATAACTGGCCCCAAAGCTCGAGTCCGAATGCTTGTTTTGGGTCTGCCCAAGTTTGATTATTCTAAAACCCCCTAATGTTCACTTCTCGTTCGACGCGTACAATGCAAACAAAGAAGTATGCTTACCAACTGCGTTGAGTTGCTCGTTCTGTCGCGTCGTCGGTCTTCCGCGCTCTTCTTAAACATAATCATCACAAGAGAAAACTTCACAGATAGATAAACTTTATTAAATTAGCACATTTCCATGTCTAAACGCCTTTCCATCCCGCGACACACATGTACTATCGGAAACAATATGAGCTTGAACGCGCCTCCGCGTGTCGCCGCTACCTGAGGCGCCGCCCTGCGGCGCCGTTGTGAGGTTTTGCGCATGCGTGTAGAAATCCTGTCGCTGTTCTCGCTTTGACTGTCAACCCCCGTCTGTCGTCTGCTATGCGCGCGCTGGGGGCCGCTCGTGTTGTCGTCTGCTATGCGACTTGTGTATTTCCGTCACGACTCAGACAAACGTCTTAACATGATTCACGAGTTTCCTGTGTGATAACGCAATGCCCACATTTGATACGTGATAAGTAGCTGGCTTCTTTTATTGGGTCGCGATACAGCGACAACAGACGAATGGAATAAAGACAAAATATCTGCAAAACTTAGCGTTCAACTGCGGTGAGCCCGGAAAACATTCAGTTGAGTGAAAAATGGCTAGAGTTCCTGACGACGAACGGATCAACATAGTTGAGCTGTCCCTCCGAGGCTACTCTCAGAGGGCTATATCCAGCATGGCTGGAAGACCGCTGAAAACGGTGAACCGGATAATACAAGCATATTGGGACGAGCTGTCCATGGCAAACACAACTCGCGTAGAAAGCGCGTGTGTCCGCCGGAGCACGCTATGTTGTGCGGCAGACGACAACACGAGCGGACGCCAGCGCGAACACGAGTCGCATAGGAGACGACAGCGTGAGCGACCGCCAGCGCCCACAGGAGTCGCATAGCAGACGACAGCTCGAGCGGACGCCAGCGCGAACACGAGTCGCATAGGAGACGACAGCGTGAGCGACCGCCAGCGCCCACAGGAGTCGCATAGCAGACGACAGCTCGAGCGGACGCCAGCGCGAACACGAGTCGCATAGGAGACGACAGCGTGAGCGGCCGCCAGCGCCCACAGGAGTCGCATAGCAGACGACAGCACGAGCGGCCACCAGCGCGCGCATAGCAGACGACAGACGGGGGTTGACAGTCAAAGCGAGAACAGCGACAGGATTTCTACACGCCTGCGTAAAACTCCACAACGGCGCCGCAGGGCGGCGCCTCAGGTAGCGGCGACACGCGGAGGCGCGTTCACGCTCATATTGTTTCCGATAGTACCCAACGGCCCAACGCCACAACGCAATGGAAAAAGAAAAACAAAAACAAATAACTGGTGTCGCTACCGATGGGGCGTCGAAGACGCGATCCTTAAAATATGAAACCGAAACCAGTAAAAGTTACAATACTGAAACCGAAACTGACCAAATCGCGATAGAGGGGCGCGATTCACACGATGCATCTTGCGTTGCGAAACCAGGTTTTGGGACCAGAATCCCCGTCTGAACGCGACCAAAAAAGTGGCGCGTGTTCCTCGCTTCTGGAGCAATTTTTCTCTGAAACCTCACCAACGTTCGTGAATCACCCGAAGGAGAAACGCGGACGCTGCCAATGGCAACTCTACTTCGCTATGACGTCTGACCTTCGAGGAGGAGCGAGCTTTTGGAGGAGTCTGATTCTCGGCCGATTCCGTATCCGAGCCGAAGCCAAAAGAAAACAAACGAACATGGCGACCGACAAGCGGAGAAGCGGTGCGTACGGGCGACGAGTCTTGGTCCTACTCGGTCGCAGGTGTGTGAACGGCGCCTACAGTACGGTTTGGGGGCGCGGTGCAGATTCGTCAACAGTCGCGGCGGGTGCAAGCACCGTATATACACATGACAACTGGGGATAACGTTCTTTATTAGCGGTCCAAAAATGTCCGAAATGCTTCGAGATCATCTCGCGGTCTTTCCCGGGTTTGGCATCTCGCGGTCTTTCCCAGTGAGCCTAATCTGACGAAATTCATTGAGTGCTATAAATAAAACAGGCTGTCTCATCACACTGTGCTAACTTCATATCATTTTGATGCAAAACGCTTTGTATTCCCGGCGCAGATGACAAGGTTTGGCGAAATTCTCGTGAGTCAAATCGTCACAGGTTTCGCGCGTCAAACTCCACGTGTGAACAGGCCGATTTCGCGAAATCTCGGTTTCGCTAAAGTATGGCGCGTTCAAAAGATGCATTGTGTGAATAAGCCTTTAGGAGTAAAAAAGGGTGAATACAGTTTTTATTATAAGCGCAGGAAATAAATCTGTATATCATAACTAGCACCGAAGCGCTATTTGTTGCGGGTGCAATTCAGTAGGGATTAGTTGTTTTTTTTTTGTTTTTTGATAACACTCATTTTTATGTGTAATGAGTAAACTCAAAATAATAGCTATTGACCTCACTTGAATTTGTAATGAGTAAATTCAAAATAATAAATATTGGTTGTGTAGTGATAAAACTCATTTAACGTTGAGTTTCTTTTGAGTTTCATTTGACGATATAAAAACATATTAGTCGCTGAATTGAAACTGAAAAGAAACTCAACGTTCAATGAGTTTTATCATTAAAAACTATTATTTATTATTTTAAACTGTATAAAAACACATTAGAAGATCAATTAAAACTCATTGTTCATTTTTGTAAGGGTAAACAAAAGAAAATGCAACGCCCCAGAACTCAGCCCTGGGGCACACCAGAAATAACAGACCAAATATCCGAGTAGTTATCTTCAATGCTAACAAACTGCTCTCGATCGGAAAGAAATTACCCTATCCATCCCGACAGAGCTTCGTTGTTTAACATAGGGTTTGCACATTAACTTTCTGTGGTTCACCTTATCAAAGGCCTATTTATTATCCAAAAATAACATCGACCTGGCCTCTACTATGTAAAGTTTCAAGAATAAATGCACAATTTCCGTCAGGTGCGTAACAGTAGAAAGCCCCTTTCGGAATTTATGTTGGCAGCTGTCTAGTAAGCCGTGCTCAGCTAAGAATGTATTAATATGCTTGGAGATGATGTGCTCAATTATTTGACCGCATGTTGATGTTAAGAAAATGGGGCGATAATTTGCCGGGAAAGATAAATTTCCCTCCTTAAATAGTGGAATCGCTTTACCCAATTTCCAGTCGCTTGGGTCCAAAGAACTATCAAGCGATTTCAAAAAAATAAGCCATAAATATTTGGACGACCATTTGGCATAGCTTTTTAAAAACGCATTTCAAATTGGGTTCGGTCCTCCTGCATCCGAAGGGGACTTTTTTGTTGCTTCTCGAGATCAAGAAGCAGCGAAAAAATTCCCTGCTGAGATAACTATACATCAGGAATTGCTGGTATACTGGGGAATTCACTACACTCGGGTAGTGTGCCGTCATCACAAGAAAAAAACTGTAGAAAAAGAGCATCTAAAAACATTCGCGATGTTTTTCTTTCTAAAACAAACCCGTCATCTGTTACAAGTTTAGTCGCGCCAGGCTTTCGAGGTGTAAGATGCTTCCAAACCTTTTTATTTGAGTGCTGCACGAAGCTTCTCATGGTTACGTTAAAATAATAGTGCTTGGTTTTTTTTTTATCAATGGCTTAAGATTTTTGCTTACGCACCGTAGCTTATCACGCACTACATCTGCCTGCGATTTGCGCACTTGCAACCGACACATTGAAACTTTACGTTTATACTGTACTACGTCTCTAGTAACCCACGGGTTAGTAGTGCGGTTCCTTTTCACCTTTTCCGGGACATGTTGAGCAATGCAATGCGTAGCTTGGGAAACGCACCTCGCTAAGAAACGTTTTGTGGAGAAACCAGTAGCAAACTGAAGGCTGAATATAAAATATTGAGCCCTCGAGCCCATCTTGTTCTATGTAAAATACTTCCAAATGAGTCCATTTTGGGAAATCCTGTCTCAAAGTGGGGATGGTTCAGTCGTCTTTATGCATTCGTTCACCTTTGGATATTTGTGCACACGCGCCTCGCCAGGTAACTTTTTACGGATGAACCAGTGCCTGACTGAAGGCTGAATATAAGATCTACAGCCCTCTAGCCCATCCTGGTACTAAGTAAAATACTTCAAAATGGGTCCTTTTTGGCAAATCCTGTCTCAAAGTGGGGACGGTTCGCTCGCCTTTATGCATTTGTTCACCTTTCGATACCGCCGCCGGCAATCGACAATGATGCGGAGCCGCGCCTTCTCCGCCATTTGTGCGGGGAGACCGAGCCCAACACACCTTGCCGGCACACTCGACCGCGTCCGCCTCACCGCTGAGTGGACTCGACGGGCACACCTATCCACGGATGCCACCCAGGTTGTCCTACCCGCATAGTGGTACTTCCTCACGGAGTAAGAAAGTAAATTAAACCCAGTTACGGGGTAAAAAAGTAAATTAAACCCACACACTAAACATTGTAGACCAATATTTGTTTAAAACGAGTGTAAGAAGGGTTTAAGACAGGAAAAACACCATTCTTTTATCCTTTTTACACGATTCATGAGTGTCGCTGGGCCAAAAAAGGGCGTGATGATGATTTACACTTACACGCCCTTTTCACGCCCCACTTGTAGTGATGGTGTCAGTAAATTATGGAAAAAAGTATGAATTTCGCGCCCTTTATTCACAAGGTGCGAAAGGGGCTTGAATGTGGTGCAGTTGAATACAACCATGATTTCATAGCCGCTTACGTTTAAAGTGTTGTAAAACCGTCGATGATGTGCGGCGGTACTAACACCGAATATGATCGATCGACACATATTGATCAAACTCTCCGCCCGACACGAGCCAAAAATTGCGTGTCCCGCGTTCATAAAGTTTACCAATTCAACTTTCATTTTAAAAATCGCCTCCGGTCGAAGAAGATAAATGCAGACGTACCAAAATACAGCCCAGGCAGCGCACAGTATTGTGTCGATATTGACCTTAAATCTGAAAAATATTGCCGGTACCCTTTTCATGTAGCCGATATCTGTAAACAATCGGATGGGTCGCCACGACGCCAACCTGACATACCGAACTCGACGCTGTTTTCTGTTCGGTTTCCAGAGTGTCTCTTTAGAGTCGGCAATGCCGGCAGCATATTATTATTTTTTGACCGCGTCAAATGCGACGTTGAAAAATTCTGGAGTTCTTATTTTTGGTAGCACCAGCTTACTTGAATCGGCCTCGCACTACTTATAGCAGCTTCGTTAAGATTTTTTTTTTTTTTTTTTGCGTAGCTCTCAACAAACAATGCCGCGAGGCAAGCGAAAGGCCATATTCATGCCACGCCTGCTAGGGTTTGCGAGTCTTATATCTGCATGGTGACGTCAAAATAGCAAGCGTCCTGACGCTGTTTGTCCCCGTTTTTTCTTTGGAACGCGTGAAACGGCGTCTCTTTTCTCATGCTCTCACTGTCAGTGCGTTTGACTGCGTCGCGTCGAGAAACGAAAGCCAGTCACCGGCACATCCGTGCTTCGTATGATGCATTGAGTCCAAGGAATACCTTGGCCCGCGACACAAGAAGCACGAATGTCCTTGTTTCTCGCAGTCGCAACGCAGTCGAAAACACTCAAACGCTCGCAAACGCAGCTGTGCGGGGAAGGGTGCCTTCATGTGCGCTTTGCTTAGGGTAAAGACATCTGGCCATTGTTTCCCACAATTTTCTTTTTCTTTTTTGTTCAGAAGCACGTGAAAGAGCGTGTTCCTGCACGCGGTTGTGGCGCTGACTGTGCTATTGGGCAGGAGATCGAACTATAGGGGGCGCTCTGACCCGTTTGTTTTCCCCACGCTCGGTGTTTACTCAACACAAGGCCTGTACACATGCCAACAGGCCTTATGGGACTGGCCATGTCATCTTCTACAATAGAGCGCGGGGCACAGTTTAATGTAAAAAATACTAACAATCGACGAAGCGATGTTAAGTGCCGGATCTATCTTCTGAGAATGCGAGCTTGACCCACTTAGGCTTTTGTGCTAAGCTGGGACCGTGCATGCTGCATTGTTCATGCAGGCCGTCGTGGAAACAAAAGAGCCCCTCCTCCCCCTCGCTGGAGAACACGAACTCTAGTCGAACGCTGACGCCGCGTTCGGTTATGTCGGCCGAGCGCTGCGTCATTGTGTTTGTTGTCCCCATCCGTGTAATTGATAAGTTAACCGCTTGGGGCGTAACGGTCTGCCCTCCTCCCCAATAGCGACATTTTGTTTTCGTCGTTTTCTTTGTATTTTACCTGTAACCGCGTGCTGTCGGCATCGGCTACTACAAAGGGTGGCATCACCCTTAACAGAAGTACATTCAGGCACCCTAGTGCGGGGAATTTAGCTTTGATCCGTGCTTCGTCCGAAATAATCTTTCTTTTCTTGTTTTTTTTCGTATGCTTTCCGCATTAAAGCCGGCACGCGGCTACATGTGCGGCAGTTGGAGACTCAGTTTTGTAATACCCAAAACATCTCCTGACGAGTCCCTTTTCGCGGCGCTCACTGGACATTGCAGGAGGCATATACACCAACTCATGTTCACAAACAAACTGGAGCGCCCCTGGCGAACGCCACCGGCGCCACGCATGCGCGATGGAGTGTGGGCAAGACGCTCGCCGCCGCCCATAAACAAACCACTGAAATGCAATGTTGTCGTCGTCGGTATGAGTCCCCGTGCTCTTTTTTCCCACTTGAATTATTGATTATACGTCTTCCTGGCAATGTCTACTACTTCCGTGGCCTCAGAGAAATTACCGAGGCTCGTTAGACAGCAAAACTTTGCGTGAATAGTCTGACATGCGGTGATTCATACCGCGTGGACGCCGCAGAATGGACACTGAAGCCTCATTCGCATGATGATATTCCGCTCGCAATTTTCAGTCGCGACGCCGCTAGAGCTGCCAAAACGCGAGCCGTAATTAAGATGGTTGACATCGATACTGAAAATCGCAAGCAGGATCGGTAACAAATCGATGCTGGCCACTGGTAACAGTAATCAACTTCGCATTGTATCTAGTGCTTACATCAGTCAACTTTCAAACTTAAAAGTCGTTTGAGGCCTGCACTTACTTATTATCGGAATTACCGGAACAACGTTTGGTCGACGGACCGTTTGAAAGAGCAGACGACAGTTCGAACGATCAGGTGGCCCTTTGAACTTGAAGAAGCACTGAACGTAGTCCGCAGGGGGTCCGCACAACTTGGTGTTTCTCCCAGGTTGATGCAGTTCGAAAACAAATACATCTGATGACCAGACGTATTTGCAAATTCAACCCAAAGTTCTTTCCGCCGGCGGCGTATGGTTTACCCTTTTCATGGCACATATCCACGCTCTCGGACTAACCGAACACATGAAAACCAACCTTCAAACCTTTCTCGATTCTTTTGGTACAGTTCCAGTTGCGGCGTTTTGACGATAATGCACTGGTTTTTCAGGTTTTTTTTTTTTTTTTCAAAACAACGCAATAACGCACGTTTCGCATGATGTCTTCCAACCACAGGGCGAGACCGGAAGTGCGCTCGACGTGCCACCACAGCGCCGGAGTTGTGTTGGTGTATACAAAACAGCAGTTTTCTGTTATGGTGCCCCAGCTTCTTTTGTGTCGTCATGTGGTCGTGAACGAGCTCAAAGGACGCTTCTAGCGAATCAAAGGGATGGAGCGAAACGCGTGACCGCTCTTTGTCGGAAAAGAACGCTTTGGTCCAAACCTTATTACGTGGCTCACCCTGACGCGCTGATTGGCTCACTGGGGTCATTCTTCGCCGTTTGCCAAGTTATGGTGATATGTAGGGCCGATCGTGGGACCGGTTTCCGAAAACCGCTCTTTAGTGTTCTGCTTTTTCTGCGTTGCAGTCGTGGCCGTGGTTTTTCGTCGTGAACGTCCCGTATACATCCATGCAAACTTTTAGGTAACGGTTGTCTATCCCGATCGAAACGACCATCAGAGACTTGTGATGCTCCGTGAAACATTCTTGATGGCCCATCAGACCTTTTTGATGCCCATCACACTTTTGATGGACCAGCACATGTTCTTGACGGCCCATCACATCTTCTTGATGAACCATCACACATTCTTGTTGGTCTAACATACCTTATCTGATGGCCCAACACACCCTCTTGGTGGTCCATTGGCCTTTTTTGATGGACTGAAAGGCTTACTTGATGGTGTCTGATGGAGAATAAAACATCATCTGATGGTGGCTGATGTACCAATAAAGGCATCTGTTTGTAGTCGAAGACCGTCAAAACGTTTCGTTTAGTGTCTGACGAACAATCGGAAAGTTTTGATGTTGCCCGGAGGATGCCATCAGGATATCTAGAATGATAATTAGAATGCAAAAAGTCTGATGTTTCTTCTCATGACATATTTCGGTGGTGGAAAGAGCCTGACTATAATAGGGGGGTTACAGCTGTATCCGAGAGAAGTCGCCAATGATTTCACGTCGTTGCGCATGCGTGAATTACATTCGGTGTGTAAAGCTGACAGCGGCTTGACTCGATAAATGTGTGTTCAATCCGTAATGATCCACCTCAACAATTGCCCTAGGATAGTCAATAGGTAACGAAGACACTCTCTTATAAACTCAGTTATATTTCTTCCACCATAGTTTCGCTTTGAAATGTTTTATTATCCGTTGGGAAAACAATTTGTTGATCCGTTTCTTAAGCGAATTAGATACTTTTCACGATTTAATTGGCAGAGAATGTGCCAGAAAACCTACTTTGCTTCATAGAAAATTCATTAACTAGGCGTTCATCTACTGGGAACTAAACGTTTGCGAGCAAAAACGTTGGCAAAGCCGCGAATGCGATAATACGATGCGTCATGCATTCTCGGACCGACTAGACTTAGTGTATTGCACGCTGTCGCACGACGCGGTCGTGTCCAGCATCGAAGGTGGGGACAGAGTGCAGATAGCCACTGAACGGACACCGATCAAGTTGCTGCCCGCCGTGGAGTTTCGAAAGTTGTGAGTGGGTTAAGCCATTCCCTCTTCCCTCTTGTTTTTGCGATTTAATAATTTAACCTTGAATCATTTCTAAATAGAAATGATAACATGCCATAAACAAGATATAGACTGCTTTCAGGTTCCTACAAGGATTCTAAAAGGTACCCTAACGATTCTGATGTTGCTTTTTGATATAATATTGGGCACAGAATAATGTTCGCAATTGACTGTAATGACAGAGGCATGTGTAGCAACCACTGGTCGTGTCGGAAGTTTAAACAATAGGAAGGTTGGACAAATTGCAAAACTAGGCATTTCAGCATTATGTAGGTTACGCCTTGTACAAACGTTGCTTGCAATGGAGGTCATGGGCAAAAGTCGTAAAGACAAGAAAGATCAGAGCGGTACACATTATTTTGGTCTTGACTCGTTATGGGGTGAATTTGTATGTGTACATTTTTTTTTGTGAAACTTTATTTGCCTCACCTTTTTAACATTTCGCGTTACGAGTCCACTATGATTCTTCTGTCATCAGGATGACAGAATAATGCTGAATGCATGAGCGCCAAGCGTCATATGCCCTTCAAATAAGGCCAGCTGAACAAGAAGAAACATACACACAAAGAAAAGACCATACGCACCACTGTACTTACAACGGACTTTCTTCATGTGTATATTTATTCCAGTTCAGCTGACCTTATCTGAAGTATAAAGCAACTGGCTCAGCTTAAGGCTGTCATATTTCAGACAGCTTTTCGGGCTCAGACTGTTTACAATCAACAGGGCAATGCGGATGCGGAAGACCTTCTCGTAGTTTGAACTACGAGAAGGTCAGTATCACCTTTCTTCAAGGATTCAGGCTGAAACCAGATGGCTTCAAGGAAAGTTTTGGAAAGAGCAAGCCTGAGGAGGCAGAGACAAGCTTACAGTTTAGCACACGACTGACGAATTATTTCGACAGATGGCTGGAGGTGGCGCAGACAGACAAGACGTACGACGCGCTGAGGGATAGGCTGATTGCTGAGCAATTCTTGTGTTGCTGTCACGCAAAACTGCCCATTTTGCTTAAAGTGCGGGAGGTCAGCTGAGCACAAAGAATGGCAGGGTCAGCAGACCAGTATCTAGAGGCGCAAGGAAAAAGCAACCTGGGCGTGATAAGGGATAGGGTAGGTGCAGCAGAGCCACAACGGCGATATCGCCAGGAGGAGTGAACAAAAGGGTGGACTCAAAAGAACACCTCCTATATGCTTTCTATGCCGCAAGACCGGCCATAAGGCAAGTGCCTGCAGAGGTGGATACAGACAGACGCACACAGGCGTATCGTGTTAGGAGTGCGGTAAAGTAGGACATAGAGCCAAACAGTGCAGAAATAAATCAGAAGATAAAGTAGCATGATTTCTCGACAACGTAAGAAGTACACAAAGGACCAGCAAAGCTTAGGGGAAAGAAAATAAGGAGTCCGAAATGTCATCAGTTACAGACAGTGTTTCAAAACACCATATGGGGTTATAATGCCAGTGGTGGAGGGTAGACTGCATGGGAATAGTAGTTCAGTGCTTAGAGATAGCGGTTCAAATACCGTATTAGTGAGAAAAATTCTTGTGCGCGATGCGGAACTGACTGGGACATCCACGGGGGTGATCCTGGTGGACGGGACTTTGAGAACACTGCCAGACGCCATAATTGACATTGAGAGTCCTTATTACATGGCTAAATAAATTCAAAGTGCACAGAGGATCCGCTATATGACCTGATTCTAGGCAATATCCCCGGAGTCCGAAAAGTTGACAGTCCGGATCGAGAGTGGCGCCGACGAAACGCCGCTATAAGACCCCAAGTAAAACAAAGACTGGACGAAGTCTCTCACGGTAGTAACGATGCCATGTCGCCAGCCGTGAAGAGCAACCCACTACGAGGAACCCGGGAAGCCGAGAGTCTAAGCACAAAATCAAAGGAAAGACCGAATCACACGCAGATTGACAACAAAGTTTCATTTGCAGTGAAAGCAAAAAATCAGGTCGAAAGTGAAGTAAAACCACTGCCACATATTAAAGTACAGGTCATAGAACTACTGGAAGTCACAGCGCTACAACTAACGAAAGAGCAGAAGTCGGATGACAGTCGGCGGCGATGCTTTGAGAACCTTGACAAAAGGGTGCGGAAGTGGAGGTGTGGTGTAACCACACAGTACGTTGTGGAAGATGGTATGTTGTTTCGCCGATGCAAGTTCAGCTCGGGAGAAGGCGGGCTCCAGCACATCGCACCAACAAGGTATCGAGAAAGTGTAATGGAGCTCGCTCATGATTGAATCATGTCTGGCCACCAAGCGGTAAAAACTACCTCCGCAGGAGTAGCGGAAGATTTTTTCTGTCTAGGAATGCAAGGGGATGGGAAACGCTACGGGAGATCATGCAGCGTGTGCCAGCGTACAATACCAAAAGGAACTGTGAAGAAGGCGCCACTGATATCCATGCCTATAATTGAAACGCCATTTCACCGGGTGGCCATTTTTATTATTGGACCAATAACAAAGAAGTCATCGACTATGGTCGACATGGGGACGAAGTACCAAGATGCAGTGGCGTTGAGATCTATTGACACACCACAGGTAGCAGAGCCCTAGTAGAGATTTTTTCTCGTCCGACTGGCTGAAGAGGCCGCCGGGACACAAGACCTCCTGGCCAGCATCTAAAGCGGTGCCTCCTGCCTCCCCGGCCTGGTGCCAAGGGGGGAGGGAGAATGCCAATTCTGTCGGACAATAAATGTTCTTTCCTCCTCCTCCTTCTCGATATGGAATACACAAAGAAATTTTAAGCGATCGAGGTTCGAACTTTACCTCAGATCTCATGAAAGAAATAAGCCACCAGTTATCGTTTAGGCAGCTATTGACCACTCCATACCCTTCAATGTGCATTGGGCTAGTTTTAAGATTCAGTGCCACAATCTAACATATGCTGCGCACAACGTGTGAAGAACACCCCACCGACTGGGACAGGTATATACCCGCACTTCGTTTCGCTTACAGGGGAGTACCCCAGGCAAGTCTAGTATTTGCACAGTTTGAGATGCTGTACGTGCGTAATGTGAGAGGCCCATTGACCATACTTAAAGGAGGTGTGCAAAGGTTTTAACGTTGAAAGAATTGGCATTTTCTGCTTTTGATATTGTTCGCTCTGTCACAAATGTCAGAAAACACACCTCCTTTCATCGAAATGTTGCGATTCCGCCGCGTAATAGCGAGGCAAAACTTGGAATATTTCCCGACCTTCAGCCACGAGCGGTGGCCTTGAGAAACAAGCGGCGTGACGTCACTTCGGTAGCTGTAAAAAGGATAGCAAGTTGTGCGAATACCTGCTCGATAAAAGGTAACTTTGTTATAAATCTTGTCGTTCGAACATATATATAAATGCGGCAAAACCCTGGTATTATCGACAAAAACTTTTATTATACGGAGTTTTAGTGGCGCCATCTATACTAGGTCCACACAACCGCGAACAGCCGCCGGAAGCCGGGGGGGGGGGGGGGGGGGGGGGGAGGGCGACAGCGCCGGGCGGGCAAGGAAAGGGTGGTCACGCGGTCGCGAGCGGATGGGTTTTCGCAGCTCGCTGATGGCTCTAAAGAGAGAACTTTTTCGACCTCCACGCCTACCCAAGTGACGTCACTGTGCACGTGACCCGGAAGACGATGCACGAGTTGAGAGGTGGCAAAAACCTGGATCTTTTTCATTTTTAAAAATAAAAACTAGGGTATCCAGGCAAAATCTGTTTGATGTAGTTCACTGCAGAAGTGTCAGGCATCAACTTCCACAATTATTTAAGCAAAGCCCTGAAATTGTTGCACAGCGCCTTGGAAGGGGTACTGAACCAGGGAATTTAGTGTCCATAATAAGTGGCGCACGGTCTTTCCACGAACCAGCAGCCACCTGTGTGCGCGAGCACACGCAACAAAAATGACGTCAAGACCTGCATTCGCGGTTAAGATGACTGTGAAATGTATGGGCTTCAGGCCAAAGGAGAATAAAGACAAGTTTTTAATATACACAGTGGTGTCTGGTGTAAAAGGTAAGCGAATAATTGATCTAACAATTATTAAAGATTTGAGCGTGCTGGTGATCTACATTGACTTAAAACGAAAGAAACACACAAGAGGACGAAACAGACGACACAGCTTTCGACTTGCAACTACAGATTTACTGGGGCGGCTCGCCGCTCAGAGCTCGACTTGGGGAGGCAATGGGGAAAGGGGGGAGGGGGATGAGGGGAGGTGTAAGAAACAGGGAGACCGTTACGGTGGCGAACACAGCGGGCGGTTGGGAGTCTGGTCCACGGCGTGGTCTGGTCTGTGTCGCCTCTCTCGAGGATGACACCTCGCGTCATTTCGTGCCGTCAGGGGCGCGGCGGAGCGCGGGGGAAAGGGGGGGGGGGGTCATCTGAATTTCTTGGGGAAGGCGCAAGACGAACCAGAGCACCAGAGGGTCAAGCGAGAACAGTAGGCGAGAAGAAGTAAGAACAGAGGGCGGCTTTCCGGGGTTGTTTTTGTTTGCCACTGTTTTCACAAACCTTTAAGTTGTAGTGCCGCGTGGGCTGGGGGGCTCCCCACCCTCGCAGGAAGCCAATCTCTCTCTCCGAGAGGCAAAGGGAAGGGCGAGGGCTGGAAAGTTTGTTGTCGCCGACTTGATGCTTACAGATTCTACTATTTCTTTTCTGAATCGAGATCGGTGTCCCCCTATGATTCTTGTTTGGGTGAAATGGGGTGTGCAAGAGGAACATTTTTTTTTTGCGTGGACAACAACCGGATGCCTTGGGATCTTCCTCTTCTTCGTGGATCGTGCGGTGCAGGAGGATCTTGCTCGCTCCGGTTCTGGATGCAGGATATTCAGGTTCGTGGACGATTACCTCGTCGTTCACCCATCATCGACCTCGGACTTTTCTGTCCTGCATGCCTTCGCTGCCAACGCTAGGGGTCCCTCCTTCACAAAAGAGGATGCTGACCAGGAGGGGCTCCAATTTCTGGATCTCCGCCTCACCCCCTCCTCCCACGGCCTATGCTGGTCCTTCCAACTGCGCTCTCAAAGACCTGCCCTTCCTTTCACTAGCCATCATTCGAAAGCAGTAAAATCCGGCATCGTCAAATCTCTTCTCACCTCCTCTTGTAAAAAGTCCTGTCCCCACCTTATCAAGGAGAGTCTCTCGCGCCAAACGGCTAGGCTTCAGGGGGCAGGCTACTCCGCGGATCTGATTGAGAACAACATCAAAAAGTTGATCGTGCAGTCCGGGAGCCGCCCCCGCAATCACCCACCCAGATCTTTCTCCTCTCGCCCTGCATGCATTCCCTACGTGCAAAACACATCCCATCGTTTGAGTGCGCTTGCACGCAAATTCGACACCCAGGGTTCTTTTCACCTGCAAATTCAAATTGGGTGGAATGTGCAAGCGCGTCAATAGTCCCGAACCTCCGCCCTCCTGCACTAAAAAACACGCCCAGTGCTTCCGCCACTGCGCGCGAGAGAAAGTGTACACGATCCCTCTTTCGTGCGGAGCGGAGTACATCGGTCAAACGGGTCAATGTATCAACGACCGTCTCCGTGAACACGCGAGGGAAATCACGAGCCCGCCTGAGGATTGCGGCATCCGGTTGTTGTCCACGCAAACAAAAATGTTCCTCTTGCACACCCCATTTCACCCAAACAAAAATCATAGGGGGACACCGATCTCGATTCGGAAGAGAAATAATAGAATTCGTAAACATCAAGTCGGCGACAACAAACCTTTCCAGCCATTCCCTTTGCCTCTCGGAGAGAGAGATTGGCTTCCTGCGAGGGTGGGGAGCCCCCCAGCCCACGCGGCACTAGAACTTAAAGGCTTGTGAAAACAGTGGCAAACAAAAACAACCCCGGAAAGCCGCCCTCATTTCTTACTTCTTCTTGCCTACTGTTCTCGCTTGACCCTCTGGTGCTCTGGTTCGTCTTGCGCCTTCCCCAAGGAATTCCGATGACCCCCCCCCCCTTTTCCCCGCTCTCCGCCGCGCCCCCGACGGCACGAAATGAGGCGAGGTGTCATCCCCGAGAGAGGCGACACAGACCAGACCACGCCGTGGACTAGACTCCCGACCGCCCGCTGTGTTCGCCCCCGCAACGGTCTCCCTGTGTTTCTTACACCTCCCCTCATCCCCCTCCCCCTTTCCCCATCGCCTCCCCAAGTCGAGCTCTGAGCGGCGAGCCGCCCCAGTAAATCTGTAGTTACATGTCAAAAGGTGTGTCGTCTCTTTCGTCCTCTTGTGTGTTTCTTTCGTTTTAAGTCAAAATGATCTATCAAGCACGCAGCTTTCACTTGTAGAGATGAAACGCCTGTCTTTATTCTCCTTTTGCTTGAAGCCCATGCATTTCACTGTCCTCTTAACGCGAATGGAGGTCTTTGATGCCATTTTCGTTGCGTGCGCTCGCGCACACCGGCGGCTGCTGGCTCATGGAAAGAGCGTGCGCCACTTATTATGGACACTAGATTCCTTGGTTCAGTATCCCTTTAAAGAGTTGTGTTCGAATAAGAGCTTAGATGAACAGCTAAAAACTTCCTATGGATACGTGATCAAACTAAAGGACAAACTAAAGAGACGTATGAGGTGGCGCATGAGAACATGGGAGATGCGCAAGCTAAACAGAAAAAAAATGATGATCAGAGAAGCGTCGCTAAACGTTTTGAGCCGGGGGACCGTGCACTTATATTGCTATTATAATGCAATTAAATGCAAAGGTGCAAGCGAGCTGGACAGGAATGATGAAAATAATCCCTGGAGAAGGGGAACAAGGGGGACAAAGAACAAACATAAATCTCCAAACACAGCTAGGTGACTGGTGAGCGGCCGAAAAAAACCGCCTGGTCCGGGTATCGAACCCGGGACCTCTCCATTACAGGTGGAGCGCTCTACCTACTGAGCTAACCAGGGGTTAGACGTCAGTAGAGCAAACGGGTTTTATCAGTTGCCACCAGTCTAGCACCAACAAGGGTGAAGCTTGCAAGTTAAGGTTGTAATTATAATGCAATTAAATGCAAAGGTGCAAGCGAGCTGGACAAGAATGATGAAAATAATCCCTGGAGAAGGGGAACAAGAGGGACAAAGGAGAAACATAAATCTCCAAACACAGCTAGGTGACCGGTGAGCGACCGAAAAAATCCGCCTGGTCCGGGTATCGAACCCGGGACCTCTCCATTACAGGTGGAGCGCTCTACCAACTGAGTTAACCAGGGGTTAGACGTCAGTAGAGCAAACGGGTTTAATCAGTTGCCACCAGTCTAGCACCAATGAGGGTGAAGCTTGCAGGTTAAGTTTGTAATTATAATGCAATTAAATACAAAGGTGCAAAAGGTGCAAGCGAGCTGGACAAGAATGATGAAAGTATTCCCTGGAGAAGGGGAACAAGAGGGACAAAGGACAAACATAAATCTCCAAACACAGCTAGGTGACTGGTGAGCGACTGAAAAAATCCGCCTGGTCCGGGTATCGAACCTTAACTTGCAAGCTTCACCCTTGTTGGTGCTAGACTGGTGGCAACTGATAATACCGGTTTGCTCTACTGACGTCTAACCCCTGGTTAGCTCAGTTGGTAGAGCGCTCCACCTGTAATGTCCCGGGTTCGATACCCGGACCAGGCGGATTTTTTCGGTCGCTCACCAGTCACCTAGCTGTGTTTGGAGATTTATGTTTTTCCTTTGTCCCTCTTGTTCCACTTCTCCAGGGATTATTTTCATCATTCTTGTCCAGCTCGCTTGCACCTTTGCATTTAATTGCATTATAATTACAACCTTAACTTGCAAGCTTCACCCTTGTTGGTGCTAGACTGGTGGCAACAGATAAAACCGGTTTGCTCTACTGACGTCTAACCCCTGGTTAGCTCAGTTGGTAGAGCGCTCCACCTGTATTGGAGAGGTCCCGGGTTCGATACCCGGACCAGGCGGATTTTTTCGGTCGCTCACCAGTCACCTAGCTGTGTTTGGAGATTTATGTTTGTCCTTTTTCCCTCTTGTTCCCCTTCTCCAGGGATTATTTTCATCATCACTTATATTGCTACCCAGAGATCACAATAAGGTAACGATGCAGTGGAAGGGACTTTACTAAGTCAGGAACAAACGAAAGACCTGGCTCATGCATGCAGAGAATATGAAGACATATTTTCTGACTTACCAGGCCGAACACAGGTAATACAGTGTGCACTAAGTTTGACGGCGGAAAAACCAGTATACGTGAGACAGTATCCCCTACCTTTTTCCATCCAGGAGAAGGTAGAAGAAGTAGGAGAAATTCTGAAGTTAAGCATTATTGAGTGATCCACTTCGGCCTACAACTCTCCCATTGTAATGGTGAAGAAACCTGACGGGTCCAGTAGGCTCTGTGTAGATTTTAGGAGATTAAATGATGTACTGGTTGCTGATGCAGAACCAATAAATACCTAGAGGAGATATGGTATATACCAAAGTGGGCTAAAAGAAGTACTTCTCAAAACTAGATCTGGCGAATGGGGTACTGGTAAATACCTATGGAAAAGTCAGCCAAAGAGAAAACCGCCTTTTCAACATCCTCCGGTCTTTACCAATTTTCGTTCATGCCGTTTGGGTTAAAAAAGCAGCGGCGATGCTCACAAAACTTATGAGACGGGTCCTGGAGGGTATACCGACCGTGTACCACTACGTTCACGATATTCTAATTGCGACAGAATCTTGGGACGAGCACTGCCCGACGTTGTGGCAAATCTTTGAACGTTTAAGGGAGAGCAGGCTCACGGTGAAACCGAACAAATGCGAGTTGGGATTCAACTTCATAACCTTTCTTGGCCACAAGTTAGGCAGGGCGCAGATTTCACCGCAGACGCAAATATTGGATAAAATTCAGCAAGCTTCTGTGCCGAAGACGAAAAAACAAGTGCGAGCCTTTTTAGGCCTTACTGGATATTATAGGGAGTTCATTCCAAAATACGCAGAGATAGCTGCACCACTGACGAACCTCACGAAAAAGGGACAAAGCAATAGTGTCCTGGGGAATGCGGAACACGAAAAAAATTTCGAGGTACTTATGAGAAAACTAGCAGAACCCCAAATTTTGTTAGCGCCAGATCTGTCAAAAAAGTTTGTCCTACAAACAGACGCATGAAACAAGGCAGCTGGAGAAGTGCTTTGCAAAAACACGAGGGCATGCCTCACCCAGTATCCTTCGGTAGTCGGAAGATCAGCACGAGCGAAAAGAACTTCTCGGCTATAGAGCGCGACTGTCTCGCGCTAGTGTGGGCATTAGGCAAATATGCCATATACCTATAGGGAAGAGATTTTGATGTTGAGACAGATCACCAACGTTTAGAGTACTTAAACAAGGCGAAACTCAACAATGCCAGAGTGATGCGATTGAGTTTGCCCTTGCAAGAGTTTACTTTTCGGGTCAAGCACTTCAAACGTAAGGATAATATTCGAGCGGATTACATGAGTTGGATATAAGCAATAGGTACAGACAAATAGAGTGAGCAGCTGGTGCGGTGCGAAAATCGGCTTCTTCACCGCGCTGTAAAACAGGAAAGACAATCATGAATACAAATGATTCAGTTATGGTTTGCTGTAATCGACAGTCTAACCGTTTGACCGTTTTCAATGTGATGTGCTTTGTGTGAACCTGATATAAGAGGTTCAGGACTTTCAAGATACAATGAAAACCACGTGAGCAGCAAGACAGTGAGGCTCCGCAGTCGGTAAAGCATCATGACGGAGGAAGAAGTTGAGGTGGAAGAAGAGCGGAGAGGCTCGGGCTGAAGAGCTGGCGGCAAGTACTATTCTTCTGTGATCCGAATAGGGATGCCGCGAACTTTTTTCGAATCGAAGTTTCGATGATCGATTCAAGCAGTTCAATAGGTTCGAAAGATTTCGAATTTTCGAACTTTCCAGATCGAGAAATTCGACGTAAGTCGAATTTTTCGAAATTGTTAAACTAAGAAGTTCGACGCTTTTCGAATTTTCGAACTTATTACGCTGCAAAATTCGATGCTTGTCGATCTTTCGAACTTGATAGACTAAGAAATTCGATGATTTTCGACTTTTCGAACTTCTTGCACTAAAAAGATCGAAGCTTTTCGAATTTTCGAAATTCCTACGCTAGGAAATTCGATAATTTTCGAACTTTCGAACTTATATCTAAAGAATTCGAAAATTGTCGAACCCTTGATTCCTGAAAAGTCAAAAGTTCGACGAACTTCGAACTTTTAGGTTAAACGTTCCAAGCTCGTCGAACTTCGAAAGACCGGCGGGCGGTTTCATTTGGATTCAAGCAGTGAAGTACATTCGTAGTTTTTTTTTTTCGCAATTTTACATGGGGTGACGCATTCCTTGCAAAAGACAATGCCGTTCATTTCAATCATCTGGCATGCTTGGTTTTAGAAAAATAGATTCCCGAAGGAGCGAGGAAGGACGACGGGTTTTTGACAATTGCCATTTGAGCCGTATTTGAAGCGCGCTATAGCCGAAGCTATTTATGGTAGATATGTTAAACCTTTTAAGAATGATACAGCCTAGGTGATTGTCGTCTTAAGATATGTTTATTGTTGTTCAAGATGAGTTTTGAATAAATATCCAAATATGTACCTGCGGACAATTACGCCCTAAACTTGGTAATTGTTTTCGCCAACATTGTTTGGGTATCGCATTTAAATTAACACCACATACAGTACATATCATTAACATCTGCAGAATACAAAATAATGTGTTTTTTTTTTGACGTTGAGGAATAAATTAACTCATGGCGGAAGATTTCTAAAATTGTTCAAGTTCAGCGCGTCATAAAAAAATCTTTTTTTTTTTCTCATTTTACGCTCTTGGGACGTGTTTCTTTTGGCCTGTACACATTTTGGCAGGAGAAACTTGTTTCATAGTTCTGGGCCTCTTTGTATGCAAGAATACAACACTTCCGGCGGGTTCTTGATAGTTTTTTTTTTTTTTTCTCCAGCTTTTTATTTTTGCATTTATTGTTATGTTTATTTATGGATTATTTTTTTTACTAATGGCACAGTTATTTAGGTCGAAAAGACATAGCTTCAACTTTCGAGCCACCGAGCATGTGACGAGTAGTGCCTCCTGACAACGAGTTTTTAAAAGCCTGTTCACACATGCAGCGGAGCGCAACAAGCATAGCGCTGACCTAGTGCTAAGCACGTGCCGACGGGAGTGTTCATCAGATTTGTATCGCTCCGTCAAGACTTGCTCATGGCATACGATAAGTACCTGACGGCACGTGAACAGCGTTACATCAGCGCTTCGCTGCATGTGACAACCGGCCCTAACAATGACCATCTACGCGATCTTTTATGCAGTGAAGAGCGACAGTAGCTATACATATGCATAAATAATTTCAGATTGAAATAAGCTCGACTATGCCCTCTTTCCCCGTATTGTTTTCTTTAACAGTCCGAAATATCTGGGAGGGGGGGGGGGGGGGGAGAGACTAGAGCTCCCCCCCTTCCCCCCCCCCCCCCCCCCCCGTTTTTCTTCTTACGACGCCACCGGTATGGTAGAACGCTCCTCGACCTCAAGTTGCGTCAGCTTCTGTGCCTTTTGCTTGGCGTTTCTTCCGCCCCAGAAAATAAACCTCCAAAGCAATGACAAACAAAACAATTGTCAAGGTGCAGGCGGGCTGGTGTATGTTGATCATGATGAAAAATCCCGAGACTGCGAATAAAATTCGCAAGAAATAGTGTAAGAAGAAAGAAGAAAAGGGGACAGGACAACGTCTCAAACTCAGCTGAGTTGAGTTTGAGACGTTGTTCTGAGCTGAGATTTCAGCTGAGTAGAGTTTGAGACGTTGTCCTGAGCTGAGTTTTCAGCTGAGTTGAGTTTGAGACGTTGTCCTGTCCTCTTTCTTCTGTCTTCTTAGACTTTTTCTTTCAAATTTCATTGAAAGTCTCAGGATTTTGCATCATGTACAAACAAAACTTACTATATGCCAGCGTCACTAGGGCGGCGTTCGATCGGATTACTACCAGCGTGCAAGGGGGTAGGAGGGCAGCTTGCCCGGTCACTTCAAGGTTTTTCTGAACCTCAACCGCCTGCCTGCCCCTGGCCGTTTTGAACTGGATGAGTATCGTTAAACAGTGCGTTCGTAGGATCACTACTTCGTAATGCACGTTAATGACCACCCCGGGCTGGCGGTCACAATTACTGATCTATTGTTACACGTCACTGCACTGGCAAATATTCCAGCACATAAGGGGGCACTCGTCGTCTCATTTAATTGCCTGACCAACTTGGCGCAGTCTAAATATCACACCCTAACTTTTCTAAACTTGATTTCGTGAAAACCAGTGAGGCGTGAAAACGTTATTTGAAACTGTGGCGGAACATAAAAACCGGACGTTGAACTTTGCGCACTTGGACTTCAATAAAATCGGAAGCCTTCAAAGATTTTTTTTTTAATTTAGCATTAAAAGAGAATCGAAACCTTCGAACTTTTCGACCTTTATGTAGAAAGAAATTCGAAATCTTCGAATTTATCGAACTTTATGCCTTTAAAAATTCGAAACGTTAGATTTTTCGAATTTTAGATCTAAAGAAATTCGAAACATTCAAATCTCTCAAATTTAAAATCACAACAAGTTCGAAATCTTCGAATTTATCAAAGCTCAAGTAAAAAAAAATTCGAAATAATCGAACCCGAACTCTTAGAAACCGTGAAAGCTTCGAACTTTTCGAATTCGAAACCTCACGATTTTGAAAGTTGCGAATTTTTCGAATTCGAACCTCGCTATGGTCGAAAATATCAAAACTTTTAGAAATTGAACATCATTTCCGTTCGAAAATATCGAAACCTTTCGAATTCGAACCTAGGGTGGTTCGCAGCATCCCTAGATCCGAACAAGCGACCGCCTGTGCTCGGCGATGCTCCGAGCAGGCACCGGCGGGCTGAACCACTGTCTAGACAGTGAGCTGACCAATTCCTGAAGCGACGGATTTCGACAGTGAGCTGACCAATTACTGAAGCGACGGATTTCGACAGTGAGCTGACCAATTCCCAAAGCTACGCACGTCGACAGCGAGCTGACCAATTCCTGAAGAGACGAACTTCGACGGTGAGCTGACCACGTGCGGAAGTGGCGATCTTCGACTATCGAACAAGGAGCCGAAGGCTAAGGTCAACTTCAAACCTACCGTCAACGGGATTGATTGCGAGATGAACCTCTTTATTGCGTAGATAGTTGAGCGTGTTGGTTGAGCGTGTTGGTTATGAATTTGCGATAAGGAAAGAGGGACATTAGAGACGAACAGACAAGACAGATACAAATGTACATTTGTAATTAGTTGGGCTAGTCCAGGGTGTCGAACCGAAATTTTTATCGGTTCGGTTTCGGTTCGGGTTCACGGCTTTCGGTTCAGTTCCGGTTCAGTTCCAGGGAGCCAAAAATAACGGTTCAAACCGGTTCGAACCGGTTCGAACCGGTTTGAAGCGCTAAATTGTGAACATATTTTCCGCGTTCTTTTGGCAATATACACTATTTCCGTTGTGAAACGGTTAACTATATAGTTTCTTCGATCGTCCGTGCAATTTACTTTTGTTCTTAGGGTACCAAAAATATTACATTCAGTTATTTAATTTCGACGCAAGAGTAGAAGAAAATCTACATTAACATACATAACGTCGTGTTCATACGACTCAATATCTATTTGTTTACGAGTAAAATATATTTTGCCTCAACCAAAATGTTTAAGTACAAGAGTAAAGAGTTGAGCTGCTTGGTACATACCTGTAAATAGATCAGCTTCTAATTTAGAATTATACTGTATTTTCTTGTCCTTTGTTCGTGTTAAAGTAAAATTCTAAAGTTCAAGCTGATCTATTTACACGGTATAAAATGTTGTCGCGAAGTGTGGTAGGTCGTCTAATCTACCCGTGATTGGTACAGCATTGTGTGTCAGTATTAAAAGTGAAATCGTGTCATTGAACTAAGGAATTAATTGCATCACATAAAAATATGAAATGAGCATGCACCTTGTGGCCATATATCATGAAATAAGGTTTACGAAATACACTTCACAATATATATATATATATATATATATATATATATATATGATGACGACCCAAGTGAGCTAAAAGCAATGAAATTTTCGAAATGTAACAAAGTTTTAGGATAACTCCTTTCAGTCTATCTTTTATAGAAACACCAAGCGGCAATCCGAATGCCTGTTGTTCTAACGAAACATTGTTCACACTCAGCACCGCACTCATGCGACTAATCATGGAGCAAGGAGTAATTGCAATTGTTCACTCTAACATATACGCACCTTCGCACTCAGATCGAATCTGGCCCAAAATAGCGCTTGCCCAAGTGAACATTTTCTTATACAGAATAAGCTGGCATAGCCTGCCTGTTGAGGTTTGTTGTTGACAAGATGCCGGACAATTTAATTTGCGAATGAGCATCACCCTTGCTAATTGATGATTTTAACACTATAGCGTTAACGAGCTCATGTCGCAGGAAAACCGATCTCGGTGGCGTGACTGGAAAATCCTGATTGGTCGATAGGTTCATGACGTCAGAGCTACATACCCTAGCGCAAGAATTTCAAACAACCCACAATGCTTACGTGAAACGTGACCTCACGCGTGGAATGACGGTGATTAAAACATGATATGTAATGCGAAATAAAGGTCACCGTATGTTTCAAATTATTTCACTTTTGAAAGTAATTTATTTGCGTTAAAGAAGAAATTAAAAATTTTAGGCAGGATTCGAACCCACAACCCTTTAGTTGCGAGTCAGACGCTTTTCACTAGGCCACGCGAGGCACGCTTGCGCGGCAAATGAGAATGCGATGCAAACGAGGCCCGTTGACGCGATCGCGTTCCACTTTTAAAGGCGAAGATTAAGCGTCCTTCAAAATTCTTTTCTGTTGAGTAAAACGAAGTAGTATTTCACGTTCTACTCGACAAGGCAGCTACTTAATTGGACACTTTCTGACGATTTGCGTGCGTAATCATCATAGTTCCACCGCGCGCCCCTGTTTACTTTCTTTTCGTCCAGCCCTACAGACATATAAAAGTAATGTTCACCAGATGAAAAAGGCAATAACAGACTTCTATATGTTTGAGGAGTTATATGTGTGAGGAACACATAGTTATTTAAATTAGCTTCAAAATCAGAAATGTATGTAAGGCCGTCCGATATCACTTAGAACGTGCCTGTCGAGGATAAAAACGCCGGAAAGGATTGGCAGAACCGTTTTCAAATAATTTGGGGGGCATTGCTTTAGAGTGGTCGGCCCTCTATTTATGTTGTAAAATATTCAATCAGTAATTAAATATATTTTATATTGATAAAAAAATTACTTTATAAAGTTCACATAACCGCTTGAGACCGACTTGGAAGGACGATACTCTTAACTACGCGAGCTGTGGAGTCTACGTAAAAGTGTTTTTCTGTTTGCTGATTGGCAGTGCGAAACATCGGGTTGCAGGGTACGCTAAAAAGGACTCTATGCTTACATGATGAATTGGAAGTCAAATACACGAAATGTTCAAAAAGAGAGAAATAATTAATGTTATGTTTTCCAAATAATCCCTTCCAGAACGCCTTACTGCAAAAAGAGATCCGTAAAGATGCACGCAATGATATTCATGATTTCACATAAATAGCGCGAAGGACAGACAAAGATTCTTGAAATCTTAGTATATTACATTTCATAAGCTTGCATGAGCTCGAAACTTCCGAAATACTGCCTCGGGAGGCAAATGTTATATTCGGTTTTACCTGCACTTGTTTTGAACCCCCACTTTACAGCACTATGCTAGAATAGTCATGCGTTCTAACATTTCTCTAGGCTGCCATATCTCATCGCGAGACTGCTATAAATACTTCACAAATTTACAATTAGGACATCTATGGCTAGTGTTGCGAACATCATATTTCACCAGAAAGCTGAACTATTTAGCATGGTATGCACGTGACGTTATCACACTATAGGCTGGTGGTCATTCTGATTCCTTCTTGCTGAGAAAGTCGAATTCGACGGTGCAAAAGGCAAGCTGCAGGAGTTGCAAGCTCAGTGAAAGCATAGTATTTGAAAGGCTAGTATTATTATTCTTAGTGCATCGTCGTGAGGAACGGTGCCAGCGTCTGGCACGACAAAAACGTGCTTTTTGGCATGAGCGCTTTTCCAATCAAAGTAGTTTCCGGGGTCACGCTTTTTGGTCTGCGCCAAAGATGCAGGGAAGAGGAACCTTTACAACACAGTATGTTTCTAAAACTCCCCCCTCCCCCCCCCCCCCCCCCGGCCCCACACACAGACGCACTTCTTTATACAGCGGTGCTGTTAAGGGCTATTCATGTGTTACCGCCATCTATAAATGGCGACGGCAACCAGACAGCCGGCTTGCCAGTTGTTTGGTTGCCAGCGTCGCTCATAAATGGCGGCAACCCCTCCAGCCTTTCCAGTCTGGCTTGCCGACTTGCGGCCGGCCATTACTTCATTCCCACCATAGTACAGCATTTCTGGCCTTCCTTCTACACCAGGGTGGAAAGGCTGAAAGTATTCCTGAGGAATTGCCTCCTTCGTTTGTGTCTATTAATTCGACAATTTTATTTGACAGTTGTTAACCGCAACCGTTCATTGCTTTTATTTTGCACCCCGTGAAGTTTAAAGGGGTCATGAAACGATATTGGGTTGGAATGTGCATAACTTTTCCGAGGCGTACTGGTCCCCTGGTCCAAGTGTACTCGCACAGGGCGCCACTGATTCAGAAGCTTCTTTGTCGCGGTGCAATTGCGAGGATTGAACGAGACTATTTCTTTTAGTCTTGCCTTCTCAAAGATTGATGTCGTAATTGTGGGATCAAAACCACCGGCCTGTCGACAGTCGAGCGCGACTCATGGATTGGGCAGGAGAACTGTGTGAGCACCGTACATCGGCTCGTAACAATCAATGCCTCGGCGGAAACTTGGGTAGTGGCTCGTGTCCAACCACTGTGGTGATGAGAATAGTCGAACTCCAACAATGCCTGGAGCTCCAGGACGCGTTTTCTTCCTTTAAAACTCCAGCGCGGGGGTATGATTAACGTGGGCGGCATAAGATAGGCACCAGGCCACGTGGCCGCTTCTGGCTCCGAGTTGAGGGGATGAACGATGCTCATATTTCTCTAATTTTTTCGGCGACTACTATTGCCTAGAAAAAAAAAGCAAAGCCAAGTTCAATCAGTTATTAACGTTAGGGACTGGTCCTGAGTAGTATTTAGTAATGTATAGAAATATGTTATAGCTCATTTAAACAAAATACAGAGGGGTCAAAACTTGGGCAATAACTTGAGAACGACGCTCGTGTGAGACTTACAGCGACTGCCAACGTTCGGCTGTTCCTCTCACGTCACTAAAATATCTTATTTTTTTAGGTATTCCTTCCGTACACAGATGTAGTTCTACGTAACGTCATATTAATAGGTCGCATTTATTCATTTCAAAACTTCTATTCTCAGGGACATCTTTCGGATGTACTTCAGCAACAACGAAAAAATGTTTCAATGCCTCAATAATGTAAAATTGGTCTTGCAACATTTCTTTTTGTACTTTCAATAGTGTTAAGAAATAACCCGTGACGTTGATAGGTTGCGGAAACATCCATTAGTTTTCCCCTAATAACAGATGCAGAAAAAATAAAGGACAGAGACAGCTGTCGATATCTCCTCAACTCGCAATTTGAACAAGCGGCCACGTGATCTGACCCTAATTATATACCGCCAGTGTTCATCACAGTCATGCCCTAGGCTGCAAGGGTTTGCAAAGCAAAACCTTGGGCTGAGCTTCAGATATTGTTAGTGTTGGGCTATTGATTATCATATCTAATTGACATGAGCCGTTACCTAAATGTTTGGCCATGCTGATTGTCATGAACCCGAGCATGCACTCGACTAGGGGTTATGAAAATCGCTTACGTCACGGTGTCACGTGACTCTCGGAGCGAAATCGTGATGTTATGTTACGTCATGCTGTCAACAAGGTTAATACATCTAGTGACTTTCTCAAATGAAATCGATTTAACGCAGTGAGTTACGTGACGTCACGAGGCCACGTGACATTACTTGACAACATGTATTGACACCATGACGTCACGTGACAACTTGACACATGGTTAATCATAGTGCCAACATAGGTGCCATGAAAACCCACAATTTATCATACGTTGCAATTATGTATACGACGATTCGATCAAGAGATAGAAATACAGCCGCCAATTGTTTATTCCCATATGTTCATTTTGTGATACTAGCAAAGAAGAAAAAAAAATATTACCTTGAACCGTTTTGAACCGGTTACCGTTATATTTTTTTCGGTTCGGTTCCGGTTCAGTTCCAAGATTGCGGCGAATATTTCGGTTCGGTTCAGTTCCGGTTCGGCTATAAATAACGGTTCTGTTCCGGTTTTCGGTTCGGTTCGGTTCCGGTTCGACACCCTGGCCGCTAGTCTTCTTTTATTATACTTTTTTTGATACATCGACAGTGTGTTCTGATGCTTTATTTGGTGGTCTGATCATACCAGAACCCCACACCGTCGTGGAGATGCTGGCCGCGTATTACCTTTTTTAACACTGTTAGTCCTATGCATGTCCTATCGAATATCGCTCGATAAAGTAGCACCGAGGTACGTATAATAATCTACTTTTTCTAAGAGGAAGCCATCAAGGCTGGACAGATAAACTAGGGGATTTAATTTGTGCGATTGACTTACAAACGTTTTTTTTTTTTTATACTCGGAGACATTTGCCACTTCGTGCTTCATTCCTGAACCATATGCAGGTTCGCGCTTAAGATATTTTAGTCAGACGTATTGGTTACCTTAGTGTACAAAATACAGTCATCCGCAAAATGTCTCGTGTGCACCAAATGCCTCCAACCAGATCGTCTATCAACATAAGGAAACGCTATGGCCCCAGAACTGAGCCTTATGGCACACCAGAAGTAACAGCACAAAGATCCGACCGAAAAGTTATCTTCAATGCTAACAAACTGCTTTCGACTTGTAAGAAATGACCCTCTCCAACCTGACACAGTTTTGATCTTTAACATAGGATTTGAACATTAACGTACTGTGGCTCACCATATCAAAGGCATTTTTAAAATTAAAAAAAAAAACATCCACCTGGCCTCAACTATCTAAAGTTTCGAAAATAAATGCATAATTTCCCTCAGTTGCGTAACAATAGAAAGACCCTTTCGGAATTAATGTTGGCAGCTGTCTAGTAGGTCGTGCTCAACTAAGAATGTATGAGTCTGCTTGGAGATGATGTGCTCACTTATTTGACAGCATGTTGACGTTAAGGAAATGGGGTGATAATTTCCAGGGAAACATATATTACCCTCCTTAAATAATGGAATTTATTTACCCAATCTCCAGTCGCTTGGGAACAAAATACTATCAAGCGATTTCTGAAAGATAAGCAATATATATTTGGAGGACCATTCGGTAAGGTTTTTAAAAACGCGTTTGGAATTAGGATCGGTCCTCTGCTTTCGAAGGGTATATATCGAGAAGCAACAAAAACATTCCCTGCTGAGATAACAATACATCAGGAATTTCTAGTATACTGTGGAATTCCTGACACTCGGGTTGCGTGCCGTCATCACGAGAAAAAAACAGTAGAAAAAGAGCTTCCAAAAACATTCGCTCTGTCTGACTTTTCTAGAACAACCCGGTCATCTGTTACAAGTTTAGTCACGCCAGGTTTTCGAGGTGTAAGATGATCTCAAAACGTTTTAGGTGAGTGCTGCAGGAAGCCTCTCATCGTTACGTTAAAATAATAGTGCGTGGCTTTTTTTATCATTGACTTAACATCTTTGCTTAGGCACCATAGCTTTTCATGCACTACATCTGCCTGCGACTTGCGCACTTGCGACCAACACCTTGAAACTTTGCGTTTATAATGTATGACGTCTCTAGTAACCCACGGGTTAGTAGTGTGGTTCCTTTCCACCTTTTCCGGGACTTGTTGAGCAATGCAATGCGTAGCTGGGCAAACGCGCCTCGCCAGGAAACATTTGTGGACAAACCAGTACCTTACTGAAGGCTGAATATAAAATCTAGAGCCCTCGAGACCATCCGGTACAAGGTAAAATACTTTTAAATGAGTCCTTTTTGGGAAATCCTGTCTCAAAGTTCGGGTGGTTCGGCGTTTCTATGGATTCGTTCACCTTTCGATATTTGGGCACACCCTCCTCGCCAGGGAACTTTTTACGAACAAACAAGTACCTGACTGAAGGCTGAATATAAAATCTAGAGCCCTCGAGCCAATCGTGGTACTATGTAAAATACTTCGAAATGAGTCCTTTTTGGTAAATTTTGTCTCAAAGCGGGGATGGTTAGGTAGGTTCTATGCATTAGTTAATTTTCTGAAATTCGGGCACACGCGCCTCGCCAGGTAACTTTTTACGGACAAACCAGTACCTAATTTAAGGCTATATATATAATCTACAGCCCTCGAGCCCATCCTGGTACTATGTAAAATACTTCAAAATGGGTCCTTTTTGGGAAATACTGTCTCAATGTGGGGATGGTTCGGTCGTTTTTATGCATTTGTTCACCTTTCGATATTTGGGCACACGCCCCTCGCCAGCGAAGTTTTTTGCGGATTATCTAGTTCCCAAGTAAAGGCGTAAAATAATATTATAAATCCTTCGAGCAGGTCCTGGCAGAATGGAAAATACATTAAAATTATTCCCTTTTGGGAAAGCCAAAAGGGACAGAATTGAGAATGGTTTGGCTGTTTACACACATTTTTCATCGCGTAACTCTGGCTCGCACGCCGCATAGAGGAACTTTTCGAAATCGACCGAGAGCCTAACTGGTAAAAAAAAAAATAATTATTAGGGCTCTCGACTACAAGCTGCTGCTAGGGCAAATCCTGTAACATGAGCAATCTTTAAGATAACTTTTATTGAAGTAGACATGGCTTTATTGTTTGCCGGAGCTCGTTCATCTTTATTTTTAAATTTGGGAACTCACGCCTTATCCTGGGACATTCTAAGCTCGACTGAGATCTCAACTCAAAAAAAGGCTTCTGTTTTTTTTTTCGGAAATGTTGTACCAAGTCGGATATCCAAATATTCCTTTCTCCGCACATTCTTTTTATTAACTTTATCTGTTCAGGTTGATTGGGAAAACTAAATTAAGGTACACATTTAGTGAGTGATAAAATGTTACTTGTCCCATGTGAATTCGGGCAACGTTTACGAGAACAATCTCTCTCATAAATTGGGTACATACCGTAGTCCCCCAACTCCTTTCGATAAAAATCACTGTTTTATATTCACATCACTTAAATAATTAGGGAGTATCTTTTAAAAACTTACTTTTATACTTTTAGACTATCATAAATTAAAAATGCTCTTATTGTTTCCTAGCTAATTGATGCAAGTTGCAGAATACTGGAAATGATCGTATATATGTAAAGGAGAACAAATCAACCTTATTTGACAAATTGGTCTCATGAAGCAAAAAAATAATAATTTTGAGAAAAAACAAAATATATCCAGCACATTAGCCATTCTTCTGGTTTACTGCACTAGTTTGGCAAATCTTGTACTTCCCCAGGTAGCACGCCAGAGGAATGCCCAACTTGGGCAAAGGTCTGGCAAACATAAGGGCCCAACTTTGGCGCAGTTAGGTTTTTGCACCATGGCATTCATCAGTGCCAAAGTACGGTGCCTAACTATAGCCTTAGTTGGGCGATCCTATGGCATGCCAAAGTTTGGCTCTTCTCCGGTACGCCAGAGGAGTGCCAAAGTTGGTGCCATACTTGAGCCATAACTGCCATAGTAAATTCTAATCTGGGAATTCGGGGCATGCCAAGGTTTGGCGTTTCTCTGGTCCGCCCGAGGAGCGCCAAAGTTGGTGCCATACTTCAGCCATAACTGCCAGAGCAACGCCTAATCTCGGTATTTGGGACGTGCCAAGGTTTGGCGTTTCTCTGGTCCGCCAGAGGAGCGCCAAAGTTGGTGCCTTACTTCAGCCATAGCTGCCAGAGCAACGCCTAATTTCGGTATTTGGGACGTGCCAAAGTTTGGCTTTTCTCGGGTCCGCCATAGGATTGCCGAAGTAGTGCAATACTAGAGCTATAACGGCCACAGCAATGCCCAATTTGGGTATTTTGGACATGCCAAAGTTTGGCGTTGCTCTGGTCCGCCAGAGGAGCGCTAAAGTTGGTGCCAGATTTGAGCCATAACTGCCATAATAAAACCTAAACTGGGAATTCGGGGCATGCCAAGGTTTGGCGTTTCTCTGGTCCGCCAGAGGAGCGCCAAAGTTGGTGCCATACTTCAGCCATAACTGCCAGGGCAACGCCTAATTTCGGTATTTGGGACGTGCCAAGGTTTGGCGTTTCTCTGGTCCGCCAGAGGAGCGCCAAAGTTAGTGCCATACTTCAGCCATAGCTGCCAGAGCAACGACTCATTTCGGTATTTGGGACGTGCTAAGGTTTGGAGTTTCTCTGGTCCGCCAGAGGAGCGCCAAAGTTGATGCAATAATTCAGCCATAACTGCCAGAGCAACGCCTAGTTTGGGTATTCGGACACGCCAAAATTTGGCGTTTCTCTGATACGCCACAGGAGTGCCGAAGTGTGCCATACTTGAGCCATAACTACCAAAGCAACGCCTAATTTCGGTATTTCAGCCTCGCCCAGTTTGGCTTTTCTCTGGTCCGCCACAGTTGTGCCAAGCTAAGTGCCAGGCTTGAGCCATAACTGCCGCAGTAAATCTTAATTTGTCGATTCGGGGCATGCCGAAGTTTGGCTCTTTTCTGGCTACCCACTGAAGTGCCAAATAAGTGCCAAAAGTGGCAAAGAAAGCCGAGAGGCCAGCCCAAGTTTCGAATATCTCTGGTGTGTCACAGAAGTGCTCTTTTACGCGTCCCAGAAGAGAAATAAAATAAATAAGCGTTGGAAGCACGATAGTAAGATGTCATCACCTCCGTTCCCAAGCAGCACGGCAATACTTTGCAGTATCGTGCCAGTGCCGGCTGAAAGTCGGTTCCAATATCGCTCAACTGTCCAGTTTTGCACCACCGTTTGATACCCGGCAGGTATTGCCGTACAGCTGTTTCGCCCCGGCCTATAGCGTTCGCGTAATATTGTGCGAAAACTCTACGATGCGTCTGCTTCGTATTGGCCGAACGTCGTGCAAGTATGTGTACGTTGCATGTCATTTGTTGCATATCCAATCACTTATACGGACAAACAAATTTTTTCGATCGCTCCCAGAAGTTTATTAAACAACTATCATTACACACAGTGTATTCCCAACATATTTACAAAGGTCACACTTCTTTGTAAAACAAAAAGCGAATTATAAAATACAATTAACACTGTCCTCATGCCAAACAAAACTCATCACACGTAAAACCGCGGAGAATGAAAGGAAAGCAGGACGACTATCAGAATCATGCTTGCAGTGCACTTACTAATAAAAGAGCGATATCATGTAATCCTTGATAGATGCATAATCCAACTCAGGCACCCCACAAACACATTCGAGGAAGAAGGTTGCGCACATTCAACTGACGTCTCGTCGTCGGCGAAGAGCAGTTTTTGTCGAAGCGTGTCCAACAAACACATCACAAGTATTCCACGAACTCCGGTGCAAAAAATGACTGTTACCGAAAAATTGGCATGGACGTATTCCGACCGTTTACGACGAAAAAACACGGCCGCGTCTGCAACGCACGAAAGCAACAGAACACTGAAGAGCCCAGTTCGAAAACCGGACCTACGTGGCCTGCTTATTTCTATAACTAGGCAAACGGCGAAAACGACAGCCCCAGAGATCCCATCAGCGTGACAGAAAAAGTCACGTGACAAATTTTCGTCCAAATGTTTTTGTCCTACGCGTCCTATGTAGAGAGGTCACGCTGAGTCACGCGTTTCGCTTCATCCTTTTGATTTGCTTGAAGCGGCTGTCGCGCTCGCTGACAGCCACACGAAGACGCAAAACCAGGTGGGGAGGATTTGCAAAAGGCGAGGTCGAAGGGGCATCAACAACGCATAAAAGGAAAGGCCGCTTCTGCCGGTGACCTTCTCGCCTTGCCTAGTCTGTCAGCGTTCGGCTTCCATTAAAGGGGTCATGAAACGCTTTTCCAACTTTTTCCTGTTTCGCTTTCCTTCTCAACTCATAAATCGCGCATTCCACCAAACAGTTAAAGAAGACGAAAAGGGGGAGTCCCCTCTTGCTCGCAGTCTTGTTTGTGTAATCCCGGACACATCCATTCTCCCCCTAGAAGATTAGCCCGACGCTCAAAATTCAGAGAACAGTCGCTTTCCCCACCCCGTTCATTCCGAAGCTGACAGTGCTATTGAAGCTACGTGCTCGTTGGGTCAGCCACACTTGCCACGTGAGCGTGGCAAATGTGGCTGCAGAGAATGAAGTCAGGTGATGAAAGGGAGGCGGTTGATTGGTCCGGCAAGCGCGTAGCTTACACCACAATGTCAGCTTAGGGGTGAAGGGAATAAGTGAGGTCCGGTTGCGTGTGACGTCATTTTGGACCCAATAACGCGCTTTTGGGACCGCGGTTGTATCACAGTGAAAAGGCAGAGAGGTTGCGAAAGGGAGGAGGTGCGAAATAGTCCGCTTTGTTTTCAAATTTTCGCACTGAAAGTCAGGCTTTTGACTTTCTACCTTTTTCTTTTGGTCCACTGAACGATGTGCTATTAGTAAAATCCCAATCTAAAATGATTTATCCCAAGCCAAAAATCGTTTCATGGGCCCTTTAAGGGCCTCAGAAAGATAATCTCCTTTCTTGAGAGCGAAATGGACGGGGTGGTTATGTTTTCCGGGCTTGTCGCCATCCGATAGGCCTCAATTATTTCTCTCCCCATTTGCTCGTAGTGGCCTCCCATGGCTGTCGTGCCGGTGAAATTAGGAGCGCAAAAATACTCCACAAGCCGGGCGAAGACGTGATAAATGTAATAACAAAAACGGCTTGACATAACAAAAATAACAATTTAATTAAACGTTTCGCCTCCCATGTGGGAGGCATCTTCAGTAGAGCGCAGAGCGAGTGAGAGTCGCACAAAAAAGTTTGGCTATTTAGGCATAAAGTTTGTGTACACGTCCGGCAGGGGGCCACGGTTCTTGTTTACCAGCGATGAATCACTTCCGCGTTTGTCGTTCTGGATGAACCAAGATTCCAGCAGCTTCCTCGGTTCCCACCTTTTATCCCCCTCCAAGGTCGATGCCTTGTCAATGTCAAATTGGTGTCCTGACGTCCATGCGTGGTCGACGAGTTCGGACATGAAGTGGGTGGCGGTCCCGTGCGTGTTCTTTTAGTCTTGTTTTTCTTTTTCGTCCCGTCGCTCCAATGTAGGAAGCGTCACATTCCTTGCACTGTACCTGGTAAATCACGACCCTTTCTGCCTCTGGCGGGGTCGGATCTTTTGGCTTGGAGATAACATTGGCGATTGTTCTGTAGGGTTTGTATACAGATCGTACCCCCAACGGCCCAAGGCCGCGTCCCAATGCCTCCGAAACCCTTAACGTAACGTGTTCGTTCGGCTCGATCCAGGCGCCGATGGGACATTTGTTTGTTGGTCAACAAGAACGCATTGCTCTTAATGAGTTGAAGTCAGACAGCTCCATCATGATTTTAAAGGCCGACAAAGGAAAAAGAACCGTTGTGCTTGATAGGGATGACTACATGAAAAAGATGTATGAAGTTATAAACGACAGTCACTATTTCGTGAGGCTATCAAGAGATCCCGCTGCTAAGTCCGAAAGAGAGTTAGTTGACCACCTTCGAGAGCTGAAAAAGAAAGGACGCATCAGTGACGACCTATACCGTCGTCTCTTCTCCTTTGACGTATGTATGGACTCCCCAAAATTCAAAAACCGGGTTGCCCCCTACGCCCGATTGTATCTTTTATTAGTTCATCCACTTATAGCCTTTCCAAATATCTGGTTATGATTCTGAGCCCTCTTACAAGAAAAAATGAGTTTAGCGTCCGGAATTCCCATGACTTTGTTGAACTTATACGCGCTCAGACCCTGCTACCGCACGAGGCTATGGTATCCTTTGATGTGATTTCATTATTTACGAATGTCCCCAACGCCCTGGCGGTTGATGTCGCCCGTGACCGGTTGTTGGCAGACCAGTCGTTGTCCACTCGCACAACCCTCCTTGTTGAAGACGTTATACTCCTTTTCCGTTTTTGTCTCCACCAGTGTAATTTTAGTTTTAATGGGGACATATATCGTCAGGTCAGCGGATGCCCTATGGGGAGTTCAGTTTCCGTAACCGTCTCGAATCTCGTCATGGAATATGTTGAGGAAAGGTAATGTCTGGCATTGATTTCCCCGTGAAGTTCTACCGTCGTTATGTCGATGACACTTTTGTAATGGTTAACAGAGAGAACGTAACTGATTTTCACCGCAATTTGAATAGTGTCCACCCCTCAATTCAGTTCTCCTGCGAACATGAAACCGATAGTACCTTGCCGTGATTAGATGTACGTGTCCATAGAACTAGTGAACTTTTTTTTAAGATGGAGACATCCGTATATCGTAAACCATGTGTCAGACAAAACTTTCTTGACTACCACTCTCATCACCCTACTCAACACAAAAGCTCAGTTGTAAGATCGTTACTTCATCGTTCAGAAAATGTCCCATAAAAAGTCAACTATTAGCATTCAAGAACTTAGCCATGTGCGGGAGGCTTTGAAAAAAACGTAACTACCCCGACTGGTTTGTCAATCGAACACGTGACGTCGTGTGCATCCCGGAGGCATTGGGACGCGCCCTTAGGCCGTTGGGGGTACGAAAGAACAATTGTCAATGTTATCTCCATGCCAAAAGACCCGACCCCGCCAGAGGCAGAAAGGGGCGTGATCTACCAGGTGCACTGCAAGGAATGTGACGCTTCCTACATAGGAGAGACGGGACGAAAAAGAATAACAAGACTAAAAGAACACGCACGGGATGTCGCCAATTCCACGAATGCCACCCGCTTCAAGTCCGAACTCGTCGTCCACGCATGGACGTGAGGACACCCATTTGACTTTGGCAAGGCATCGACCTTGGCGAGAGATATAAGGTGGGGACCGAGGAAACTGCTGGAATCTTGGTTCATCCAGAATGACAAATGCGGAAGTAATTCATCGCTGGTAAACAAGAACCGTGGCCCCCTGCTGGACGTGTACACAAACTGTATGCCTAAATAGCCGAACTTTTTTGTGCGACTCTCACTCGCTCTGTGCTCTACTGAAGATGCCTCCCGCATTGGAGGCGCAACGTTTAATTAAATTGTTATTTTTGTTATGTCAAGCCGTGTTTGTTATTACATAAATTAGGAGCGCAACCGGGACATTTTCTCCCGTGAATGACGATCGGGTGCTTGGACTCCGAAGCAGCTCTTTCGGCGTCCATTTGATATTCTCGGAGTCGGTCGTTGAGGCATCGCCCCGTCTGCCCGATGTACCTGGTCCCGCTGGACAGGGGGATCGCGTACACTTCCTTCGCTTCCTCTCCTTCCGCCAAGATTTCTCTTTCCGGTACTCCCACGGAGCGGGCGGGTTTTGAGGTTGAAGCCGAAAAGAAAGTTCGCTCTTTCCACTTATTTTTTGCGTTTCCTCCTCTCCTACCCTCCTTTCCTCCCTTTACCGCCCTCCCCCGAGGGGCCAACACGGAGAATGGATTAGGAGACGCCTCCGTTAATCCGGCATAACCCGCCGTAGAGGGGGCGTGCTGCTTGACTAAAGATTATCTCGCTGCACAAAAAAAAAAAAAAATAAATAAATAAAGAAATAAAAAAAAAGAAAAAAGAAAAAACGTCGCGGGCAGCGATTTAATGCGCTTTGCCGGATGCGTAATGCTTCGTCCGCCTTGAACAAGCTGGTATGCATTGGACTAACATTTTTCGATGCGCGGTAGGTTTAGTGTAGGTCCTATCATAATGGTCCTGCAAGACTTCCCTGTCCTCCACAAGCTAGCCAATAATTCTAGGACATAACGACGGCAGCGTATTCAAACAGTGTAAAATAAAATGTATATAATATTTATAAGAACACCATCGTCTTCACTGCTTGGCTTTCAAATCTTTAGCGCCGCAAATAATCGTAATCAAAATATTTTTATGATTGAAGACCCCTCGTCGTGCATCGAACCCAAAAATTACGCTTTACATGATTCGGCACAAAATTACATGATTCGGCGCGGGAGCAACTCGAGTCACCGTAATTTTTTTTTTGAACATGGCTTTTGCTTTTTAATCTAACTGAGGTACCACTGGCAGAACACGAATCGCATACTTGGAAGGATCTGAAAACTCATATAGCTGGTTGAGTGAATGCAATACTATCGCATTCGTTGAAGCTCGATTTGTTGATTCAAACTTCAACAAATCACACGCACCCATTCTCCCTATTTCTGTTTACCCAGTCATAGTCGTTCCCTCACGTTGCAATACGAGTACAAGTAACGGCAGTTTATGCAATGTTGACGATACACAGCCGTGATCGCACGGTTTTTAGAAGCGCTATAGAACGAGCACAAGCGTCGAATTTCGGTACTCTGATTGATTTCTGTCTTCCCGCCGTGACACCACACGAGAAAAGCGATTTCGTTCTGTCTGTGAAACTAGGAACAAAGAAATCAAGATATAATCCCGTAATAAAACAACGCGAAATGGATTTCTGCAGCCAATACCCAACCGTTCGCGAGGTGACTGGGCAAAGCCGCAAAAGCATAAATTACCTCCGTGCCTTTAGCCTCTGCGCACCGCCAGAGAGAGTCATACAAACTCCTTTGCGCTATTATCAACACGATTGCGTTTGCAAGCCGGTAGTTTGACTCGGCTGGGATTCGTCCCTTCTGACTTTCATAGCTCTTTATGAAACCAGAAACGTAGATGCTTTTCTCCATTGGGTTGGTTTGCCCGGGGCCTCCAGTTATTTACGGCCAAAATCACACTAGAGGCGCTTCAGCAATGTTCACTATGGTCGACACACGTGCTCCTTAAAAATGCCTGTCGTCAACTCTTTCCCAAAAGATACTTGAAGAGCCAATCTTAGAGACCGACGGATAACGAGGCCTTAGACCTCAAAGAAATTATAACAGAAATTTGGCGTCGTCATTCCCAAACTGGTTGCCGGACGAAATCCACGGTTGGTAATAGTAACATAAGATACGTACGGCAGAATTCCCTGCCATAAATAAAATGATTTGGCTAACGCCAATGTAACGCGAAATAGGTGCAAAGAGTTTTGCGATAAGAAGCGTAAACCGAAAAAAAGGAAAAAAAAAAAGAAAGAAAGAAAGAAAGAAAGACTGAAGAAAAGGAGAAATTAGAAAAAAAATCTCTGGTGACTTGGCCAAAAAAAATTCTGTTCGTGTGATTTTTCTTGTTACGTGACAAAAAAAAAAAAACGAAAAAAAAAATACCACGAGAAAAAAAACCATCGCCTGCCCGGTTTCGAAGCTAGGCACTCTTGATCGTGAAACTAGCGCGCTATCCGTTGCGCCAACATAACTTTTTTTTTTTCTTTCTTTACTGCAAGTTGCGCCAACATAACTCTGCCTGTAATGCTCACGCATTCCCACATCATAGGCGAAAGCTTAGGTGCCTTCGCAGTTTTTCATGCATGTGTTATTTTTATTTGTGGCAAGGGTTCACGTCCAGAATGCTTTTAGAGTTTTCGACCAAAACGAGTTTTCTTCATCCGAGTCACCTTCAAGAACCAGTAGACCTCACTGGGTCGTCCGGCTAATCAAGCAGCTATTTTCAAATTCTCTGGCGTGCCCGTCCTCGGATCCGAGGTCGCCGTTTGACAAGCTTAACTTTCTTCCACCTGGTAGCCGGAACCCCCACGGCCAGCTTTGTTCCGTCCCCACTCCCTCTCGAGAGGATGGCTCGCCCCGAGGCTAATCCCATTATCTAAACCTCTTTCCATTCAACGCTTGACCTTTCCCTCCCCGTCCCCCAGCTTCGGGAGAGAAGGTTCTTCTCTGCAGAACGTCCCGTTTGTACAGCGGCTTTAAAGTTCAGAGATTGTCCTGTCTTTATCGTCCCTTTTGTGTCTCCACTTTTAATGTTTAAAAAGTCACACGTCATCATCCTGTAATGTTGGCACAAGAATAGCGGTGTATGATAGAAGGGAGTGGTATCATGACAAATTGCTCAAAATGAAACGTTTCGGTTTTACGGTCATATTTGTATAATAAATACAACAGCTTCTATGGGAGTGCTGCCGTAACGCACTTAGAGATGGCGCAAGTTTACGATGGCACAAATTTTAGAATATGAGAGCCCGGATCGTGGAACCCGACCTCAGCAGTACATCCTGCGCCAGCAATGTACCGCCGGAGATGGGGAGAGACGACTTCACCTTCCCAAAGGTGTGCCTTTTGTTTTAAAGAATGATATGAAAAGTTTATGCGCGTCCTCAAAGATTTGGTATTCACTTTTCTCTCAGAACCATGGATTTCCCTACTTTGTCCTGTCGGAAGAGACAGCGCAGATCGAAGACCTCCAGCGGCGCAAACGTATCTCTACCCACTACCCGGACTTCCAGCCGGAATATCCCGAGTGTTTGCGGAGCCGCTGCGGAGGAATCTCTCTGGCTACCTGCGGTGCTATTCTTGTCACAAAACGGTCACGCTAGTGTTTCTGGAAAACTCCTCCCCCCTACGAACCGCGCGCTTCTATTGGTCACAGCCCGCGTAATAATTCCACGCGGTTCCCATGGGAATGTTTGCGAAACACGAAAGCAACCGTTTGCCGTAACTGTCGCTCTTCGAGTTCGGACCGTGACGACAAAGTGACGTATGACCACGTCCGACCTACGTAGCACATAGCGGAAGTAGCGTAGCTAGATTAACTGCGGTATTGATCGACACACCCTACTTTCTGTTTCACCGCGAGTGCGAGCTTGTGCGGGTGTAGGAGCTACAAGAACGTGCTCCGGGCTTTCAACGTCCCTGTCGAGCAGGCGCGCTTGCGCAGTCCAAGCCAACGCTCGCGCAAGCATCGTTCGGAGTGATGTGCTCGTGCTTTTAACTTATGTTTCTATTGCACGAAGGGGAACAAGCTTTGGGCAGGAATCTAGAGCGTAGAAAATGGCAGCAATGCTTGTTGCGCAACGATGGTTCGACCAACGCGTACAATGACGGGTTTTCCGCGAGCACCCGGTTGCCTTCGCGATGCACGACGACTGTTTCTGACGACTGTTTCTCGAAAAGCACCGTGTGATCGCAGTGTGACCAGCTACGCGACGAGAAACAGCGACGATGTGAGATGATGACCGTCGGGCAGCAGCTACTAATTGAATCGCACTGAGATCTTTCGCAGCGGGGAACTACAAGAGCTCGGTTGCCACCGATGATCACATAGCTAATGCCCAGTGGATGCTGATCAGAGCCGTGACTGCCGTCGTTAGTATCGCTGCCAACTGGCTGGGAAGAGACGGCTGGGTCGAGAAAACCCCGGACCGAGGCAGCTGAGGCATGTGCGAAAGAAGGCTTTTGTCGCCACCAAGACAAGCACACCGACGTCGTGGGGTGCCTTGACGGGACCTAGAATCTAACAGAACCTCCGACACCATCATCATCGGTCTGAAGGAGATCGTCACCGTTCTGAAGGACTCCACCAGTTCGCCGGAAACACCACTTTGCCATTAACAACTTGGTGGTAAGTTGACGTTTTAAAACTTTAGGGTCTCTACCGCTTCGAAGTTAGTGCACGCTTAGTACCTATGTGTTCAGTTGAACATTCGTTGCGGTTTGTAGCTACTGTCAATCACGCAATAAAATATGAATGGGTTGCTGATGGAATTTTATTGTATCAATTAGATATATTACCTTTTCACACCAAGCTTTTGGAATTGCATGTCAGACATCGGACAGTCATAAGAAACAATTTTCGATGCCCTGCAATGAACTACGAACAGGTGTGTCCTAAAATAAATCGTTAGTTGTTTAGACAGCAGAAGTTTAGTCTGACAGAGCATGGTAACATTGTTACCCACTGTAGACGAGAAATTTAGACAGTGCAATCTTGTGGATGGTCGTCATCTCCAAGACCAAAAAAAATAATAATGATACAATTGTCCTACATTCAACACGCGTGTGTTTAATGTAAAGGTTATCATACCAATTAAATAGATTGTCGTTTGAAAAGTGACAGTAACTCTTTTAAATTAAAGAGTAGTGTGAGCTAGATTTTTTTTTAATCTGCCTGTAATGAAGAGCAAATACGCGCTGGTGACTTATCACCATGAAGCATAAACGACAAGCGGAAGCAGAGTAGATGTGTAAAGGAAAAGCGAGGATATGTGTAAAGAAAGAACCGCTACGTAACCTGAAGAATGTCAGTAACTATCTTGCCATTGTGGTACGAGCTCAGTGGCTATGCACATGCTTATGGCAGCCTGTGAATGTAGGATGCTCCCCTTATGGTATCATCCAGTGGCAAAGCCAGGGGGGGGGGGGGGCGAGGGGGAGGGCTTATGAGGCTTCGCCCCCCCCCCCCTTTCCCCAAATCCGGCGGGCCGTAGGATATACACACAAATTTCGACACCATCGCCCCCCTTCCGCACCCCAAGCCATGAACATCCGAGCGACCTCAAACCCTCTCCACCCTCACCCGCTTAAAAGTTCCTGGCTACGCCACTACTATCAACAGCACGCAATAGATTGTCAACATTACCAAGATAAGTTAAATTTTCTTTATTTTATGCACCATAGAGGGAGTGTTTTTCTCTTTATATGCTTGCAGGCAAAGCACACACTCTGGAAAACACTTGTGTGAAGCCTGCGTTGACAATACAGTCCTCGTCAAACTTTCAAGGAGTTAACGAATTCCACCAATTACATTTTCAACGAAACGCATTAGTTTTGCAAAACGCTGAAAAACTTACGTTGCGTTTTACATCACTCAGCTTTGTCGTTCGATGAATGAGCAGTCAGCACGACTCAAACCTCGATGAGCTTGTCGTTTGGTTTCTTGCCGTTGGGGCGATCGCTGGCGGTCGTGGCGGCATCGCAATTCTTTCTCAGACAGTTGGCTGCTGCCTCCGTGCTCTCGGAAACGTGGTTCCCTTTGTGTCAAAGTGAGGTTTTGAATCTTGATGCATTGCAACGCTGAATGAAGGCCTATTACCACCTTCATAATCTCAGCAAGGCTACCATACGAGCCACAACACCACCACGGTCCACTCTTATGCTTCATAACATCGGCAGAAATAGAAGCCAAGTCTTGCATCTCGCCAAGTATTATATCGGAGACGTTAAACGCCAGCTCATTGTGCTCTTCGACCCGGTCCTGCCGCCGAATGGGCTCATCCAACAGCACGAAAGCATTCGTGTCCGCGTTGATCAAGTGACCGATCGCATGTCAAACCCCAGCCGCGGTCGATCCTACAAGCATCGCTTCCATGTTCTTTCGAGTTTAACTCGCCAAGGGTACGGTTGTCGAGTTAAAACAATGCAAGTAGTCCCGTGCATCCTTGTTCTTACGTCATTTTGTCGTCAACACCAAAACTCGAAAACGACTGTTAGCGGCAAACAGAGGCTTTCTAGTTTCACGAACGTTTCCATGGCAAATAGCGTTGAATCGTTACGCGCAATGAAGCCAATGGGATAGCGAGGTACCTCTGTAGGGACGTGCAAAAACGTAAAAGCCATTTTCTTCTATTTTTTTTGCACGAACTTTTCTGCAAATAAAAAAATAAGTAAAAAAGACTGCCCGAGATTATGCGATCGCGTCTATTTCTTCAGCGCCGAAAGAGAAGAGTATGGCTTATGGGGGACTACCCTCGTAATCACTGCAGTGAGCGAAGGGAGCAAAGCATTATTAAAACTGCCCGAAAAAACTTCCCTGCATTATCCATAGCATGTTCACAACCGGTGCACTCTGCGTCGATCTCATGACTTGTCATATATTACCACAGATTCGTCGTCAGCTCTGTATCCCTTTGGAGTCTCCTTCACAGGCAAACAGGAAATTTCATTTGCAGCTTATGTTCATGGCGGCATCACAAAGGATAATCGGTGTCGCAGCGTAACTTCACATAATATTTTCTTCTCGTAATGCCATCTGTATTGTGGGTCGTAACCGCGGTTTTCGCCATGTTTGTTCCAAAGACCGTAGCGGAAACTTCGAGAAAACAGGCTGAGATATCTTAGCTAAATTTACTTTACATAATATTTTTTGAAATAATCTTTCGTGTTTTATAAAATAATAATATTATTTTTCTCCGTTTCTTTCCATTTTCCGAAAGGTAGCTTTTTTCCGTTATTCGCTTGTTCTAACTGCCTGAGGAAAGAAAGAAGAGAACAAAAAGAACAGGGGAAAATGCGGGGATTTCTGCGTCCTATCTGCGTGGACACGTTATCATGACGTAGGGGGATCGTCAGATTCTAGCTGACCGCGTGCGTGAACCCGAATGTTGGGGCGGAGGCTCAAACAAGAATCATTCTAGTTTGAGGGACCGCCCCTTCTTTCTCGATACGTCACAACTCGAAAGGTGCCCGTTTACGACCAGAATAGCACCCCTGGATGGGCATCGCTCATAACGGGAGACCAGTCGGGTAAGCCTCCCACCACCGCTGGCTAGAGATGCCAGAATGTGACAACCCTGTTGGGGCCGTTCAAGAGTCGTTCCAGTGAAATAAATAAAATGCGCTAAGGAAGAGGACAGAAGCAGAAACGACTCAGGGAGCGCACACAAGGACCACGGGGCACATGGAGCACACAAAGTGCGAAATTCGGGAACCGCCGCCGGTCATCAAAAATGATGCGAGGCCGCGCCTTCTCTGCCATTTGTGCGGGGAGACCAAGCCCAACACACCTCGCCGGCCCACTCCACCGTGTCCGTCTCACCGCTTAGTGGACTCGACGGGCAAACCATTCGACTCATGCCGCCCAGGTTGTCCTACCCGCATACTGGTACTTTCTCACGGAGTAAAAAAGTAAATGAAACCAACATACTAAAACATTGTAACAACGATATTTGTTTAAAACGAGTGTAAGAGGGGTGTAAGTTAGGAAAAACACCATTCTTATATCCTTTTTACACGATCCATCAATGTCGCTGTGCATAAAAAGGGCGTAATGATGATATACACTAACACGCCCTTTTTACACCCCACTTGTAGTGATAGTGTAATAAAATTGTGTAAAGAGGGTGTATGGGTGAATTTCGCGCCCTTCATACACAAGGTGTAAAAGGGGCGTGATTGTGGTGCAGTTGAATACAACCATGATTTGATAGCCGTCTAACACGTTTAATGTGTTGTAAAACCGTCGATGATGTGCGGTGGTACAAGCACCAAATATGATTGATCGGCACACAATGTGGAGTATAATTAGAGAGTGCTAGAGACTAGTTTTTGCAACTCCGATCAAACTCTCCGTCCGACACGAGCCGAAAATTGCGTGTCCCCCGATGCATCAAGTTTACCAGTTCAACTTTTATTTGAAAAATCGTCTTCGCTCGAAGAAGATAAATGCAGGCGTACAAAAATACAGCCAAGGCAGGACACAGCATTCTGTCGATATTGACCTTAAATCTAAAGATATTGCCGATACCATTTCAATGTAGCCGATGTCTGTGAAGAATCGGATGGGTCGCCACGACGCCATCCTGACATACCATGCTCGACGCCGTTTTCTGTTGGGTGTCCAGAGTGTCCTTTGTGAATTTGCTATGCCGGCGACATCTTTCCTTTTCTTGACCGCATCAAATCTGACGTTGAAAAAGTAAAAAAAATGAAAGCCGTTTACAACTCCCAGTGACGCCGAATTATAGCGCAGCTCGTGAGGAGGAGTAGGGGAGGGTACTGAGGGGGGGGGGGGGGCGGGTCACGTGACCTCGGGGGCGGAGGGGAGGGAGCTCACGTGACCTCAGGGGGGTCAGGTTGCCTCAGGGGGGTCACGTGACCTCAGGGGGGTCAGGTGACCTCAGGGAGTCACGTGACCACGTGACATCAGGGGGGTCAAGTGGCCTGTGGGGGGTCACGTGACCTCGCAGTTACGCCGACGGCGACGCGGACGTCGCTCAAGCTGAAACGGTCCCCTAAAAAATATTAAGCAAATTTAATCTGCTTACTTTTAGCACTATGAAGGCCTTCTGCGCTGAAGGTTTGAATCAACTGTGGAGTCCTCCTTTTTGGTAGAACCAGCTTACCTGACTCGGCCTCGCACTACTTGTAGCAGCTTCGTTAAGACTTTATTTTTTATGCGTAGCTCTGAACTAACAATGCCGCAAGACAATCGAAAGGCCAGACTCATCCCATTCCTGGTACGATATGCGATTCTTATCTCCGCATGGTGACGTCAAAATACCAAGCGTCCCGACGCTGTTTTGTCCCCGTTTTTTCTTTGGAACGCGTGAAACGGCGTCTCTTGTTTATGCTCTCAGCGTCAATGCGTTTAACTGCGTTGTGTCGAGAAACGAATGCCAGTCACTGGCACAACTGTGCTTCGTACGAAGCGTGGAATCCCAGGAATAGCTTGGCACGCGACACAAGAAGCACGCATGTCCTCGTTTCTCGCAGTCGCAACGGAGTCGATCACACTCAAACGCTCGCAAAAGCATATGTGCGGGGCCTTTAGCTTTGATCTGTGCTTCGTCGGCAATAATCTTTTTCTTTTCTTTTTTTTTGAGCTTGCGTTCCGCACCAAAGCAGGCACGCGACTACATGTGTGGCAATTTGAGACTCTCAATATTGTAATACCCAAAACATGTCCTGAGGAGTTCCTTTTCGCGGCGGTCACTGGACATTGCAGGAGGCAGATACACCAACTCATATTCACAAACAAACCGGAGCGCCCCTAGCGGACGCCACCGGCGCCGTGCATGCGCGATGGAGTTCGGTAAGAAACTCGCCGTCGCCCTTAAACAAACCATTGAAATGCAATTTGGACGGCGGCAGTGTGAGTCCCCGTGTTCTTTTTCTCGTTTGAATTATTGAATCTACGTCTTCCTGGCAATGTCTACTACTTGCGTGGCCTCAGAGAAATTACCGAGGCTCGTTACACGGCAAAACTTTGCGCGAATAGTGTGACATGCGGTGATTCATTCCGCGTGGACGCCACAGTATGGACGCTAAAGCCTGATTCGCAAGATGAAATTCCGCTCGCAATTTTCAGTTGCGGCGTCGCTAGAGCTGCCATAAGGTGAGCCGTAAATAATATGGTTGACATCGATGCTGAAACTCACAAGCAGGGCCGGTAACATGTCGATGCTGTCTACTGGTAACAATAATCGACTTCGCATTGTATCTACTGTTAACACCGAGTCTGCTTACATCAGCCAACTTTCAAACATAGAAGTCGTTTGAGGCCTGTACTTACTTCTTATCGCAATTACCAGAACAACGTTTGGTCGACGTACTGGTGTCGTCTAAAAGAGCAGACGACAAGCAGAAACGTTTGAAAGAGCAGACGACAGATCGAACGATCAGGTGGCCGTTTGAACTTGGACACGCACTGAACGTAGTCCGCAGGTGGTCCCTACAACTTGATGTTTTTCCCACCTTGATGATGTTCCAAAACAGATACATCTGGTTAAGTACAAAACGAGCGTGGGGGTAATAGTAATTAAACATGAGGAAGATACATAGAAAGGGGGGACGGACGTGCGTCCCCCCTTTTTATGTATCTTCCTCATGTTTAAATACATATGATTACCAGACGTATTTGCAAATTCAACCCAAAGTGCGTCCCACCGATAACATAAGATTTCCCTTTTCATGGCACATATCCTCGTTCTCGGACTAATCGAGCACATGAAAACTGACCTTCAAAGCTTTCTCGATTCTTTTGGTACAGTTCCAGTGGCAGCGTTTTCACGATAATGTAGGGGTTTGTTTGCTTTTTTTTTTTTTTAAAGAACGCAATAACGCACGTCTCGGATAGGGACTTCCGCCCGCAGCCCTAGACCGGAAGTGCGCACGACGCGCCACCACAGCGCCGGAGTTGAGTTCGTGTGTACAAAACCGCTGATGGAGATATGGTGCATTGTCCATCTCTCTTTAACCTCGTCTTCTGTTATGGTGCCCCACCTCCTTTTGTGTCTTCATCTGGCTGTGAGCGACCCCAAAGGACGCTTCTAGCAAATCAGAGGGATGGAGAGAAACGTGATCGATCTTTGTCGGACAAGAACGCTTTGGACCAAAAGATTTCACGTGGCTCACTCTGACGCGCTATTGGGCTCACAGGGGTCATTCTTCGCCGTTTGCCAAGTTATAGTGATATGTAGGGGCCATCGTCGGTCTGTTTTTTGAAAAGTGCTATTTTGGTGTTCTGCTTTTCGTGCGTTTCAGTCGCGGCCGTGGTTTTTCGTCGTGAACGCCCCGGATACATCCATGCCAACTTTTAGGTAATGGTTGTTTTCGTCATCGGAGTCTATCTCGATCGAAACGACCTAGGGAAGGTTGTGATGGTCCGTCAAACTTTATTGGTGGCCCATCAGACCTTTTTGATTGCCCATCAGATTTTTTGATGGATCAGCACACGTTCTTGGCGGTCCGTCCTATCTTCTTGACGAACCATCACACCTTCTTGATGGTCCAACAGACCTTATCTGATGGCCAAAGAAACCCTCTTGATGGGCCATCAGCATTTTTTGATGGTCTGAAAGGCTCACTTGAAGCTGTTTGATGGACAATCAAACATTATCTGATTGTGGCTGAGGAACCATTAAAGGACTCTGTCTGTAGTCAGAGGCCGTCAAAACGTTGCTTTTGATGACTGACAAACAATCGGAACGTGTTGATGTTGCCCGGATGAGACTATCAGGATATCTAGATAGATCACTAGAACGCAAAAAGGCTGATGGTGCTTCTAATCACATATTTCGAAGGTGGAAAGAACCTGACTATAATCGGGAGGTTACAGCGTTGGCCGAAAGACGGTGCCAATGATTTCACGTCGTTGCGCATGCGTGAATTGTATTCGGTGTGTGAAGCTGACAGCGGCGTGACTCGATAAATGTGTGTTCAATCCGTAATGATTCACCTCTACAATTGCCCTAGGATAGTCAATAGGTAACGAAGACACCTTCTTATAAACTTAGTTATGGTTTTCTACCATAGTTTTCCTTTAAACTGTTTTATTACCCGTTGGGTAAACAATTTGTTGATCCGTTTCTTAAGCGAATTAGATACTTTTCACGATCTAATTGGCAGACAATGGGCCAAAAAACCTACTTTGCTTGATAGAATATTCATTAGCTAGGCGTACATGTACTGTGAACTAAATGTTTGCGAGGAAAAAACATTGACAAAGCCGCGAATGCAGTAATACGTGGCTTACCCAATTCTCGGACCGACGTGGCTTAGTGTATTGCACGCTGTCTCACGAGGCCGTCCTGTCCAGCATGGACGATGGGGACAGTGTGCAGATAGCCACTCAACGGACACCGATCAAGTTGCTGCGCGTCGTGGAGCCTCGAAAGTAGTGAGGGGATTAAGCCGTTTCCTCTTCCGTTTTGTTTTTGCGACTTCATAATTTAACTTTATATCATTACTAAATAGAAAAAAATACCATGTCATAAACAAACTATAGCCTTTGCTTTCAGGTTCCTACGAGGATTAAGAAAGGTACCCTACCGATTCTGATGTGGCTTTTTGAAATAATAATGGGCACACAATAATGTTCGCAATTGACTGCAGTGACAGAGAGATGTGTAACAACCACTAGTCGTCTCCGAAGTTTCCACAATAGGAAGGCTGGACAAATTGCAAAACTAGGCATTTCAACATTATGTAGGGTACGCATTGTATTCACGTTGCTTACAATGGAGTACATGGCCGAAAGTCGTAAAGACAAAAAAGATCAGAGCGGTACACATCATTTACGTCTAGACTCGCTATTGGCTGAACTTGTATGTGTAAATTTGTGTGAAGGATTTTATGCCTCTCGTTTTTGACATTTCGCATGATAAGTCCACTGTCATTCTTCTGTCATCATATATGACAGAAGAATTAAGGATGAATGCGCGCCAAACGTCATATGTCCTTCAGATAAGATCAGCTGAACTAGAATAAACATACACATAAAGAAAAACCATACAGACCGCTGTGCTTACAACGGACTTTTCTTCGTGTGTACATTTACTAAATTTCAGCTGACCTTATTGAAGTATAAAGCAACTAGCTCAGCTTAAGCCTGTCATATTTCTGACATGTTTTCGTGCTCACACTGTTCACAATCCATAGGACAATGTAGAGTCAGAAGACATACGACGCCTTTCACCGCTTGACGATTTGCACTGTAAACCATATTTGTATTTTAAATGTCATTTGTTCTGCTCGCTCGAAACCCTTCGGGCAGCTCTCGTGAACATTTATATATTATTTTTGGTATAATTCGTGTCTAATTGTAATTGAAATGTGTCGAAATATTGTGTGGGCGTTCTCTCTACTCCTTCCTTTTTCGCCCGTTCACTTAAGTTATACCAATGGAACATATATGAGAATAAAAAACGTTTACAGTGAATTCTGAACTTCATGGGTCTTTCTGCACGCTGTATTTGGTATGTCTAATGGTCAAATTAGTATTTAAATAAGCAGGCTCCATTTCCAATCATAATTTATTTTTGACTAAAAGTTCCTGCGTTAGAAATTTGTCCAATACGTAATTCATGCAGAGTGGAACTAAAAGCCCCAATAATTTAAATCATGATCATCAGTATCTATTTATTTATAATTTATTTTTATTTGACATACTGTCAGTCCTGGTTAGGGCTTTGACAAGGGTGGCAACGAGTCACACTTGTAAAAGGAGCACGTAAAGCAGCACGTAAAGGACAATGAACACCAAAAAACAATGCAAATCAAGAATATACAATATTTAGGTTGCGTCCAGCTGGAAAGAATAATAACTCAATATAGATGGAAGAAACGACATGTTATAGCAACAGATTCCGGTCCCGCACGTACGAAGAAAAAAAGGAATACTTAAGTCGGGCTTAAGGTGCTATTAAGAAAAATGCCCGGGTCGTAATTATTAACAATTGAAATATCGGGTTTGCGATGGACCTTATTTATACTGGGTGTCTACTTAGCCGTGAATAAAACTCGACCAGTGCTTATTAAGTATATGATGTTAGTCCGATGTCAAAAAAGTGTTATTTACATGTGGTTAATAAGACTATGTAGCAATAGTCACTGTCAGGTAAAGGAACAGAGGGGATGGAGAGTCCAGGTGCGCCAGGTATTGCTCTCGTGGCCAATAAGCTCGTAGAGTCCGACCTCTTTCAACCTTTTTCCGTCGCTCCCAGTTTAATACTACGAAGGACGCAACTAAACGGAGCATAGCATACAGGAGCGCGACCTAGCCCAAACGGTCGACTAGCCTCAAAAGCTCTGTTCCGAACACACGGTTACGACGAAGCAGGAATCTAGTGGACAGGGTTGGCAGAAGCCGAAATTACTTCGAAGGCAAATTAATTAAGGAGAGACCAAGGTCGAGCTACGGCAATACTTCGCAAAAATTTGACTTTGAGTTTAAGTGCGTTGTATTACTTTTCATTCTTCATTTTTATGTATAAGTATACTGTCTCAGTTATGACCGCGAAATCAATCATATATTATTTTGAGCACCTTGTTGCAACTCGGAACCGCATTCATGAGAGCCATTTTTTGTGCACGGTTCTTGGAATTGTGACGTTGCTGACCATCACCTTGATGATTAGAAGTAGGCATAGGCGTCTTCGTTTTACCGCAGTGTTTTCTAGCTTCAATTTTACACCGAGAAGTGTTAATAAAATATATTATTCCCGCAGCGAAAAAGTGTCGGTGAAAAAAAACGGTAGAACATGAACGCGCACCTCTTTATGTAATTTAGGCGAATCTTTCCACCGTACGCACAATAAAGTTTAGTCGCAATTTTGTACTATCTCAGACCACTTTTAGGAAGAGTACAGGTCCGCAAGACCTCCGTAATTGGAGCCTTTGCCAGATTATGGGATGTCTCACATGGGGTCCCTTCAGCCGTTCCATTTGAGCCACAAACACCATAGAGCCATGGAAAAACCGGTTTTCTTTTTTTTTCCTTAGGTTTCTTGACGTTCACTTTTTTGGGAACACTGTTGCACGCAGAGTACGTGGTTTTTCGAAATCTGAACTTGGCGGAAGTGTTGTATCCCCTTGGCGCTGCTCTACAAGAATTGTGAACTATTAGGAATCGCCAATTTTCCCGAGGTGTGCAGAACTACTTTCCACGGCATTCTCCTCACGTCCGCCGACTTGTCGCCCTTTTAAAATTTAGTTAGTTCATGCCCCGTCGTTATGTGAATACTGTCCTTCTGCGCAAATGTGGAAAGCGAACTTCTTCGAGTCGAATTTTTTTTTTATTTTTATGAGAGAAAGGTGTAACATTGGCAGTCATGTAGACATAGGAATTGCATAAAATAACTAAAGGTCTGAAAGGTAAAAGAAGCAAAGAGCCCGAGGGATTAAAAGACGGAAGTCAACAAAACGTACTGCAAATTGAACTGCAAACAAAGAGTACCGATATTGTTTGCGAATCTCTTTTGCAGGTTTTTGTTCTTTCGACGTTTCGCTTGCACCCAAACCGTTAACGGCTTTATATATATATATATATATATATATATATATATATATATATATATATATTCTTTTCTTTTTTCTTGGAGGGGGTGGGCGAGGTTATTAGGCGGCGAAGGCGTCTTTTGTATCAGAAGTTGGACTTGTGTTTAGAATAAAAAGAGAGAATGATACTTTCTTTCATGATTTAATTATGGAGCACGGGTGTTGCCTTAGTGTGTCTTCCTGTAAAGTTGGCCCCTTTCTTACATTCTGTGATGGACACTGGCGCTCGAACGACGCAAAGTTCGTCTTTCCGGGTTGGTCGTTATGACCTTGGCTTTGAACACTTTACAATCACGCGATTAATTCCATTAACCAATTGTTTGCTAAGTTTTTCAGTTTCTTCTATGTTCGCACCACAAAAAATAGATTTGTTTTGTCAGTTTAGAGTACAATATAAAATGTGTCGGGTATGTCAACATTACCAATAATATACATTACAAATATAACAAATCTGGACGGATCTTGCGATCCGTCGTGATTTGTATTATGGTCGTTGTATTTTTCACCTTCAATATAAAGATACTGGACACGGTCTGATAACTAATTTAGGAAGAGCTGCTGGGCTGGTCCTCTTATACAATAATTATGCAGATGCTTCAGGACTATTTTATGATTGAAAGAGTTAAATGAATTTCTGGAATCTAAAAATATCCCTAATGTGTAAATCTTGGTCTCACTTTATTAGTTATATAAATTCTTAATATTCAGTAAACCTTCCTCGCTATATTTCCCTTTTTGGAAACCATAATGTTCTTTAACAATTAGATTACTTTATTATTGGGTTTGACAACCTGGAGTTTCATATCGTTTTTAAAAGTTTTGAGAATATTGTCACACTCGGTGATGTCATGGCAGGAGTGGGAGTTTTTGACCATCAACAGACGTTGTCTCTGCCCGACCTAACTAGCGGTGAGTTTGTTGTTCAATGAGGCGGGACGGGCCGTCTGCCAGATTGCAGTCCGTGAGTACCGAGTGAAGAGAGTCTTTCATTTACAAAAAGAACAGAGGTGGCCAAGGCTATGTCGGCTGACAAGGAGCATCTCTGGTCGCGGTTGAGTAAGGGGTGGCGGCAGCGATGTCTCAAAGAATAATACTGCACGGCAAAAGGGGGGAGGGAGGGGGAAGCAGGGCGCCGAGAGCAACACCCAGAAATTCTCCAAAAAAACATTTTGGCTCGTTGTGAGGTGGTGATCAGAGGTCGCCATTATAGGTCGCCCTCACTCACCCTCACCATCACAACCACACTCACCTGAGCCGCTCACTCACCCTTACCCTCACAACTACACTCACCTTCAGCCCCTCACTCCCCCTCATCCTCACAGTAACACTCACCTTCAGCCCTTCACTACACCCTCAATGAACCCCACGGCCCTACCGCACCTCACACACTCATGTCCCTCACGCCCGTCACGCACTCGCCGCCCTCACGGCCCTCGCGCACTCATAGCCTCACCACCCTCACGCACTCTTACCCCTCACGCACTCAGGGCCTTCACGCCACTCACCGCCGTCACGCCCTTCACTCACTCATACCCCTCACGTCCCTCACGCACTCAGGGCCCTCACGCCACTCTCCGCCCTCACGCCCCTCACTCACTCATGGCCCTCACTCCCCTCACCGCCCTCACGGTCCTCCCGCACTCATACCCCTCACGCCTCTCACGCACTCATTGCCCTCACGCCCCTCACGCACCCACCGCCCTCACGGCCCTCACACACTCATGCCCCTCACGCACTCATGGCCCTCAAGCCACTCAGGCCCGCTTTAGATGGGGCGATTTCACCCAGAAACTTGACGCCGCAACACCAGCAACGCGGACCGCCCGCGTTCACACACCGCAACCCATTGCTGCAAGTTGCGAACATCATCATAAAAGTTTATTTTTCGTGCACTATTTAGACACAACAATTACGCGCTATAGACGTGTTTTTCTGCGTTTAAATCTCGTTGAGAATACTAATGCATCTATCTGAAACTGCGGATTTAAAAAAAAACGATCAATTTGAAAGCAGAACCATGTCTTTTGTTGTCATGATCACCGGCACGAGACATCACGTGAACATATCGCGTCTCTGACTGGATGCAGCCGCTTCAAATGTCTTCGAATGGCTCCGAGTTACTCGCTCGTTTCGAGCCGGACCTGATTTCAGCAATTCGTGTCGATCAAGGGAAAGCTAGGGAACAACCCGCCAGCAACACCAAAATTGCTGAAAAAGTTGCTCCGTCTGAAGGGGCCCTCACGCACTCACCGCTTTCACGACCTTCATGCACTCATGGCCCTCACAACCCTCACGCACTCATCGCCTTCACGGCCCTCACACCCCTCACGCACTCATGCCACTCACACACCCACCGCCCTCACGCCCCTCGCGCACTCATGGCCCTCATACCCCTCACGTACTCACCGCCCTCACGGCACTCATACCCCTCACGCACTCACGCCCCTCACGCCACTCACCGCCCTCACGCCCCTCACGCACTCACCGCCCTTACGGCCCTCACGCACTCTCGGTCCTCACAGCCCTCACGGCCCTCACACTCATGAATTTTCCTCACAGCCCTCACACTCATGAATTTTCCTGATCCAGAAACTCACTCACCCTCACCTCACCTGTGAAGATGAGGGTGAGTGAGGGCCCTCATCAGTGAGGTTTGCCGACGTGTGATTGCGAGATTGCCTTCGCGGAGACAAAGTACGATGCCGGTGTAGCTGGCGCCAAATGCGAGCTGCGTGGTACACTAGGGTCAGCCATGCAATGCGCTGGAGTGGGCACTTCCACATCGAAAGACAGTTGTTGCACTTGGTGGCAGACGCTGAAACACCTGTGAAGGCGAACCGTGTCAGGGTCAGAAATACGTGGTGATGGGCAGTAGTAGGACTAAAAAAATACTTACTGCCACGCAATACGCTGAAGCGTTCGAGGAGTTGGGGAACAATGGCAGCATGGAGGGTGGTTCTAAGCTTATGGAGACACTGTGAGGCATGCCCAATGGTCTCACTGTTGCCGTGAAGGTAAAATCCGAAAAACCTGATAGCGGTAGTGCGATGCATTATAGTATAGTTAGGGTCGATACAGAGACGACAAGCGTGTGGTTGATTAAGGAGACGGACGTCTTAATTCTTATCGAATGTACGTTCGGGTGTGCGAGGAGAAAATTTTCCATATGACTCCATGCCCCTGGTTTGCAAACACGAAGCTCTCGAGTAATGGCAGTTGCCAGGGACTGTGTGTAAAAGTGTGCTTGTTTAATCCCAAATTACAGCATGTGAAACAATAATACGTACAGAAGTCAAAATGTGGTGTTTTTACTTAGATAGCTTAACACGACAACGAACAGCAGAAGAGGGATGCAGGACAGAGCGCTTGATCTTGATGCAATGTGTTGAAATTTCGGGTAAAGGTTTCTAAGGTACCGTCCACCCACCATTCCTCCAGCGACGAGTGTCTCTGAAAACACTTTGCCTCGAGAGTGGATTGAAAATTCAACTACTGCAGGCACCTTTTATGCCATAACCTATTTTCAAACGTTGATGAACCCAAATACACCATTAAAACACGGTTTTAAGTTCGAACGGGTTGTAAAGTGGTCAATTTTTCAGATAATATGGTATTATGGGATGCGAGTACCCGTTTGGTGCGTGTAACCGTTTGATATGCGGGGCGTAATCGTGCCTTGATGATCGTAGTAACGGACAGGAACGGTTTGTCTGTAACCATGCGTCGCCTGCGCGACACACGATGTCTCACATGAAATGCGCTAATCTGAACCCCTGCTCTTGATATAACAACACCGTAGCGGTGGAAGGATGTGAAAAAAGGGAATTCCTTTCTTGGCTGCGTCTAAGGAACAGACGTCTCGCTTTCGTTTTCCCTACTTAAAACGCGAAATGATGTGAGGAGTGAGGTGACATCCCTGCCACGTCTTGCCTTCGTCTGCCCACTTTCACCGTAGCAGCCGTATAAGAGAAACCAGGTATGCTTGGCGACGCCCCCTCATGACAAAATGCTGTATGAGGGGGAGGGGGAGAAGAGGCCCCAGCAAAATGCAAGATTTCAGGGGGGGGGGGGGGAAGGGGGGCCGCCGGGCCACATTGCCCCCCCCCCCCCCCCCTGGCTAGGTGCCTGGAGTAGCCTCAACTGTGCTCCACGCCGACAGCGTTGCGTCAAAATGCCGGGCGTCTCCTCTTTGCTGCCTTCTTTCTGTCTCGGTCCTTCGGCGCCCTCCTCCCTTTCCTCCTTTTCGGCGCCTGCGTCGCCACACCCACTGGCCAAACTCCCAATATATGGCTTTGCATTGCAGTAGTAGTTTTTTTTTGTAGTCTTTACAGTTGAATGTGAATGCTCGACAGAAATCTCTCAGGTTGGGGCGAAAGAGGGTTAAACGAATGCGTTTAATCATTTTCCTTAGTTCGGTACCCATAATTTCAAGGCCTACATGGCCTTGTCCTCAAGGGTGACTATGGTTGTGGCAGTGAATGAGCATTTTTTATAGGTACAGGTACAATGTATAAAAATAAAAGGTTCTATGTGTTGATCACGAAAGAATACGCTAGCCATTGTAATGTATCTCTGCCAAGTACTTGAGTGGGATTTCTTTTTATTTTTAACTGCTTGTGTGCCTCAAGATCTTGAAATCCTAGTGGCCACAAGCTTGGACTCAATCTTCTTCTGTGGTCCGGCCAGGACCATGGGGGAGGCAGTGTCAGCACAAGAGCATCGCAGTGTCTCCCTGCCTGTGACTTTTGATTAGCGTCACGACAGGGGAGTCCTCGTGCCACCATGTGTTAGGTATGCCACTCGAAATAAACATTCTCTTCCCTATTCCTTAAGTGATACAGCAAAAGCGCTACTAAGCCTAAAATACAAAAGAGATATTTAAATCTTGGGTTGGATGGAGTTCTAATTACAAAAAGGAGTCTGCAGAGATGATTAACATGTGAACTTAAAGCCCGCGGATGTAGCTTCGATGGTGTCACGGAAATCTTTCCGCAGATGGCTTTGCTCGTGCTATACCCAAACAAATCATTTAGATAATCGTTCTGTTACGTTGGTGTCATCAATCTTATGGACCTATGCACCCAGCAGTCGGGAGATGTGAAATATAAGAAAACATTGTCAGCCCTGTAAAGATTATATAGACAACAGAGCCATAGCACGTTCAACTTAAGAAAACAATTCAGTGCAGGCCTATACTTAAGGTTAACATATGTGTACTTGCTCTTCAAAATTAAGTGAAAACTGCTTAAGTTTTGGCCCACTACGGGCTTACTATTAGTGTTTAAAAGTGGCATGGAGTTTTAAACAGCTCGCTTCAAGTTTGCTCTTGAAATACATAGGTTCATGGAAATTATGTGGATGTTTCCAGACAGTCATGGTGACACCAATGTGTAATGTCAAGCGTTACACTTATTCAGAGTTTGTTGATCCTGTAAATATTGTAGGTCACAAATTAAATTTTTATGCGGTGCCGTGGGCACAAATATCCGTAATGACTAGCTCTACCTAGGGAAACTTTATACGTTTACTACGTTAAGATAGTTCCGCAAAACTAAGTATTTCTTTTATTGAGCTCCTGCACTAACCTTGCCTCTAGAAATTTTTCGTATATTCTTTATGATGCTGAGATAAGATTCTGGAAATACTTTTTTAAGAAATGTGCTAGATGTTTCTAGTTCATCAACTTTTTCGCAAAGCATGTACGAAGGGAACTCACCGAATGACGCGGCTGACAGTTTGAAAAAAGTCGGCACTGTAACAGTAACAATGGCATGTCACTTGCTTCTGTAATGCTCACTGTCGCGGATCAAACTGCTTTTTCCGTCTACACTCTTTTTCGGTACTCATTCACCGAACTCCCTCTCAAGACTGCAGCGCTTGCTTCTCCGAAGTAATTTGCATGAATATAGATGCAACAGGTTTCTTTAAATGTACGTCTAACACATCTTCTTCGTATTGAATGTGCCACCTGTATTCATGACCATATTCATAATTGTATCCACATTCTACCTACTAATTTTAATTTTGACATATGAGTTTTCGACAGTACTTTCCTTCACATCTGTGCTTGTTGAGCAGTACTCAAGCAAACACATCTTGTCTTTCACTATTACATCAATATATAAAAGTGGCCAAGCCGAGTGAGAATTCAAGGTACCGAATCTGTCGTGTGAGTTAAGTAAGCGAGCTAAGTAAGCACATGCAATGCTAAAAAAAAATGAAAACTCTTGTTAGGTATGCAAGGATAACAGTGCTGTGCCGTTTCTGATGTGTCACAAAAAACTCAGTGCCATACAGTGTTTCTTGCGGGTTTTTAAACTGTCAAATTCAAAGCCTAGAAGTTTTATTCAAGAACGCTTCTCAGTACAGATGCACTTAGAGATCTGAGCCACTAACTTATACATGACTATGTGACAAACATTCATTTTCATATGAATTATCGTTTACGACGTATATTCTGCTTTGATTTATTGCATCCATGCTGAAACTGGGAGGGGTCCTCTGGGTATCAATAAAGAGGTAAACATTTCTTGAGATCAAACATTTTAGAAGAGACAAACGGAATGGTCGTAGAACCGTATCTTAGATTCTCATTTCTTTGTCTTATCTCCAATGTTCACTTTATATCATGAAAGGCATTTAGCTTTTAGAGCGCAGCTATTAGGCACTCGTTTCCGCGTTTTGCGGCGTCGCTGTTGGCGTAACCGCCCCACTAATCTTGACAGGAAATTGAATTAATGGTGAAGTCATATGACATTAATTTTTCCGCTAAGTCTAGCTGATCAACTGAATTTGTTTATGGCTAATGTGACACGGTCGTGCGACGTAATTTTCCCCGCTACATTTAGCGGGAAAACTAAATTGGTGTTGAGGTCACGTGGCATCCATTTAACCGCTAAATTTAGTGAGGAAACTTAACCCGCTAATTTTACTGGGGAAATTTACCTGCTAAATTTAGGAAAATTTACCGCTAAATGGGAGGAAGCAGAAGAGGAGGAAGGGAGGGGGAAGAGGGCATACCCTCCTGTCCTTCTCCTCGAGATATGCGCTCTAATTTCGCATTACAGAGAATTTTAGACGTCTTTTATTTTTCATCTCGTGTTTATTCAATTTTTATACCGCAGGTGCGCTCGCAGCACAAATTTGGGCTGTGCTGACTCTCTACGCACAAGTTAGGAACTCCTGAGTGGCAAAAGTGGGAGTTTGGTCTGACAGCTGAAGGGGCACCTTTTTTTCAGTATTGAATTTATAATTATCACCTTTTGAGGGAAATTGAGATTTTGCTGCATGCCATTCTTCTAGAAATAAACACTTGCAACCAAATTTACCATGTTACTTCATTTCGCATCTGTTATTAGTGCTTCTCGAGAAACTCGGACAAGAGCTTATGGTGTGCAAACATCATGCTTGTTTGAAACCACTCGCTGATGTACAGCGTCCAATCGAGAAAAGTAAACCCTACTTTTCGGCCCGCATAAAAAAACTAAGCATCGCAGAACGCTCAAACTCCGCCAGAATGTAACCCTAGCGGTTCAAGCAAGATGCCAAAGTTTCAGAACATGAGCTTACCTGGATCAAAAGATAAAAAATGAGAAATCTCTACGGGGAGGCTCCGACTACGGAGAGACGCAGACGGAAGCCGTCTGCTTTTCGTTGCATCGCTTAGGTGGTGCCACCACATATACGGGTCGGCGGGTTATCACGGGCATCTGCCGGGCTTGGCGGCAAATTCAGAATTGTTCTCTATCATTTCTGAAGTTTCACTTACGCACTGCTTTTCACTGCAACAGAAATAAATATTACAGGCTCTACTTTGCGATACTTCGGTGCATTTGCTCAGGCATAACATTTTTTCATGCTAATTATTTTAGCAGATGTGGTCTGCTTTGCTCTTCGCAAACCGGAACGCCGCGGTGCATCTATTCTTCCCGTTCAGTAGCACCTTCGACACTTGGTTCTGCAGATTATGTGAAGCTCGGTATGGACGTGGTAGCTTCTTCTAAACGCCAAGTCTGCTCACTGCCAATAAACAGTTTATAACCTAATTAATTTTTTAAAGTTACATTATTTGGGCTCCGCCGTCAGAGGAGCCTCCTTTTGGTTGGAGATGAAATTCAGCTGGGTCAATATATTTTCCTTTTAAAATTCTGAACCGTTTTTTTTTTTATGTTTGCGTACTTGTTTTCTTCTTTTTTTTCTGTGTTTTGTTGGCAATACAAATTAAAAAAGGGAGAGGTAGAAGATGCCAAGTCAGCGGCTTTGTGACCCAGTTTACTCATTATGTCGAGTCTCGAACACGTTCGAATTCGTTAATATTAATAATGTTAAAAGAATTCAGTACATTTGGTTTTCTGGTGTTTAGATTAAATGCTGGACAGTGAAGGTGCCCCATAAACGAACCAGGTTCATCATTTGCATGGTCCGGAGACACCAGATGAGAGAGAAACGGGAGAGCGCCGAACAGCAGTAGCTCATCAGCCGACAACCGTAATTGGCAGCCCTAAAAAGGGCCATTTGTCAGAGGTAAACTTAATAAAAACGGGAAAAGACTGCGCACATGGCGGAAGCTATTCTTGCTTCCAGACGAAAGTATGTGGAGTGCGTCAGGAGCAGGCACTGGAAGGCAACACCGTAGTCCTACGGTTCTGCCTCAACGTGACCTTCCAGCTTCCAGGTGCAACGTCGAAGTCTCGCCTCGTATTCAGCAAACGGCGCAGCTCTCATTTCGTTCGTAATGAGCAGAAACGCAACCTCAATACGTTGCTTGAGGATGTCGAGGGTGGAGATTCGGTCGGTGTAGACCTGTGACTTGATGAACCCTCATACAAGAAAACCACAGATTGTTAGGTCAGGGGATCGTGGTGGTCATGGCATGCTGGGCGAGCCTCTTCCCATACAGCGTCAAGGAAAGGTGTCACTTAACCGTTTCCTGACGGAGGTCCACCAGTGTGAGGGCGCTCCATCTTGCATGAATACGCAAACTTGTCGTTGCATGTGGAGGACCTCGAGCTCGAGAAGAAACTTCTCCTTCAACATGCGCAGATAACTTCTGTTCATCACACACTCATCGAAAAAAAAAGGCCCAACAACACCCTCCCTCCCGATCCCGCATCAGACAGTTACCTTGGGAGAGTACTGAGACTTCTTCATTGTCCGGTGCGGGCTGCCGTTGCTCCAGTACTGGCAGTTCTGAGCGTTGACTTTTCCGTCGAGGTGAAAGACGGCCTCGTCCGAGAACAGAAGGAAGTCCGGATGGGAGGGGTTGGCCGCGATCCTTAGGATCTCTTCGCGGGAAAAATCAAGCCGTCGTTCATGGTCTTTAGGCTTCAGCTCGTGGAGATCGTGAACCTTGCAGGCATGCAGGTTGTGTCGGCGAAGAATCCGGCGCACAGTGTAATCTGAAACTCCAAACGAATTCGCCGCTCTCTTCGTGAACAAGTGCGGGTCCGCTTCGAAAGCACCCATGATCCCGTACGCGAGCTGCTCTTTTTCTGGCGTGCTTGCGAAGACGTGCTTCTTGTTCGCGACGCTGCCTACTGCGCCAAAACGCTGGACCCACTTCCAGATGGTTCTCTTTGACTGCGGCCTGGAACGGTGGACTCGACGGTATCGGCGGCGAGCATACTTAAAGCTTCTGCGCTTTAAATACCAAACCACGACGTACGCACGTTGCTTTGGGGTTAATTGCCTTATGAGGCAGGATAGTGCAGCGAAACACGGTAGAGATTAAAAGTAATCAACGGGAGAACCGGTGTTCGAGTTTGCGAAGAGCAAAGTAGATGACATCTGCTAAAATAATTAGCATGCAGAAATGTTATGCCTCAGCAAATGCACCGAAGTATCAAAAATTAGAGCGTGTAATCTTTATTTCCGTGGCAATGAAAGCAGTGCGTAAGTGAAACTTCAGAAATGATGGGGAACAATTCTGAATTTGCCGCCAAGCCAGGTAGATGCCCGTGATAACACGCCAACCCGCAAAGGTGGTGGCGCCACCTATGCGATGCAACGCAAAGCAGACGGCCTCCGTCTGCGTCTCTCTGTGGCCGGAGCCTCCCCGTAGAGTTTTCTCGTTTTTTTTTTTTTTTTTTATTTTTTGATGTTGGTAAGCTCATGTTCTGAAACTTTCGCATCTTGCTTGGATCACTAGGGTTACATTCTGGCAGAGTTTGAGCGTTCTGCGATGCGTAGTTTTTTTACGCGGGCCGAACGGTACGGTTTATTTTTCTCGATGGGACCCTGTAGTGACTGGATATCTGCAAGCTTTTCTTTAAGGATGCAAGCGGGGAAGGAACCATACAATTGTATCGTGGTAGGGAACATTCTACAGGGTAATTATAATGCAATTAAATGCAAAGGGGCAAGCGAGCTGGACGTCATTCTACAGGGTCTTTTTTGTAGGCTTTAGAGATTTAAAAAAAAGAAATTGCCGTAAAAGCTGCACTTACGCGGTCTTTGCACTTTAGTTATATGGCCAGGGGGGCGTAGATAAAGGGCTAATTGAAATGATAAGTCGGCTTTTTAAAGAGGAGTGCCAGACGTCTTTCAGAAAACTAGATGGAGGTTGATTCTAGCGTAGTTCTATCCCGTGAATCTCAATATCACGTTCATTTTCCCCAAATATATAATTAAACATGAAAACACACACACACACAAAAACACAAAAAAACATGTGACCAGTAGTGATATCGTAAGAGGTTCTTTCGGCAGCCAAGCGTGTCTCGCTTGAGGGCCGCGCTTGGCTGGCAGCAGTCGTGGCATCTTTTTCTGAACTTTTTAAAAATAGTGTGTGCGTGCATAGCTTCGATAGGCGCTGAAGATGCGTGAGCGGACATTTTGAAACCACCTTTTGTGACGTCACTCTCTGAGGAGGAGTGCCTTCAGTGGTACTTTAAAAATGATTTTGTGCAGCCTGAATTTACCAAACTAAGAAATAATTTTGATATTTAAGATTCGGAAAGTCAAAAAGAAGATTTAAATGTGTTTCTTTAAATACAAAACTGCTTCAGCTTCCCTTTAAGTATAGTTCTTAAAGTTTTAATTTGTGAACATACATTATTGTTTCAATTAGAAACTTGCTAAGCATCATGAAAAAACACTAAATCAACTCTTTTTGTGAAGATATAAGACAAGAGCAGCATTTTACAGCCTTCTAAAAAATGATCAATTTCGACGCGTATCCAGACATCAGTGTCTTATCAGGGCGCATCTTCGCGCCCGCGACCCTGCTGCTCAGTGGGCGCAGTGCAAAGCCGCCCCCCTCGGCTCCCTCGTAGGGTGGAGGGAACCACGGCGCACGTGTGTTGCGCGTCTAAGCCCCTGGGGAACAGGACCGTGGGCGCAGGGATTCGCTCCGATAAGAAACCGAAACCGGGGGGGGGGGGGGGGGGGGGGGGGGCGGGGGCGAGAGTCGCATTAGCCGCATTAACATCAGCAATATGGCGGCGGCGAGGGGCGTTTTTTGAATGGTCTATGGGAAGACACTCACGAACGTGGCCGAGCTGCGTTGGCTTCTGGGTCTCGCTAATAAATTACGCGGTTTATTCCCAACCTTACTGATAAGACGTCCGCTGCTGCAAAAGAAAACCGATTTGGTGTGGACAACCGCTCAAGTAAATGGCCCATCAAACCTGAAAACGGCTATTTGTTTCGTGAGCAGCATGGTAAAGAATGACCTGCGCTATTGAACTATTTTTTCGTCGGACGCCTTGTTCTGTGGCTTGGGAGCAGTTCTGTTGCAACTACAGCTTAACAATCAGCGAAGTCCAGAAGTGTATGTTCTATGGGCACTAACGCCTACTCAAATGCGCTACGTGCAAATTGATGAGGAATATTTGCGCTAATGTGGGCCACACGGCTTTTCGAATGCCATTTGAGGTGTCTGCAGATTACAGTTGAAACTGACCTTAAGGTATTGGCCGCCGTGCTAGGAAAAACATCAGTGGACTTGCTTCCGCTATACATACAAACGTCCAACCCCGATTGATGCGATTTAGCTGTTATGTTGAGTATACATGCCGAGAAAAAATCGCGCAATTGCCGATGCTCATTCGTTGGCACCTCGGCGTGGGAAGTGAACTGTGAACATTCCTTCAGTGGAAGAAGCAAGCAGCTTTTCTACAGGTTTTTTTGTCAGGCCTGAGTGTGTCTTACAGCTTTAGATCAGTTGCTGAAGAGCATGCTCGAGACGAAACCTGCCGACTGCTACTTATATATACACACGAGGGGTGACCCTGCCTAGTTTTTTTATTCTCTATATTAAAATCCTGCTGGCAACAACGTGCAACGATCAGCGTTTGAAAAGGGGTCCTCTTGAGAAGCAGCCGCCTTGTGTTTTTCGCAGTCCCTAAGAAACTGGGACCTTAAACAGTTGCACGAGGGTCACCAAGGGATTGTCCGGTGTAGAGCGAAAGCGCACGAGCAAGTGTGGTGGACGAGATGACGATCTCAACTCGCTTCTTTCGTTACGAACTGTCGCGTCTGGTCGCTCTTTTGTGGCGAACCGTCATACCATATGATACCAACTAAGACTTCTTCCAGGGCACGACAAAAGGAGGCAACAGACATCTGTCGCAGTAAAGGACGCAACTACTTGCCCATAATCGATCACTCCTCTCGCTTTCCGGAACTCTGGCTCTCGACTCACAAAGTAGAGGTGATTTCATTTTTCATATCAAAGACGTATTTTAAAGACATTGCATACCAGAGGTTTTTTACTGACAAGAGGAAACAGTTTTTAAGTAATGTATTCCGACAGTTCTAAAAGAGTAGGGGTTCTGAAGTGTTACATCTAGCCCGAGGTAATCGCATCCTAATGAAAAAGACGAACGCATGGTTCAAAAGACAGGGACACTCCTGGACCTGAAGGAAGCACGCCAGCGGGACTGCTGATAGGTCGGCGGCTTCGCACTATTGTGTTTCTTCACCCAAAGAATCTAGCGCTGAAAATGCCGAACCTAAGGGAGGTTTTGAGGAAGGACATACTCCTTCAGGACAGACAGCCAAAATTAAAAACCCCGCCATGCGGCGCATCACTCGCCTCAATTGACACCTCAAGTCTGTGTTTGAATAAGATACTTCAGACAAAGAGGCGTGAACCTTCGGCCGGCCAATCAACAGCGCTCGCAATTGGAGGAGGTGGTTAGTGGGGGCCTGATTCAACAAAATCAGAGCCCTGGTCATGCACAAGCAGCACGCGGATAGAGTGAATTCTAGGGATGGTTGTTAAAAGTTTCCACATGCGAAAACCAATATTGCCTTTGGTTGTCCCGATTTGTCAATTCACCAGAACTGTCCTCACCTAAGACAAACGACTTTAGTTTTGTTGCCTGCTGCTCCTACAGTGTATGTAACGCGATTTGGTCACCCAGTGCAAGAGCCACTGCAGTATAATATTTCTGAATGACGCATTGATAATATATGTTTATTGTAAACTTTTTCCTAGGTGTTTTTCTCTTTCTTTGTACATACTTTTTTGTTTATATTGAAAGAGGGGATCCGGTGAATTTTCCCTTTGATATTCGTGGTAAAAGGCACGCACAGTTTCTCTGTAACTATGCGTCCCCCGTGCGACGCAATATGACACGCACGCAGCTCGCGCATGCGTACCTTTGCTCTGAGAGGAGAGAGCCGTAGTCGGTGGAACGATCTGGGATAAAGGGCAATCCTTGCCTGGCTGGGGTTGAAACACAGAGGTCTCGCTTACACTCGTTTTCTAACACAAAATACAGGCACCCGTTTAATATTGGCATCCATTTGGTTCGCGTACCCTTCAGACACAGCTCCCTTGTGAAAAGCCACCCTACTACTTAGCGAATTCTGCGCCTGCCCCGAATGGGTACCGAAATGGATTATCTGAGCATACGTAAATAACGGGGCTCTGCAAATCTGCTCGGCAGAAAACATTGATGGAGTAGCTGGCTTAGAATATGCAAGCCAGGGTCCATCGTAGTGAACTTGACAAGCCTGTATAAGCAAAAACAACAAAGTTAAAATAAATAATTCACTGCTCTTTATATGCATGTGCGGAATTGTGCAATTTTAATTCTAGGAACCAGATTGAAACGGTTTATTTGGTTTAAATTGTAAAAATCTCGACGAAATAAAAAAAAAAAAGAAACGGGCGATAAGGTTGTTTGCGGAACTCAGCCCCCTCAGCAGATCACGTTAAGAGCAGCGGTGGGTTTGAACGCTTGCGGCACCTGCTGTCCAAAGCTCTCCAAAGCTAGTGCATAAACACAAACAAGTGAAAAGACACCTGAGGTCAATGCTTCTCCGAGAGAGTGAAAAAAAAAAGCACTATACTCTGGTTCAGCTTATGAAGGACCACATTGGATGATAAAGGCCATCGGAGCCAATCTAGAGCCGTGCGAGTGGCACGCATTTCCCTCGAGGACACAGCGATGTGATGCGTTTACAGCACCGGATTCACTAGGATGGCTCGTAACGTCAGTTGCTGTTCATTGTAAGAAATAAGGCAAATGTTCTGACAAGGGGGGAGAAAGCTTACTTTGTAGCAGTGTCCCGGTAGCCTGGTCGGAGGTGCCAGACACAGCGAATTGGTTACACGTCCGAGCGGCTTACCGGTGAGCAGCATCAAAATGGTATGTCACGCTGCTATATGGCGTAGACAGGTCCGCATACTAATGCACTAAAACCTGCGACCAGTATGAATAGACCTGTGAGGAGTTTGAATAAACCGGTGAGCAGTTTGTTCAGACCGGTAACGCTAAACGAAGGTTTGAACCGGTAACTAGTATGGTTGAACAGGCAACGGGATGAACCTGTTCGAATTTGAAAGGTTATTTTTAGTACCGTAAAAGGCGTTGATACTTGAAAGGTGACATAACTGGTGTAAGGTGATAGCTTCTTAATCCACTGTCCTGCACGAATGCAACCTTCAAGGAGTATTGGGTTTCCCATATTACGTTTCTAGACACTACCACGATACTTGGAAGTGCAGCAGTAGTTTGACGACAATATTGGCCTTATTTTGAATGCTGAAGAGCGAGATTGAGACCCTCACAAAGCATACCAGGCTCATGACGATTCTTCCGAAATTGAGTCCGTCTTGAACAAAAACAGTGGCTAGTTTGTGCTCAATGGAATATTGAATGTTTTGAATACAAATTTCCAAACCTGTGCAAGAATTGGGCTTTACTGCTGGTTGCTCGCCTGGTGCGTGGCGTTATTCGCTCATGTATGGTACTTCAGCGATTATGTCATGAACAAGAAAGAAACACGTAGGAATGACAATGAAAAGTACATTTACACAGACTAACGCCTTGGAGCCAAACCTTATCAGCACCATGTTACGGCCCAAGGATTGCCTTACCAGTACAAGGTTTGGCGTGCTTCTGGCGTGCACACTGGGCTTCCTACATCGCTTAATTAAGCGCTAATAAAGTTCTGTACTGATAACGGTAGTGTTTTTGCTTATTTCTTCTAAGATTTATTCGTTTAAGTGTTTGCTCCGTTCGTTTAACGAAAACTCTCGCCCACATTGATTGTATAAAATGCAACGTTCCTGTGTCAAGTAGCCCGCGTGGTATGTGGACGAAATGCTTCTTGTTTCTAACGCTAAGGGCTGGCATTTCTGTCGATAGTTCGACGGATTGCCACGAAACAGGTCACGTAGCGTAGTTTATTGAAAATTCTGCACGACAAAGTGTAAACTAAATACTAAAACACAAACATAAACGCACACTCCTTCGGAAATACTCCTTGGGACTCTACAATCGTGAGCTCAACACTCCACCGCTTTGTTATAAGGGGCGAGTTGCGAGGAATAGATACTGCTCTACGCCGAGGCGCGAAGCTTGCATACCGTCGTTGCTTCCGTTAAACTACTTAAGTTCTCATAAGGAACGGATAGCAGTCAGTGGGAAAAAAACAAGAAAATCAGAAGTGCCCGCCATTACAAACCCAGACGAGGAACACATTTGGAATAGCACAATATAACAATCAAACAGAATGCAGTGCCCTCCACAAATTCCAAGAGTGCCACTTAATCAAATTCTGGGTGCACCGACTTCATCTCTATGAGCTGGACAATTTTTCGTGATATTGACTCGATTCTCGTTCGTCCAATAAAATAGGATTAAAAAATGAAAGACATTTACAATCCCCTGTAACGCAAAATTAAAGCGCAGCTCTTGAGGAGGAGGAGGGGAAGGTATGGAGAGCAGGCTATGCCCCTCCTCCTCTCCTGCTCGCCTCCCATTTAGTGAAAAATTTTCCGCTAAATTTAGTGGGAAAATGTTTTGGTAAATCTAGCGGGGACATTTTTCTGCAAAATATAGCGAGGAAATTTTTCCGCGAAATTTGTTGGGGAATTTTATTAGCCTGGAATTTTTTCCCACTAGTTTTAGCGGGGAATATTTTTCCGGAAAGTTTGGCGGGGAAACTTTTCCCCTAAATTTTCCGGGGAAGGTTTTCCCCTAAATTTAGCGGGGAATTTTTTCCGCTAAATTTTGCGGTGAAATTTTCGTTCAAAATTTAGCAGAAATTTTTTTCCGCTAAATTTAGAGAAATTTGTTTCCGCTAAATTTAGCGGCAAAATTTTTCCACTAAATTGAGCGGGGAATTTACCCATATTGCACCGTGCGTTTCCGGCGACAGCGACGCCGACGCCGCTCGAGCTGGAAACGGGCGCCAAAGAGCTGCGCTCTAAAACATTAGCGAAGTGTAAGAAAATGCGGCATTATAGAAATCTTTAAAAGGAGGACGCAATAGGTTCCCTGAAATTTTAATCTAAAATTTTAAGAAAAGGCAAAAAAACAAATACACATGCAAGCGTGTTCAAGAGGACCATAAGGAGCTCGAGCCGTACGGTCCACTAGACCATTAAGAAAAAAAAAACAAAGTTTGGCTAGATACAGTAAAACGCTTCTGTGTGCACTATTGTGTGTTTATTTGACGTCTTCATTTTTGCTAGCACTTTCAAAGCCATACTCATTAGTTGTTTGTCAAAAATGCACTTACACGCAAGCACAGTATCATATGAAGTGAGCTGGGGGTGGCCTCTGGATTACAAAACAAATAACATTTCCGGTGATTGAAATGTGTTTGGCAACAAAATACTGCATAGCAACGACGAACTCGAGAAATATGTAAATAACCCGGTTATTGTGGCTGTTACAGAGATTTAATTGCTGCTCACACAGGGCACGTTTTCTGCGTTCAGAGAGCTTGCTGTACTGGACCGAGAATTCACTCTTATTACAAACCGCTTTACGAGATATTTTTTTTTTCAGAGGATAGGTATTTTTGGAGTCTGGTCACGTGGGTCCGGATGTCCACATGCACGCTCTTCTGGTTGTCGTCAAGGCGTCCGCTGTTGTCGATCCCCCACCTCTCGAAAACAAGCTGGAGGAGAGAACAACAACGAATGGTCAAGTAAAAAGCCTTGCAATGTGCGTGGTTGATGTCCTCACAGAAAATGTACGCAAGTGCCGCAATGTTCACGTTTTTTTTTAACGCGTGCATGCTTTTGTTGTTGTTTGTTTTGCGGAGAACAGTTTTAGTATTTTGTGTGAACAGCCATTTACAGTATGTATACTCTTGCAATCTCGCTGCACGCAGAAAGAAATATCGTCCAAAGAGTACCTCCAGGGGGAACACAACTAAAGACACCCCAAAGCACGCAAAATGAACTGCGCAACCGAAAGCACATTCAACCACTCCGATGTCAGCTGTTCCCTCTCATATTTTGCAGAAACTAGGCATTTCATATTAGATATGTGGAACCAATCTGTCTCGTGGATTCTTTGAATGAGCGACCGAAAAGCCACCCTGAGACGGCACTGCTTCCGCACTGGCACTCCCGCATAGACTACCGCCAGCGGATCCTTTGACTCGGTGACTTCGGGTGTAAGAGAGCGTATAAAGCAGGGCAACTGTCTGACCGTGACGCACAGCCATCCTTTGTTTGATGCGCATTTGAAGCAGTTGTTTGATGTACTCGCTTCTTTCTGCTGACTGAGGGCCCTCTCCATTTTCCTCATGACTCCAGTGTCGTCCGAATGAGCAACAGCCAATTCCTGCGGTGTGTCTTTGGTAACGCACGTTAGAAATGCATGGGCGTCCAGAGCCTTCTCAAGTTTAGTGAGATCATCCACGACGGGTTCTGGGATGCGAGCTGCCAGACATGAAGTCAGTTGGCCTTTAAAGTACACCGACAGGGAGTTGCTGCCCAGAACCCATGCCAGGACGATCAAGCGGCGACTCGTGCGGCAACGGACAGAGGCTGGCAAGTCGCAAGACGTCGAATAGAATGTCGCAACAAGAAAAAAGCAGGGTGTCGTTGGCCACCGTCGTTATACCAGATGTCGTGGGATCTAGCAAATCTGTGACGACGAGGGTGACAAAGAAAACTGCAAGACATAGCAACAAGAAATACATCGACAGCTTTGACTCCTCGAGGACGTACCCCGCGTGGACGGGAATAGTGCTCGATGCCTTCAGGTAAAACGTGATCGCCCCCATAGTGTTGACTACAGGTAAATCAAAATCTGTAAATACTTCCCCAATGACTGCCTGAAAGAACATGAGAATATCAATTTCCTCGACGAGGTACTTGAGCACCCCATCCTTTGTTGAGAATACTCTCTTCACTAGTGTTGCATTGAGCCGCGCCAGTACGTGTTGTATTAAACCCCTCCTGTACCAATTGCAAGTTGTGAAGCGTTTAGATACGCTGGGCAGCACTCTGCAGGCTATTTTTACCGGCTTTCCCGAAAACAAAGCGAAACTGCGAGGGGTACTCTCCTCTTGGTCATATCTTAAAGAATTATCGGTTCCAAGTTGTGCAAATACACCGAACCGATTGGCACCCGTATCAGCGCTTACCATTCCAGATTTTTGGAAATTCGCCGACACAACGCAAAGACAAAGCTTCATCTGCTGACGGGAAAACCACTGTGGGGAAGGTAAGCATGCCTCAAATTATCCTAAGACCAGCCATTTTGCTTTATACCAATACCTGTAGTGCTTGGGACCCGGGCCGATGCAGACTTCTGGCGTTCCCATGTGACAATAGGTCATGACAAGGGTTCGAATGCCGTACTCAGCGTTGTCTTGGATCCGGGTCCTTAATCCGGTCCAGTGCCCGCGCCACCGCGTCCCTTTCATTTCTAGGCCTTTCTGCCATTCAATGTCGTGGGCGTCCCAATATCCGCCGCAGCAGACGAAATTGACATCGTGGCCCGAGCGTGTCCAGTTATGAAGAAGCGAGTCAGTTTCTTGACCTGATCCACCAAAGCATATGGCCACTGACATAAACACGGCGCTAGCTACAACAAGCAGAACGAGCTTAGTTCTCACTGATTGAAGCAACATGTCGACAATGGCGTACGATGCTTCTGAGCTAGATTCTAAGCAACCATATATAAACTTGTGTGCGTAAAATAGTTTCCACTGCACAGTTTTTGGTTTTGCTTTTCTGTACTTTATCTTTACTCGGCACTTATTGAGTAAACTTACAATCAATGGATACTCATAGCAAGGGAGCTTGTTGCGTGTTGAGACACAGCGGGGGTGGTAAGTTAAAAGAATACTTTCTGATACGGCAAGTTGATATGGAAATAAGAAGCACTCTCTGTTGTTTATTTATGTTCCAATGATTCCATGGCGTGACAGACTTCTGCGATAACACCTGGCTTTACGATATCATTATTTGAGAAATCTTTAGAGACAAGATATCGAAATGCACCACAACGTTTCATTAAATATTAATTATCAGCTCGTGTCAAAGAGAGGCGTTTAATTTAAATTAGGTCTCTTATAACTGTGGGGTCTACTGCAGTTTCATTGGGGAAGTTACGGTCAATATCAAATCTTAGCAGACAGCTTCTGTCACGAACACTCTCAAGACGGTCCAAAATTGTTAAAAAAATATTTTTAACAACATCGGGAATAATATATCAATCATCGATCGAAATCCAATCAATGAACTATATTCATTGATTGGATTTCCGGAGTGCCAACACTACCGAGCTCTGTGCCGTTGCGCTCAAATTCATCCATATCTGTTTTGCCGTTTTGGAGTTTTTCGTTGTACACAGCAGGCTAACTCTATGCGTAGTGCGTCGTTCGCGTTGTCGAGATGTCTTTCAAGTAAATGTGTGTAGCTGTGAATAGGTACGTAAATCACCTTTATAATTTACGATGCAGACTAGCTGCATACGTGTCTTCCTTACCTCTTGGTTTAAGTTAAATACCACAGGCTATCATGCAGTCATGCCGCACTGGGTAAATATCTCATTTTCAGGTTAGTCGCTCCCACTGTCTAAATATCCAGACATACGTATAATATGTTGTACAAGCCTGGTTTGTGCCGCGTTCCGGTTGCAGTGGGGTACTTTATCGCTTAGAGTTTTGCGGCCTATTTCCTTCATCGCATTAAGTTGCTCACATTTTATTTACGTTTTTTTTTTTTCAGAATTTAAAAGCCTTTCTTCAAACGCCGCAGCATGGCATTGATATATTTAAGATTGCATGCAAGATGTCCAGCACTAGACAGCAACAGGTTATAATGAAAGTCTCCAGCTGTTACGATAGCTTGGCAATTGCTCTGCTGGCCACATCGAGATGGCAGCGGAGTCCAGCAATAATTTCCCCATCACAATTCTCAAGGCAGTTTGCAATAGAAGGGATCTCTAGAAATAGTTAATGCAGACAAATGGAACCAACGATGAGTTACGAGAATCGCTTGAAAATAAAGCAAATACTCTGTTAACTCGCGACACCAATAATATTTGTACAATTATTCATACTATATATAGCACCAATATGCGCCTTTTTTTAAATCGGAGCATCAATTGACACACTTTTCTAAGACTGTGCCGTCTAGGCTTCAATAATATATTTTTTGTGCCACAAAACAGAAAAAAGAGCAATTTAATAGAATTAAAAAGCTTAGATAACAGCCGCCTGAGTGATCATTCAAACCAGAATGTTTGCTTAAATGACATTCTAAGTCACCCAGATATTCGAGCCTCCGATTTCGCACGCAAGATTTCTCCTTCCATTAGTTCTGATGCTTCATACGAGGTAACGAAACTTGGATAGAAAGTACTGCAATCGAATTCATATTCAGAAGCACCCGTTCCCAACCGTTGTTTCGTGCCAAACCAGGCTCAATCGAAGCAGCCTGGTCGGCTGCGAGTCAACGAGCGATACGCGGAGAAGATGATGTGAAGCATACTCACTCACAGAGCTTGCTTCCTGCATTGTACTGGGAAGTATTTGGTTTTATAATGGCAAGTCAATTATACCTCCCCTTCGCAGTTGCGTTCTGGCCGGACATTAAGCGGCCGAGTATTTTCACCCTATCTGACCTGGTTCAATACCCAAAGGCACAGCAAGCAAACGTATAGGAGCCATGAAATACGGAACTTTAGGATGCGATTTTCTGCTAATACGTTCGTCATGGCACTAAGTGTCTGAGACGCGCCCCGGTGTGTTACTGCAGACGCTGGCCGGCCGCAATATGGTGGCCCATGGCAGCGATTCGAAACAGCGACGATGATAGTGACGACAGACGTCTCAGGTGACTGCTACCGTCTAATGATGTAGCAGAAAATCAAAGCATATTCGGCTAGAGTGAGAATGTTGTCTGCAAATAATTGAACCACGGGACTTCGGTACTCTGTCATATAATTCAGCGAAACTGAATCATACATAATAAAAAAAAAATCAGCATTGCACCGACATTGGAAATGTAATTTTCAGCCCATTCCCAGCATGAGCACGTTTTTGACGAAGTCCTCAAACCTAGTGCAACTCGAACAAAAAGAATGTCAGGTATGTCAGAGTAGAGATTATAAAACTCAGCGACCTATGTTTTTGTGACTAAATTGCTGAAATATGAAGACATATGATAGAATGACATGGATTGTATGCGCACGCATGGAATTCTAAGACCCATTTCTGACAGCAACTGGGAAAGTCTATCTAGCCGTTCAGTGCTTTAAACAAAACAAAACGTAACATCCGCTTTTACTTGACGTTGGTGAAGGTTCAGCACTGTATTTTTTATGGTTTTTACCGTTTTTTGGGGGTGACTGAACAAAATGGTTAAAAAAAAACAGTTCAAGCGTTCTCGAACCCTATACAGGTTTTGACAGTGCAAAGCATATACAGAACTCTTGAAACGGTAAGAACGATAAAAACCAAGAATGCTTTTTTTTTATAAACAGTCATATTTATGTTCGAAATAGAATCTAATTTCATATTAAAAGGGTCCATTTAACTATTTTTTAATAACATCAAAACTTTGTCGTCGGTGGTATGGCAGTTGGGTGATCTGGTGCACAGACTTTGATCGACATAGTTTGTAGTCATTTTTTGTATTGTATTGAACATGGCTCATGTTATATGTAGTGCCAATTTTTACCATTTGACTATTGAAGTATGTGCCAGTTTTGTCAAGATAAAAATCATTTTTGGTACGGTTAATATATGAAATATGCTGATGCATATTTATTAAAAAACGTTTCTGAAAATATTCTGTACTATATTCTTTGTAACTGAATACCTCATTACTTAGTATTGGTCAGCTGAAACTTGTGTAGAAAGAGGAATAATTAAAAGGAGAGAATAAGCCAGCTGTTTATCAACTTGCTTGGTGAAGAAACTGTTTTTATTTCCTTTACGATTCCCCTTCCACTTCGCAGGTCGTGTCAACATAGAGATTCATATGTAAACCCTAATAACATATTTTGTACAATAAATAAATAAAATTCTAATCAATTGTAAAACACCATCGTCTTACAAAATTTATACACACACCACACTTTTCATATAACCCGAGGAGAAACAAGCTATCGATCAACTGGCAGTGGTACACCGGAGACACCGGAGACATTGATTTTCTTTAGTACGGATTCTGATGGTAGGGGAGCTGACACACTGGACCGCGTGGCCTGCAATGTCCAGTGTCTCGAGAAAATAATGAGCAAAGTGTTCTTTGTAGTTGCAAGTATTTCTATGTTTTAGAACGTTGAAAAGCAATGCGCACACAAAAGTCCTGTTGACGTGCCTTTTAAAGACTTTGCGTGCTCCCTGGTTATGTAAATAATGCATCTGCCTGTTTGACGATGCTGTACTTGCGACGGAGAGGGGTGTTTGATAAACTACCCCGAACTTTCATGGAGCATATTCTGTTCCATGCACGGTGTCACATGTTCACTTGAACATTTTATTTTTGACATTTATGTAAATGGCCTATGCCTTTGTTTGGCCTAGATGCCACAAGTTGAACGTCCTGTTTTCTGGCGATCTTGTTCAGCTTGTGTGAAATACTATGCATGTACGGAATACTATCTATGTAGAATGAATAAAATATACAGTTTTTTCCCTAAATCATGTTATTTGTCAGCTGGTTTCTTTTTTCACTTTAATTCTTCCTCTCTCTACACAAGCTCAAGTTGAAGGAAACAAAGTATGTACCAATCAGCTCAATTCATGCCCTTACAATCAATATATCGAGCTTTTGTTTTCTGCATTATGATGAATCTTTTTATATTGGTTTTCGGCGTAGTTCCGCTGATTAGGGAAGAGTAACGCAAATGAGAGTGCATAAACGAATACACAATTTGACTCCCTAGCCATGCTGACAAAGGTTTTAATTTATGTAATAGACCGATTCCTCTTGAAAGAGCTCCACCGAGGTTAGACACATGGGTATATTGCATCATAAAACCAGGCACCCTGAAACTTAGTCGATTGAATCTTATCTGACTTGTTTTCAGCGGAACGTTATGTCGATGTTGTAATTAGAAACCATATATTTTGCTCTGATAAATATATTTAGTTTTATGTATATTTAACTTACGCTGCTTTAGGTTAAGCCATGTTGATAACTTCTCTAGCCAATCATTTGATACGTATTGAAGGTGTCGGAGATCACCATAAGAAAATAAAACATTAGAGTCATCTGCAGACAATACCATAGTGTATTATGTAAAAACTATGCACATGATTTATATGTGTGAGAAAGAAATATTGGTCCTAGTATAGAAGCTTGCTGGACGCCATAAGTTATTTCATAGAGATCGAATTTATTATCGCTATAAACGCGAATCGTGACCGACAAGTCAAATAACCACAAGCGAATTCCTATACTTTACCTCTGAGATGCGTATTTTTTTAAACATTATAGGACACTATTAGATATGATGCAATTTTATTGTTTTTACTACAATTACATGCTCTAAATATAGGCCGAAGGAAAAGCAGTGTAAATTATGCTTAGCGAAGCTCCGAGCCCCCCTTCAGCATCTACGACAGAGTAATGTAGGGATCAAGATAAAGAATTAAAATCGCACACATTATCAGCGGAAAACGTCAACTAGACATTCTGAAAACGCAGCTACCTAAATGTTCAATTATATCCACATTTCGATTGAAATTGCAGTATAATAGAAAAGAAAGAGTGCTAAATTACACCTGCATTGCATAATCACATCTAGACGTGGAAATTTGCAAACGTTGGTAATTTCTGGATAAGTGGTACTCACCCAATTCCTCTACATTTGAAAACCGAAAAATAAACTCTCAGCGTCCATGTGCGGCATCCACATGGGCGCTTAGCGATGTGTGTAAATTACCGTTTATTAACGAAATGAAAAAATGGTAATTATAAAATATTTTTACGCTGAATTTTTTTTTTATGATTTTAACATTGAATGAGTTCGATGAGTGTAAGCAATGTTTGCTACTAATCATCTTGCCTTTTTTCTAGTTTTTTTTTTTGTTTTGAAAATGATGTATTACCCCAAATTATGATCCAATAAAAGAAATTGGAAAAAAAACATTAAATTATATCAAAACTTTTTTACACTTTAAACTGGTTTGGAGAACATGACTGCATTTCTTTAAAATTCCTACAGATTTATGTAGCTTAGAATAAATATGTTTTATACAATTATTTCGTAACTTATTATCTGAAAAATTACTCCCCGAGTTCTAATCAAACCTATAAACTTATCGTTTAAAGACACTGAATTAAGAGGTTCACGAAGTTCGCTATTTAAACCAAGTGGACAGACTCTGACAGCGTTTGTTTTATTATAATATTATGCAATCAGTTTATTTCAGCCTATGCTTTAAGTTTGAAAGCAAAGGCATTTGTTGTATTTATAAGATTATCCTCGCGTGTTTCCGTATAAAATCTGCTTGTATCCTCCTCGTAGATGACATATTTAAAACTTGAATACATTTTAGAATATCATTAATCCCCAACAAGAAAGTTGACAGAGGACGCTACCTTTTGGAACTCCAGATGTAATGTTTGAATTACATGATTTATATTCATCAATCTGTACTCACTGTGAACGATATTGTATGATCTAGTAGGTTTTAGTGGAAAAAAGCCGGTGCCACACGCGAGCATTTTATCAAGCGGAATTTAACAATCGACACAAACAAGCGCTTTTCTGAACTCTAAAAATATGCTAGGCTCCAAGACTTTATCTTCAAATTTTGAAGTATGAATCATTTTCCATTCAGTACTGCTGCTTCGGATGATCTAATATCGCAGAAATCGAATAGGCTTCCGTAAGCCCAAATCTTGTGCTTAATCAAATTCGCGGCCAGAGCTCTGCGCTAATCAGTTCACATTTTCAGATATGCAACCCGCGCCGAACCGCGCCCGTCAATCACGGACTACGTCACCTTTCGCCTGCACGGACCTGTACAGTCGTCATCTACCGTTAAGTGTGCAGGGACAGCGCCACAAGGGGATCGAAGCACAGGTAGCACTGCCTTCAAAAAGGTGCCAGCGCCGGAGTGCCTACGGGAACCGCAGCCAAAGCTCTGTGCTAATCACTTCAAATTTGAAGGAAAGTTCAAAACCGGGCATTTCCTGGTTAGTTTTATAAGGCCGCGAATCTCCTTTGTGGTTAGATGGGCGTTGGTGTTGCAACCTACAGAGCTAGAGTGGGTTGTTTTTACCCGAGGAATGCTAGGGGCAAACACTTGTTGATGTTGAGTAGCCTGCACATTAAGCGCTTCTGTGATACGTGTTGTCTCAAGCTAATTGTCTTTGACACTGTTATGCTTATGCTCTTTTAAAACGCGGGCGACGTCGAGTAATACCCTGGGCCTTAGACAAACTCGGAAACGATTAATCAACTTAGGGTTTAAATCGACGTCCTGACTGCTAACTCTACTGAAAACCAGCTTAAGAGCTCGGGTAACCTAGACAAAACAAAGGGGAGCATCACAGGACTAGGAATCCGCGTCGACAATTGGGAAACTAGGGTGGAAGAGATCAAAGACATAAACCATGAACTTGAACATGGTAACGTCAAATCTGTGCGAGCTTCAACAAAACACTGCTGCCTTCCACATTTCGTCAGAATCTCTCGAAAATGTTGTCAATATAATGAACAATCGGTTAAGAAGAAAAAAAAATTCGAAAGGATTTCCGGAGAGTGATAACAAAACTTGGAGCCAAAGTGACACAATTATCAGTGATTTCGTAGCAAGAAATTTGGGTGTGAACTTTGGTTAGGTAGAAAGAGTGGATCGCATCGGTCTTAAGAAAATGTTTCCACAAACCGATGATTATGACACTTTTAAACTCTGAAAGTAAAAAGGAAATACTTCCTAACGCTTTCAAACTATATGTCGATATCAGAAAACTATGCCGGGAAAACCAAGCACGACAGAAACTATGGAACTACACTTCTGTGTGCAGAGGTGATGAAACACTATATAAAATTCAGTTTGATAAGCTGTGCGTAAACAACCATACCCATTTTAGTGCCCTTCCAGCCAAATCGTCGTTCAGCCAGCTCACAGGGAATTCTCAAGACATGTTTCGAATGAATAACTTGCCCAAAGTTCTAGAACTGACACTGAACACTCACCTCGTTTACCGTAGTTAGTTGTTATTTTTTTAACTATCCCTTCAGAGCAAGTAAAATTTAAATATATCCCAGTCAGCTGTCAACCAGATATATTTAGAACGGAGACCTGGTTATACTCCAATCTCAACAGTGCCGAACTAATCTGATACTTAGAATGTTTATGGCAAAGACCCACCTACGCAACGAGAAGGCGGCGTTCTTTTCACGGTTAGAAAGAGTATTTCCTGTTTAGACATCAAAAACATTTCGCCATTAGAAATGTTATGGGTGTGCTCACAAATTGATTTTCGAATCTTAATCCTTGCTGTTTGCAATCGTCTTTCCAATACACAGAGAGATGAATATAATGAAAGCTCTTGTAATTCCGTGGGTACCATAACTAAAACAATTCGCCAACAACCAATTGTCCTCGCGGGCGATTTTAATTTTTTCTGGTATTAATTGGTCGAGTCTACAACTTCGTGTCTACAGCGTAAACTCAGTTAAGCAGAGTTCCATCCTTCAAACTGGATATCAACGATCTTCACCAGATGGTTTCTGAACCCACAAGAAATAATGTCACCATAGACCTGTTTTTAATTACCCATCGTCAATAAGTGCTGGGCGTCAATATATTGATCAGGACAGTGACCACAGGAATATTTTTGTTAACAACGTCTCTGCTATTCAACGTTCTGCCACAACCAGGAAATAACTCTATGACCATTCTCTGGAGAACACTAAAAACATCAACAGGTCAGTGGCCCGATTCCTCGTAGACTACACCCAACACCAGATATCACACACTCTCGTTGAAAATTTAACCTTTATAATAATAATAATAATAATAATAAATATTTTATTGTCCCGTTTTCAACACAGTACATAGACCGGTCCGCAAAAGCATGGGTATGCTTGTCGGCGGGACCTGGCGTCCAACAGGTTGCTTACATAGTTATAACAAAGCATGCATTTTTTGCATGTAACTAAACAAACCCAAAACAAAGAGAACTATACCCGACAAGAGAACAAGGGAATAAAAAGGTAAACTTCAAGAAATGTTGTCACGTCACATTCTCACCGTTTTAAAGGCATATAATTCGGCGTGTCCTTGGTTCACCCAGTATATAAAGATACTCATGATAAAAAGAAACGGTTCTTTCAGAATGGCACGTTGTTCGATGCAACCCAGCATTGGACAAACTACAGCACTGTTTCAAATACGTGTAAGCATAATGTAAAACAAAACGCCAAGGAGACATTCTACGGTCAAACAACACCAAATATTTTTCGATCCTACCCAAAAAGGTTAGACGTGTCGTTAATCCAAACGAACAAGGTACCTACCTAGACCCAACTAATGAGCATGCTGTGCGACTGTCGGACAGCAACGCAGCCAACGCGTTCGATACTTTTTTTCGGTGTTTTGTTACTACTGAAGGTTTTACGCTGCCTCCTTTTGCCTTGCATTCAGACAGACTTCAGCCTATGCCTCCTTTAACTTTTATACCTAAATATATTCGAAATTAATTAAAAACCTTTGGGTCAGTTGCTCTCCAGGTTAAGACCATATTTCTTTTAGACTTCTTAAAGTAATGAAGAAATTCATATCTCCCGTTCTCTCACAATTTTTTTTTCAGTAAAGCCTCGACTCTATCATTTTCCCAAACAATTGCGCCCCCCCCCCCCATACTCGGGTAATATCCATACTAAAAACTGGTTTCTCATCAAATACTTTCAAAAATAGGCCAATATTCCTAACCAGTGTTCCCTCCAAAATCATGGACCATGTCATACATACGCACCTACTTGCTTACCAAGATCGATTCAACTTTTTGTTTCCAAGCCAAAATGGCTTTTGGAAAGATCACTCGTGTGTTACCCAGCTATTCTGGTTTATTACTGATCTTTATGCCAACACGTAGGCAACTACCAAACCGAGATCACCTGCGTCAATTTCGTCAAAGATTTTGATTCCGTTCTACATAGTCGCCTCCTGCTAAAGCTATCACATATCTGTATCGAACCGCGCATCGTTGACTGGATGACTTTATTTTTTTTAATAAATCTCAGTAGGTAAAATAAACACATCTCTTTCCATCATTGTCCAGTTTTGTCTGGTGTACCGCATGGAGCGTTCTCGGGTATCTTCTCTATCTAAAATATGTCAGTGAATAACCTTCTTTTTTGACGTCCACAATTAAACTTTCTGTTTATGATTGCATCATATATAAAATGATATACAATAAATCCGGCCATTTGATATTGCAAAATTACCTTGATAAAATTTGAACTTGGTTTATATCTTGAACTTGGAATGTTAATATCTCAAAAAGTAAACACATGAATATTTCCAGAATAGCGAGTAGATCGTCTACCCAGGTGTCACGTTTTCCACACAACATTCACAAATTGTCTGTCTACAAGTACCTAGGCGTCCACTTTTCAGAAACGTTCAACTGTTCTCATCAAATAGAGTTGATGATAGCGGGCGCTCACAAAACCCCTGTCTTCTTGAAAAGAAATGAATCTCTCGCATCTCACTCTACAATATTGCTTGCTTACAGATGGCTGATACTTCCCAAACTAGAGTACGCTATCGCTATCTGGAACCCTCAACAGTCATTTTTTTTTCAATAATTCAAATTGTTCCGAAATAAGGCGGGCCAATTTACTTCCTCTGAATATCCACCATTTTCTAGCGTCACATCGCCAAAAAACAAACTTGGTCTACATTCTTTTGAAAAACTTCAACAGCAGTCACAACTATATTTGTGTCATACCATTCTCAATAGCGCATGAAATTTTTGGCAGATGTACTGCAAACCTCTCGTCTATATATCATCAAGAACTGTTAAGGAACTCAAGATCCATCCACTCAAACCATGCACACGATTATTCTCCTAATCAACGGTCGGCATGCGTATTCGTGATTGCAACAGTATATCATACGAAAGAGCAGTTAAAGTGTGCAAAATACCTTAGAATACGGAATTAGTAAGCTTTTTTCAGCATATATTTACCTTGGACGTTGTTGTATATTTGTGCATTTTATGATCATCCACCTTCACAGATTTTATGGTCATCCACCGCTGCTCAGTCGCCTTCTCAGAGTGAAATAACTCGTCATTTTTCTTCTTCATTTTCAGGCAATATGTTGTGATAGTCCTCGCATTCCTGTCCTTCCCAGGCAGCACACAGTATTGCGCCAATATTGGCGTCGGATTGGAAAATTCGGGCCAATATCATTTTGATACTACCAATATTGGCGCTGGATTGTAAATATCAGGCCAGTATTACTGTGATGTGGTTGATGTTGGCGGAACATCACTTGGGTCGACTAACGCCACGCTGATATACAATATCCAGAGCTGTTTTCTTGTAATTTCTTGAGACGGAACCGGCTATATCGGCCGGTATTAGGAATTCTTGACCATTTCTAAAACGATACCAATAATTTGTCAGGTCTGAACCGGCTATAAGGTTGGTATCAGGGATTCTTGACCGTTTCTAAAACGATACTGAATCGGTCAATCGCACTGGACAATCGCGGTGGCCGCCGCTGTTGCCACGGGCCGCGCCGAGGGTGCGCCGCGCAATCAGCGGCTGGAACTGTTTTTTTTTACGCACTAACAAACCGAAAAAAAAAAAACTTTTTGTAGTAACTTTTGTTGGAGGTTACTACAAAACGGGGGGCGCGTGCCAATTTCAAAAATATTTACAAGATTTGCGGAACAATTAGTATTGTTGTTATACAACCATGTTTCAGCGGTGATTTCAGGTAGCGCGTCCCGACCTAGGCGCATCCTAACTTCGGCAGTAATTTGCGGCGCGTCTGCTTGGTAGTCGCGGGTGGCATTCTTGAAGCTCCTTCCACCGTATCTGCTTCGGAGCCAAAATAGTCGATTAAAGTCAAAATAGGAGTCACGAGCTGTTTCTCTAGTGGCCGGCGCGGCAGAAATGGCGGAGTTGCGATCGCTGTTAGCTCGGTTCTTCAGTACGGACCGGTGCCACTTTTTCAGAGCAGGCCGAATGGCAGTTTCCCAACTGATCGGTTCTAGTAAGGTTCGCTTGGTCGAAGTCTGCTGACAACGGAGCGGCCGCCGCCATGTTAACCAATATTCGACCATCTCTGCCCAGAACTCTAAGGATATCGCCGATTCTGGCCCATTTGTTAGAACCATCGTTAACCGATATCGGCCCACTACTGGGCCGTGGAGCAAATCATTACACTGGGCCAAGGTTGTGTGCAATATTCCCCCGACGCTGGCCCAGTTTCGGCGTGCTGCGTGGGTTGGCTCCCATTAGTTTTCTCATAGTCGAATCAAGGGCGTGCGCCCGAAACGTCCCTTTTTGTTTTGCACGTCTTATCTCTCACACCTTTAGTTTTGTGCCCAACTTTACGTACCGGCAGCTTCGCACCCTTGAGTTTGTGTTTGCTGATCTACCACTCATAAAGACATGGTGATTGAGAGTTGTTAAACTTAAAAATTTAAAAGAAAGAAACCGATGGATGATTGTTTCAAACAGCTTCGAAAATTGAGAGAGGAGAAACACCGTTTTCTATTAACAAATATCGCGTTTATTTTCCCGAATTTAGAACCAGAACTACTGCGGCGACTTTAAATGTTTCGCAAAGTGTTCGTCACGCTAAATAGTTCCTCAACACCGAGCACACTACCGGCATGAACATGTCATGATAAGTTTGGAGGAACGCGGCTGGAATGCCGTCGAGCCAAACTGATGATGCAGCTCTCAGTTTTCTAATACAAAGATGTACAAATGATTCATTGTCATTATTGCAACATAGGAGGTCACAAAACCTATCTAAGTGAGTCAGCGCAGCGGAGAAAGAATGTGTACTAACCTTGGAGGCTGACATAAAGTGTTCAGTAAATAACTTAAACACGCCCATCAAAATGCTTTCATAATTATCTAGGACAATCATCAATTCGATATGCCACCCAGAACTCTACTTGTGTACCTCCAAATTTTTTTTTTTTGCTTTGAGAAGATCTGGTTGTACTGAGTAACGATGCGCCTGGTGGTCACAATTTAAAACTGTTTTAGTTGCTTTCATCAACTCTTGAATTCTTAGTCGTAATTTGGGAGGCCTATTTTCTTAAACTACCTGTAAAGGAATTCCTTTATTTTCAAAGGCGCTTCTAGCTCACTGGAAAACGAGCCAGGAACGCGAAAGTGTGTAAGTTTTCTCAAATAAATAAAAATATCTATGGCCTCCCGAATAATTCCCGTAAAAATCTTTACCTTGTAATTTACATAAATATATTTTCAAATCGATCTCCAATCGAAGCTTTATAAGTTAGGATACACTGCGACGTAGTCTCTTGACGAAGAATTGTATGAAGTATGCAGAGGGGAACTGCCAGAACGAGCAGGGACGGAGGAGTTCTTGAAAAAAACACGCTATCACAAGTCCTGGGTGATATATATCTGGAGGAACCACTAAAAATTCACCCAGTGCAGCGCGTACTCTCTCCATATTCCAGAAACATATATCTAGCGTATTAAACTGGGAACTCAGAATATCATTGTGTTGTATTAGATGTAAGAAAGAAGCAAAAGTTAAAGGCTGGGTGCATTTCTGCTTGTAGTAAAAGTTGGCTCTGCTGCACCTCTGCGTGGGAGACTTGAGATAGCAAATATCACGGCGGTGGCGGTTATCCGGCTCATTTGGTGCCTTCGACCGTCGTCGACCCTCTGGTGTCGCCGTTCTGTGCCCTTTCGCGGAGTCGGGCTGGTGTCGGGCTCTGTGGGGTCCTTCCTCCCTGTCGGTCTCTCCCAAATCGCTGTCTTAGTGGTTCCTAGGTTTTTTTCCTCATTATTTCAGTTCTCAGTTGACTTTTTATATGAAATTCACACTTGATCCAATGATCCGATTTATTTATATTCAATTGGCTTTACGTCTGCGGTGCCTCACTGCGGAAGCGGGCAAGGTTTTTTTTATTTGACACTCTTTTTCATGTTATTAAGCATCAAAATTTTTAGTAAAAGTTGTCAATAAAAACTTTAAACTTTTACTATTGGAATCCTGGAACATTCAAATCTCCTGATTAAGAACTGTGCCCCATGTAAGTCCTTCACTGCATAGTCTATTCCTAATGACGATAAATGTAACCTTAATTCGAAGTGCGCAGAATTAACTTGATATTTTTTGTGGCACCTGAACAAGAACACGATGACATTCGCAACGATAAACTCCTCCAAAAGAAGTATACAGTCGCTACTTGGTGCATAAATGATTAGAAACGGAAGCAATAAGCTGAGAACACTTGGCGAATTTCGCGAGATGGTGATAATGCAGTTAATGTAAGTGCAAGCGAGCTGGACAAGAATAACGATAATAAACCTCTTGCTTCCCTTCTCCAGGGATTATTACCGTCATTCGAGAGATGGATCCGCTGTGAACGCGGGGTCAGAACAGTAGTACTTGCTATTGCCTTCTGAGCAAAGGGGCCATAGAGCGAGCTTCATCGTTTCTTCACCACATGTCTGGCCTTTCTAGTTAATCCAAAATAGATGCCAAATTTGTTCCAAAACAAAAAGTAAACGGAAAACAATGCCTACATTCATAACGTTTTATGCGACGTCGGGTGTTGTAATCTAAGGTCGTGGCAATCTATATTAATAGCTTATGTCTACTAAAGCTATGTGCCTGGCAAGTGGGCTCATTTCTGTCTTCTGCTCATGGGAAAGGATGTGTGAGGGTGGGAGAGGTTGTTATACTAAACTCCGCCACCTCGGGCCGGCGGACAGAGGGAAGGGGGGGGGGGGGGGAATCGCGGATGTAAACATCTCGGCGTCGGCAACGGCGGACGTGCTGTAGCAGCAGTGGCTCTAGCCGTGAGTCCTTCCCGTGGTTGGTGGTTAAACAATAACGGAAAAAAAGACATTCCGCTGCTTTCCTGTGTGATTTCGAGGTCGGCTCCGGTCTGGCGCTGTCTAAGGGGCAGTGTTACCTGGGGAAATGAAAACGCGCTGCGTCTTCGGATGTGGTTTGCGCACTCTCGACGGTGTGTCGCATTTCAAATTTTTGGGAGGATTGACAGATTGAGAGCTATTTCTTGATTCGGTCGATGGTGGTGCATGTCCGTTCTTAGTTGGTGGAGCGATTTGTCTGCTTAATTCCGATAACGAACGACACTCTAGTCCATTAAACAGGTGCGTGGTTTTCTGCACCTTGCACCCGTCTCAGAGGAGCAAGCGGCTCCTAGCCGCACGAAACGGAGCAATAACAGGTCTGTCATGACCTTAGATATCCGGGGCCGCACGCGGGCTACACTAAAGGAAGCAGTGTGTTTTTATCCCTCTCTAAAGACAGTAAGCTTAGAAAAAATGTGGCTTCAGCAAATACAGAGGGCTAATTGAAGTGCATCGCATTACCCCCGAGTAAGTGTTCGTCTGTTTAAATATCAGGGCATAGAAAAATTAGTTTCCATAAAATTTCGCCCAAAAACAAAACAATACTCATTTCTTGGTGTCAACTAGTCTACGGAATAGCTTCCGGGATACGCTCGACGCCGCACACAAAGGGGGGGAGCTTTCGGACGCTAACCACCCTTGTTCTCGGCTGTTAGAAAAGAAACCTCGGCGCGTCGGCCACTTCGCCCGTGAGTCCTTTGGCTTCGCTCCTTGATATGTGTCTGCTAGAATTGTTAGAAAAAAACACATCATACCGCTCGAGTTATTTCGTCTGTCCTCTCTGAAAGGCGAAGTCGAGCTTGCTCCTAATGGTAAGACAGCTGTTGAATAGCAGACGACGTTGTAAGGAAGCAGACGACGCCCAGATAGAGGGTCTCGGCGACCCCCTAGCTTTCCGCCCGAGCCAATCAGAGCTCGGCGCTCTGACGTCACCGCAACCTATGCACAAGAAGCAGACGAACTTGCCGTCCGCATTATTTAGTATCCACTTTATTGGAGTCATTTTTCGCAAGATCGTGCAGTAAGGTTTGTAAAATAAGCGCGTGTGTTATGGCTGCAGTGATTTTCCTTGAGAGATCATTGAATCATTCTGTAACCGCCCACAAAAGGTATCTTTAGTTCGTTACTTAAAACTTCCGCGCAAGCTAGGCGAGAATCATAATCTAAGAAACAAAAACCGCTTTGCAGCACGCCAGAAACACTGGCTCTCGGGCATTTTGTGTCGGTGCCTTGTGTCCGTGCCAATACGCTATAATTACGGTTACGAATAAAGAAAATGAATTGGTGTATATATCACATGACGTCAATTTATTAGCGAAATTTAGCAAGGAAACTCAATTGGTATCTAGGCCCCCTGTCGTTACGTTTCACGGCGTTAATTTCCCGCTAAAGAATTTCCCCGCTACATTTAAAGAAAATGTATGGGAGGACGTGCATAAAAAAAAAAATATTGGGAATTGCGTGCAGCGTTACAAAGCCTTGAAAGCTTTTAAAAATAACGTTTATCTATTGACCTGTCTTGCTGTGGAACATCTTCAGCGCCTTGGAGATAACGTTAGTTACTACAAGCATCTCACGACAGGCTCTCTTCAAAATTTGAAATTATCCTATATGATCCTCTGTCTACTCTTATTAGTTTCGGCGCTGAAATCCCGCGGGCGACTTGTTAGGCTCTGCGGGCAGTCACTAGATATTGATCACAGATGTGCCGGCAGTGCGGTGGAAGCTACGAACTCGCTGGACCAGTCACGTTTGTATCTTTGACCACGTAATCTCGTTCTATGCCCTTACCCACGCGCAGTGAACGGAGTCGTGTAATAAAGGGAAGCGGTTGATTGCTCCTGCGAGCACGCAGCTCGCACAGCACGGTCAACTTAGGAGTGAAAGGATTATAGCGTCCACATTCTTTCGAGTTCTGTACATGCTTTGTATAAGAATCGAGTGTCTTCTACCGATTGTTTTTATCGATATCCGCTCACTATGAACTCAGAGCAGATGAAATCAGTACAAGTTTTAGAGGTCATACCTGCGTTGTGTTGCCAACTTGACTGAATGGAGTGTTAAGATGGCAGATTGCAAACTCACTTCGCTTTTTGCTGCGGTCAGATAATCCGTTACTGGGTCAAGCCGCTTCAAAAAGAAAATATGAGAATCCGAATTTGTTCTGCTTAATATTTGTTATAAATGTTGAGAACACTTGTTGAGACATAACCATCACATGATTGCATCAACATATCCGTGATTCGTATTTTAAGTTATTAAAGTTGCCATGCTTGGTACTGCTTCGTGCGAAAATCAGCAGTCGATATCACAGAGGAACGACGTACCTGCAACTATATTAGGTACTTTCAAAGTAGTCATATTATTTTGGCCAAGGTGTCTTAAGCACTGTTTACACTTATTGGTAAAACAAGGTTATTTTTGGGACGGCATCAACCTAAATCAATATAAGAACCTCTGCAGAAACGCTTTTCATGACACAATCCCGTTTTTCTGACCCAGACGAGCAATATAATTGTTCTTACAGCCGCTAAGCTGTACGCAACATCGTTGTATACGTTCTTGTAAAACCAAATCGTTTTTGTATTCAAAGCATAGCAGTCTAATTGCCGAACGCGTGTTGGTTTTTAAATATGTAGTGCAATACGAAAGGAGTCCCTCACACACTTAAGATTCATACCAGTTTGGTAGAGTTATATTTAAAAAAAACTTATATGTTGTCCCTAGAATATCCGTAGTTTAATTCACTTTGTTTTATTGGCAGGAAGCACCAACAAATTAATCAAATGCAGAAGAACCAATTACCAGATTGCTGCCTTGGGGATTTTTAAAATATGACCTCTGATGCATGACCATGATGCATGACGTATAAAAGAACAAAATCAAATTTCTACCAAACTAAAGATACTCAATTATATTGTTATAATAATAGGGTACATGCTACATTTACTAATCATTGATTACGGTAATATTGATGCAGATAATCTAAGAAAGTGACGGGTAGTGTTAAAGTGCTAGTCTACAATGTTGAGAATTTGGGAGATTGTTAGATAGCGAACTGCAAATTCTGCACCACAAAATTGTTACAGTTGTTACTTGAACGCTTTGATTAACAGCAGGCATCGGTGAAACAAAATTTGAGTGTTGTTATGTTTCACCACAGAAAAGTGAGCGGGCGAAAGTTACCACATAAATATTCCTTCCCGTTTCAAATATATATCGTTTCAGGATAAGCAGCTGTAACATCCCTTTTCGCATTCCTTTAGTATGGAAATGTAATTTCGCACAAAATAGTTTCTTTATATATCAAGTCACTAATGACAGTGGGATGTTCGTGTCTGAGTGATAAAATTTGTATCTGCCAACTTTATTTTTAATATCTTGTGTTATATTTACGGGGGTTTCGCTATATGCTTTTCATTTTTTCGGCATTGGCATCTGTCATCACCTAGATGTTAGACACAAAAGGCGCAGTCGGCAACTGTATTAGCAATGAAAGAAACATACAAAACCACATGCAGCAGATAAAAAAAAGCGAAAATTTTCGCGGCATTGACAAAACAGAACTTATCTGAACACAGCAAGATAGCTTGTTTCACTGCCTACGGTAAGACTTTTCATAAGTTCAATTTTCTGGCGTGAAAAAAAAAACACTGCATGAAGAAACATGGCAAGAAATGTGTGCCCCCGCAGTCTTGCACAATATCTTAGAGTGGACCATATCTTAGAGGGGTATGACATCGCTCGCATAACAGCCGGCACATTTAATATAAAATACGGAAATACTACCTTAACACGCTTTCAATAATTTGCCAAGCCACTGGTTAGCATATTGTATACTACAATGTTTGTCTCGAAATGCCAAGGTAACAACGTATAAGCAGCAGGTTCCTGAATGTTCTGAGGCACTGCCACCATGTAGAGTTGAGTTTTTCCAAATGCACGCCATATTATTAGATATAATAACTCGGTCTAATTTTAAATTTATACTAGAATCCTATCCCTCTAATATTGCGAACTTTGTGGCTCCTAAAAGACGTCATTATGTACACAATAAATATTTTTAGACGCACCTCTCGTGTATTCTTGACAAACAACATGTGCTCTAAGAATTAAAAAAGGCCTAACATGCATATGTCTTTAATAAGTACAGTAATCCACAATAATCAATAACTTGCATGGTACAATTTGTTCTTCCTAAAACTTATTCGCTGAAGTCCCCGACACTAATTTGCCAAAGCAAGTGCGCTCGTCCTCGCGTATGCATTTAGAATTGTTTCCTCTACTGTGCTAGTGATATCAATAAAGTTGGAAAAGGTCTTATTTTGGGAATACAAGACTTCCGCGTAAAAAAGAATTGTTTTTAACATAATCTTATTATTAAAGCCTTCTGATCAGAGTAATGCGATATTTACTTCTATAAGAAACATAATCCGGCATGTAAGGGCGTCAGGGTGGTTGATTGCTCTTGTGAATTTTTTGCTCAAACAAGAAGTATAATGTTATCCATATAATCATATGTATACGTTATATACATTATTCACATCATCACGTACGCTATTAAAAGAAAGTTGTGAGAAAAGGTTAGTCAAAGATCCGATTCGACATAGGGTATCACATTTCTCGAGGACTAAAATGCAAGGTTTTGCGATAGTATTAGCTTTGGTAGAGGTTTACCCGTCGGCAATATGAAGGTGAACGCCGGAACGTCGACCGCTCCGTGCTATCAGCGAGATGACCCAGGCAGCACAAAATGAACGGCCGGGCAATGGCTGAAGCATTTTGGCCAGTCACATTTCCTCCGGCCTAAGGCCGGTCAAACTACTATGCCCGAACATAGCTGTGGGCCTTGACCAAAGACTTGAGGGGACTGGCTGTTGGAGGCTGGCCGATGACCTGTAGCAGGACACAAGCCGAAGGCTAGCAAATAAAGACCGGCCAAAGACTTTGGTATGGACAGAGGCCAAAGGTTAGTATCCGTGCACTGGCCAATGCCATGCAGCCGAAAGCAAGCCGAAGTTGCGCAACAGGACATTGGCCAATCACCTGCGATTGAAAGCTGGCCGGAGTTTAGCAAATGGAGGCCGGCCGAAGACTTGTGTCAGGACACAGGCTGAAGGTTAGCATCTGGGCACTGGCCAATGCCGTGTGGCCGAAAGCAAGCCGAAGTTTAGCAACAGGGCATCGGCCAATGTCCTGTGATCAGAGGCAGGCCGGAGTTAAGCAACTGGGCATTTGCCGTACATTAGATGTCTGTTGCAAGGCGAAGAAGTTTGACCGGGCACAGGCCGATGACGTGCAACAGGACACAGGCCGATCCCTTGCAACTAATCATAGGCCGTACCTTTGCGATTGGGTGCTGGCCCTACAGCCGAGGTCGCACATTAGTGAGCGACTTGCAGTTAGGTGTTAGCCTTGCAATTAACTCATGGACGCACTGCAGAACATGAGCCTGTGCCTGACATTTTGCCTGCACACTTTGCGGTAGCTGTGGATGCTGTATCAGTTAAGATCAACCACTTGAGATCAAATGTCGGGATGCACAAACTCACTGAGAACTGGTTTGTATTGTTAAAACAAAAAAGGCTGAGGATTTTCTGGGACTATTTTTATTTAACCTTTTCCATTTCTTCATCCTGCTTCTTGCTTCGCCCACCATCACGGTCGACAAATGACCACAGCCATCTCTTTGCGATATCTTGAACCGTCGCCTCGCTCAAGTTCGTATACTTCGCCTTGCTGGCAGCTGAGAAAATAAAAAGCATTGAGTTTAGACGTAAAATTACACTCAACAACGTTTATTGAACTCGCAAAAACTCTACCAGTCTGACATACTCAGTAATTCGATATAGACCGACACGATGTTTACTAACAAGCCCGCGTTTGCCCACACCAGGTGTGGGCACTGCGCACGCGCAGCAACCGAATTCGAGTGAACTGAGGCTTCTGCGCATGCGCAGTGCCATCGACAGCACCACCGCAGCTGCGTGACGTCAGGGAGGCGTGTGTGTCTATAAAAGTTCTAATGATTTTGACACCAAACAAGAACGCTACATTTAGGAAAGTTGTTTACTCTCAAAGGAGCGTCTGTATGTCATGAGGGACGCGTCACGGAGATAGTCAGTGGCCGTTCCTTCATTTTTCAAGGTCTCACCCGCTCACCCTCTCCCCACACCCTTTACAGAAGAGAATTTTTTCTTCTCTTCCGGGTGGTCGACGCGGCCTCTTGAAAGGGAAAAGCCAGCTTGCTTTACAAGCTGACTTTTTTATTTCAAGCGGCCTCATTGCCAGCAGGCGCACTGGGGGAAAGCCAGCTCTGCAAGCTGGCTTTCCCTGAAGAGTTTGTGTGCATTGAGTGAAAGCCAGCTTGCAGAGCAAAACGGCGCTCTTGGTAGTTCAATCTACACATGGGTAGCACGCGACGTCATTCAAAAAGCGCTACGATGACCACCAGGGAGGAGGGCAAGAAGAAGCTCGCCTCTTATTAGGGCCCCTTTTGTGCCTCCGAAATTTGCCCAGTCGTTCCTATTCTCCCCCCAGAAGATTATAGGAGATTAGCCCGTCACTCAAGATTCTTACAAAAGAAGCTTCCCTCTCCTCCTCTTACATGGAGGCCAGAAATATGCGATGTGACGTCAGTGTAACCCATGTATTGGGAGACACCGCAATTTTCGCCCGATGTAACCGCATTTCTCGCTCTGCATTTTCATTGCAGCTACGAGTCTGTTCAGAAATAGTTTGATACAATTGATAGTTCGAATTACCTGTGTTTGATATAATCGAGTTTGACTGTAGTGAGAGACAATGTCATGACAATCATGTGATACAAAAACAGGCTGAAGTTGCTTCGCTTTGCTGGATATACATTGCAAGTAAAAAATATGAAATGACGACCATTGTTATGTGCAATGTTCATCTGACTATTCATAGGCGTGCATTAGAATTCTAAGCACTTGTATTAAAAATTTAATACGCAACCCCAATTTCGTTAGCAGAATTGAACAAAATCTGCCGTTATTATCAACTGCAAGAAACTCCGTCAATGATCATTTCTGATCATTTCTAGAATTCTGAAAATTAACTCTCTCGTTCAGAAGAGCCTTGACTGAGTTTAATACAGTATTAACTTTTATACTGTTCAATGACCATGCAATGTGTGATGTTACTTCTGAAACTCGACCTTCAAAGCCACTTAACAGTGGGGCGAGGCTTTGAAAGTCATGCTGATAGAATGGGACTAGCATAAAATTGTCAGAAATAATAAGGCCTGTGAAATTTTAAATAAATGTGGATATATTTTGGTTATGCATGATAAAATAAAACAGTGCAAGAAGATATAAAAGGAAGAGACACACCGGATAGAACAGAGGCCTCTGTCCTATTTTATCTCCCTTCCTTTTATAGCTTCTTGCACTGTTTCTAAACACAAAGAAATGCCACTTTTGACTTCTCAACTGAGTTGCCAAGATGTAAAAAAATATAAACAGTTATCAATCAATTGCATTACTAAAGTGGAGCCCACAAACATGCCACCATTTTTACACATGCACTTATTTGGCAGAAGGGAATGATGTTGTTCACTTGCATTTGGCAGCTTTAAAACAAATAAAATTTGGTGGCTCTTCATATAAGCCAAGGACAAGTGCAAAATATCCCACAATAATGGTGTGCTAGAAAGCATTTGATAACAATGTCATTTTCCTCCTCCAAGAAAGCATGTATACAAGATGGTGGCATGGCACCCGGCTGGTGCCCCTTGCACATGCAGAGGGCACCAGCACGAGCAGCAAACACATAAAGGTGACTTTGTCAGGTTTGCAATTGCACGTGCTTGCTGGTAGGAGCGAAGAAATAATGGCGGCGAGTTGCCCTGCTTGCAATCGTCTACAGGTCAGCACAGTAGAACATGAGTAATGCGTCTTTCAGGGGACTGTGGTAAACGAAATGTATGCTCAGGGAAAACCCAACTAAGACTGTATCAATCCGGTTCTACTATACCACACACCAATTAGTCTTAGCTTCTCACTTGTGGGAATAAGATGCAGAAAATTGGTTACTAAGTAGTTGCCAGGTCATTACTCACTCAGAAATTCTAGTTTTGCAGGCACCTCCTCTCTTATTCCCCCCCCTAAAGCATTTTGACCTCCTTCAAATATGCTGACACATAGGCCAGCACAAAGCAGACAGACCACGAGTGCTGCATCAGCATTCGGCTGGGGCTCGTGTTCTCACTGATCAGACCAAGAACTAGAGATGAAGCAAACATTTTCCAAACCTGAGGTCTGAAGAATTCAAAGATGTTAAACCTTTCTAACTTTGGCACTAAAAAATATAACACTCAACCTATCATGTAAAAAAATTCGACTATTTTAGTCATTATTTCTCTACAGATTTGTCGAACTTCGAACCCGTGAAGTCCAAAAGTTTGACGAAGCTTAAACTTTTGATCTGAGGAACCTCTAACGAAACAGGATTCAATCGGTACCTACATGTTCAGAACACATAGCAACTGCTTCAACGCTTGAACCACGCTTGAACTGTGCAGATAACGATTGCTGTCGCAGGAGACTGACTCACAGCTCAAAGAGGCAAGCTAAGTGGCCGAGTGCCGACCTGCCCAGCAAATGCAGCAAGCTATCTGGTGGTAGCAACAGCTGTACCCATCTCTGTTTTCCGGAAGCTTTGTTTAAACTCAGTTAAACAGAGCTCACACATCAGAAAATTAAGAAATCACTCGAAACTGAAACTGGGACCCTCGTGCGATTTGAAGACTTCTAACTTTACAAACTTATACTTGGAACAAAACTCTTAATCTTCGAATAATTCTAAATTAAACCAAGAAATTTCAAATCTTCAAATATTTTTAGAAACAAAATTGCAAAAAAGAAAGAGGAAACTGTTGAACTTTACTTTTATCAACATCGAAAGCAACTTTGTAAATTCAAACCATGGCAATGTTTGAAAGTTGTTCACTTTGCAACTCTTTCTAACTCTACCCCCTGCCGAATGCAAATGCGGCACTCGTGTTCAATTTGTGCACTGCAGTGGCCTACCTATGCGCTGTCAAATTTGAAGCATGCAGGCCTTGAGATTTCAGATGTTGTCTAGACCCCCTGGTGGCAATCAGTTCATCAAAGAATGTCTCACCGACAAATTGCTTTGTCGATGAAGACTGTCTGTTTCAGCAACACATCTTGCCACATTTCATAGACAGCCTCCTTTTCATGACAGCCTTGAAATTGATTTTTGTTAACATGAATATTGCCAGACCTCTTTAGGATCGAAGCTCGGCCAACAGCGCCCCATATGCGCCCTTTTGATTGCTAGCATAGCTTTCTAAAAAGGATCACTGCAAGTTCAAGCTCAAGAATAGATTTATTTTCCCCTTGCAAAGCAAGGGGTGACTGCACAAAGCGCGGCCTGTTTGGAATTGTAGCTTGCTGTCACGGTGCCAATCAAACATCGCAACAGTAAAGGTTGCGTAATGAGTGTTGATAAAATATCACTGATGAAAAAGTTGTTTATCAAACATGCATAGATAACACGATAGCACCATGGGCATCCTGCTGAAATTGAATTGCAAGGCATTAATATGAGGTTACTAATGTTGCTTCCTCCAAGAAAAGTTTGAACTGGTAGCTAGCCACGGCTGGCATTCCGCATCGACTGCTATCTGTGGACTGGATGCCGTGAAATTACAAAATTACCTATCTTTGGTGGTGCATGCAGAGTTGCAGAAATTATTAAAAAGCAAGCAACGACATCACACTTCAGCCAATCCCGATCCTCTGTTTACGTGCTCTTTAACAAGCCAAGATGTCATACATGTTCTCACCCCTCCGGAGAAGTTCCCTGCATCCAGGTTGTGGTAGACGCGGCTCCCTTCAGCCCTGTAGGGAGCAGAAAAAAAAGACGGACTCAAGTAAGCAGGAGTGCACAAGAGATAAAACCAAGAGCAAAATTGAATGTGTTCTGAAAGTGGCACCAGCTATATTAACTTGAGATATTTCATAATGAGCCCGAACTAACCTGATACATGATAAGCTGGCAGGACTGAACCTGAAGTAGAAGACATTCAAACACGAAAAAAGAGAGATGCTTAGACCGAATAAGAAAGAGTGAAACTGTTTTGTAGATACAGAAAACAATGCTACAAAAACTATAGATATGTAAGCAGTGTTTTTTACAGTGTAGCCTTTGCAATGGCTCCCTGAAACAAAGGTAGGACTTATGAACTCTTACCCACATTTCTGACACTTCTCTGGCAATCCATTAAAAGGAATGCAGGACTGACGCTCAATTCATGCAGACTGCTTTTGTAATATCCTACCGCAAGAATGCACAACTCTGACGACAAACATGTTTGGATTGAGGCCACATCTGTGGCCTCAGGCCTAGAGCCTAGAATAGGCCATATTGCTTAACCCAAAGCTAGAGCATATCTAAGCACCATGTTCCCAAATGTTCTTGTGTTAGAGGTATGGTGAACAACTAAGGCACTTTTTTATTTCTTATTTCAGAGTGCCATTTTCCGAGCTATCTAGAACAGCGAACAAAAAGCTCAATCGCAAGGTCGTCTGAAATAAATGCTTTCATAAATTTGTTTTTAGAGCCTTTTCAAAAGTTTGTACCAACACCCGGCCACCATTGCTTGCTCACATACTCTGAGCATGTAATGGACACGGCGGTTGTGTCAGCGTTCGGCGTGAGCTTAGGTCATATTGTAAATGAGCGCTCTGTCAGAGACTCAGAGTTCGTCGAGGACTCGTATCCAATCACAGGCTTCGTGATTGGATTTGAGTCCTCGCCGTGTCGATTGTACCACGTAAGTGAAAATGGATTATGTATATAATATTTGAAAGTATGAAAGATTGAGCCCAGCAAAGTCAGAAATCAAAGACCACCAACAAGGCATTATAGACTACTGGCATTTCTTGGGGACCCCATGGTCAACACCTATTCACTTCATGGCTGAGAGAACTACCCTGGGCGCAGGCTGGGGACATTTTTGTCTGGAAGCTTCGTTGGACAGCTAGTGCACTAGTACCCTAGTTACACGGGCGCTCTCAGCTGCCATTGAGTCCAACGACAGTCGAGTCCATCGCGATAAGCCCAAGTTACACGGCAGCGCCAACCGTGATTGAGCCGCTAATGACAGTTGAGTTCGACTGAGCTCCCCCACTTCAGTTCAACCGAACGGACTTCCCCAACGGAGGTAAATTGGCACCTGTTCGCGGGACCGCTGCCAGCAACCATTGTTTGTGAGGCACTTACTGTTTCCAAATGCAGGGGGAGGCGTCTAGAAAGAATCGTAGCAGCAAAATTCCCGGGAAGGAATAAATTTAGGCGTCCGAGCTGCCAATAATAGCATCCCGGCTAGCCGGCAAGATTCCAAACGAGCGAAAATGGCGGAGGAACCTGCTGCATAAATAGACAAATAGTAGTGGGGCACCCATCATAGCGGGCAGTAGCTTGCACCACCTAGCCTAAAATATGTGCAACCTAGCCCTGAATCTGCTTTGGTACTCGTGTAAATGCCGCTAAAAAGCAACAAGGTATCAAACATATAGTATGATCTACTTAAAATAAATAAAACGTGTGTCTCCGAGTAAATTACTCTAAAAATTGGACTGATCACACGGCACAGGAACCAGTTTCGTGCTAGCTTTAACTGGGTTCTAGAGAGTTGAGTTGAGTTGAGTTCAGTCAAAGTTGAGGCCGATAAATGTCGTAGACTCAATGATAGTTGAAAGTGTATGTGTAACTAGGGTAACTAGGGGACTGGCTTGCAAGGTTTCAAGGACAAGCAATTCTAACTGATGTGGTACAGTCTGCAGCAATATGAAATACCCACTCGGAGCGCATGGCCGAGGCGGTGGCCGAAAGGGGCGCAGTACATGATTCGGACAGTTCCATGTTGCTCAGAGGGGAGGCTCGCTCAAGGCTGAACCACTGTTGGTTGTTTCGGGCACTGCACACAATTTTCCATCCAGAATTAAATGTTGCTAACTGACAGCTCTCAGCTGTCTGTATACATCTTTCGTGCTTTCATTCTTTCAATTTTAACCACTGAATTTTACAATGTGCGTGCACTAACCAGACTGACCTACACTCAGTGATAAATCAAGATCAAAGAGCGAGGAAAACGAAGGTGGGAAAGGAGAAAACAGATGGGGTGTTGAAGGTGAGAGGACAAAAACCTCCTCTTCTACCTTCAGTCTGCTTTCTCCCATCCAGCCTTCGTTTCCCTTGCCCTTGGTTACTGACCTGTTACTGACTATAACTATTTAGCAATTTTACAATTGCATACGGAGCTAAAGTTATTCATGCAAGTTTTGATTCACATTGAATAATAATTTATAATGAACAGCCTTATACCGGGACACACTCTTTCTCTTCAGGCATCGTCCGAAGAGTCGCTGTCCATATGACCAGCAGGCCTCCTAGCCCTTTCCTGTCTTGGGGCTACATCCGGTCCGTCAGTCCAAATTGGGTGCTCAGGCAGCAGCGACCAGATGGTCTGAAGCGTGCTGCAGTGTGGCTGCATGAGAAACGATCATCTCAATTATACGCTCAATTAAAAAAAATCGCCAACCTAATGTAGGAGTGAAGAATCTTCACTGGGTGATTCGACCAAGTCAGCGTAATCTGTTCTTTCTCTAAAATTGCATTGAGGACCTGCTGCTTTTGCTTGTAAGGTGGCCAGTAGGAGACGACTTGCTCTAGCTTCCTCACCAGCCAACACTCCGAGACGACGTAATCGCTCCCTTCATCTAAAGTGCACGACGTGGTAGCTATAGAGAAAAAGTGTGGAATATGCATTCTAACAGAATATTAGAACCTATTTTAGACAGCTTGGGCAATGTTGGGGGTCCCGCCAGCAACCACTAACAAACCACTGCCAGATTTATTTTTGGATGGAGAAATCCGCTAAACAAATTTTTAAAAAAGGTACTTACAAATGCAGGTTTCTGATACAAGCATAATGCACTAAACTCACAAAAAACTGTAGCAGAGATCCAAAATAAATACATCTAGCAAAACAGGCACGTTTAACTTTCAGCGAGACGCAAAACGTCTGCACTTTAACCGCAGCGCGTGACATCTTTTTGCCGCACGATTTGAAAAAGGAGCTCACTGTCACTCACGAGACGCGACCACAGACTGAACAGTGAATACGCTACACTTAGGACCGAAGCAAGAGGTCTGTTTAGGGCATAGGTTCATGATGTTGTTGTTCAATTGATGTCGTGATGCTTCTGCTATCTATTTCAAGCCAAAATAAGAAGTCTTTAGCCACTTCACTGTCAGCCCCTGTTAATGTTGACACAGCAAGGCTGGGGTGCAAAGACCAGGCACCTAGCCAGGGGGGGGGGGGGGGACCATGGGGCCCCCCCGCAATTTTCCATTTTCCTGGGACCTCCTCCCCCCCCCCCCTCATACAGCATTTTGTCATGGGCGGGCGCGCTCCTCCTCTCCTGCTCCTGCTCCTCCTCCTCCTCCCTTTCCCCTCCCCCCCCCCCCCAAAAAAAAAATCCTGGCTACGTGCCAAGCAAAGGCCCCTGTCGAAACTTCACTGCCCAACTACTCAGCTGCTTTGTTGTAACGCAAATGAACTTCTGCACGAGAAACACCAATCGAAAGTTAGACATGATGATTGAAAACCTGAGACTGGTTAAAAAATGGAAGAGATGCTCTCTCTCACTTTGTCTTTCTACTATGGTGCCTGGAACGCGTCTCCGACTGGTGTGTTTACCGTGTCCAAAAAAGTGGTCCCTCGATTTCCGCCTGATGACGTCATAAAAGTGTCATGCTGTCGCTGGTCGCGAACCTGGTGGCGTCCCAATACTTGTGGTGTATGTGGCGACGCCTGTTCTGCTGCAGGTCGCTCTCCACTGTGACAGTCCACGGAAGCTACAGCAGCTGCAAGTTGGGACGCCGTGACGACAGCGACACTCGCGTTCGCTTGTGCTTTTCGCCAGCATTTCTATGGCCAACCGCCAGGATCGCGATAGTCAACAGCATGACACTCCGGCTTCTGTGACGTCATCGGTTGCCACTTCGGGACCACTTTTAATGTATGGGCGGGATAGGACGCTAAACACACCAGTCGTAGACGCGATCCAGGCACCATACTTTCTACATCACGTTTTTCCGTTTTCCAACCACAGACTCAGGTTTTCAATCGTCATGTATAACTTACACCAGCTCGCCCGCACTTTAACCGTTTTTTCATTGAAAGTTAGAAATGAACGAACTTCTGGGCGAGATCGAAACAATCGAAAGCTAACATTTTTGTAACGAGCAGCTGCAGACTGCCGCCGAAAAGCGGCGCGAGTGCATTGCTGGGGAGTGGGTTAAGACACGCCTCCGTTATTCACTCAAATGGCGTTGTTCGCTAAAACGTCATTCACGCATATGATATTATCAATTACCAGTAAAAAATCAATTATAAAAAAAAACATCATCAGTAAAATATTAATTATTAAAAAAAATCAATTATCGGTTTAAATAAAAAATAAAATATATTTATTTTCAGCGATAATTGTCAAAAATAAAATGTGTAAATATCGCAAAAAGCTATCATTTACCACTAAAAAATCAATTATAAAAAAGCATTATCACTAAAATATTAAGTATTAAAAAAAAATCAATTATCGGTGGAAATAAATAATAAAGTATATATTCATTTTCAGCGATAATTGTCTAAAAGAAAATGTGCAAATATCGCAAAAAACTTGAGAGAGAAAAAAGAAAAAGTATACTCACTGGGGATCGAACCCGGAACTCCCGCGTGAGAAGCGGACACTTTACCACTCAGCTACTGCCGGCTTTTTTTTTTTTTATATCTTTAGTACATGATGTTCCGTTACTACCACAACACGTTCATTCGTACTGTATATACATTAAAACATGCACACCTTTAAAAAGCTGTTTACAAGCAACTATCACACAATTTTTTTTTTTTTTTTTCTTACATTTGGCATCTTGAACATGTGGCCATTAGACTTATTAGCAGACAATGACAAAACTAAGGTGAAAGATTCGGGCAAGTCTCACTTACGCTCGCAGTTCTGCTTCTTCAGAAATTCGGTAAGCCAAGGCATTTGTCAAACATAGGGAACCAGTCAGGCTGGTTAAACTTTGAAGCATATACACTTCTCACCTGCGCCACTTGCTCTAGAAAGAGCGACTTCGTCGTACGCGGCTCCTCCGCATGCCTATCGATCATGCGGCACTTCCACAGACTATGCAAACCTAAAAGAGCAAACATGTCGTACGGTACGGTTTCATTTTCAGAAAAAGGAAGGAAGCGAAGATTGTAGTCTTTAAGAACTAGGTCTTTTTGTAGAGTGCGTTGCAGCACATCGCAAAACAAAAACGCATCATTAGAGTATATGAAACAGTGTTCTATTGTCTCTGGCTTGTTACATAATCTACAGTTTACTGTCCAGGGTACAAATATTCCTTTTTCTTCGAGGTAAGTTTTAACGGGTAAAGTGGATGTGTGTAATTTAAAGAAGAACGTCTTAGTTGAGGGAGGCACTCCCATTTTCTTGACCCTTTTAAACACGTCGTTGATAGGTTCCAGTGTCAAACGGGTACGATAAAGTGGCAGAGGAAACAAGCTTTCTTTTTTGCTCCTTGAGAGTGCCTTTCTGGATACAGTAAACAAATATTCCAACGAAAATCTTGCTTTGAGGAAGCTAAGTGTGTCAACCACTTCCTTTAAAAAGCCCCATGGTGTGCCTTGAGAGCTTTCGACGGTTGAACCAATCAGATAGCTTAAACTACCAGAAAGACGTCGTTGGAGCATTACTCTGAGGAAATCGTGATTAACATTTTTAAAGAAAAATAATCGCGAGACCAGCTGTCGCACAAATATATTACAAAGACCTAAACCGCCGCATTCAAGAGGAAGAAAGAGATTGTCTCTTTTTATGGGCTCCCAAGTTGAACACCATATGAATGTAGCTAATATTCTGTGTATTTTCTGGATGTTGGTCCGAGAGCAGTGAAGCACCTGGAGCACGTACATAAGCTTAGAAGCTAGAAATACATTGCAAACACTAGCTCTAGTGAAAATTGAAATGTCCCTTCCTCTCCACGCGTCTGTTTTCTTTTTCAGTGAGGTTGTCAAGGAGGACCAGTAGGTCACGTTGCTACGGATTTGTGAGAGAGGTGCTCCGAGATATGTAAGGGGATTCCGGCTCCACGCTATACCAGCAAACAATGAAGGTTTTGTGGCCCAGGAACCATACCAGAAGCCATTGCATTTAGCAGGATTTACGGAAGCTCCTGTGACCTCACAGTAACGTGCTGTGAGATCAAGGGCTCTCTCGACGCTTCTCTTGTCTGTGCAAAAAAATGCCACCCCATCTGCATACGCAAGAACTTTTACTTCAACATTGCCCAGGGAGTATCCTTGAATACTTTCATTGTTTATGATGCTCAGACATAAAGGTTCTAAGTACAGGGCAAAAAGTAGCGGGGATAGCAGGCAGCCCTGCCTAACGGAAGATTTTATTTTGATTTCGTTGGAGAGAATATTATTGATGACGAGTCTTGTTGAACAGTTTGAGTAGCAAAGCTTGATACCATCTAAAAGTGTTGTCCCTACGTTGATATGGTTTAGCAGTGTAAATAAGAAGGAATGACTCACGCGGCCGAAAGCCTTCGTAAGATCTATTTGTACGAACGCTACCTGGTCGTTATTGTAGGACACGCACTCCAGTACTGAAGGAGCAACATGAATATTCGTTTGCATAGCTCGGCCTCGTATTCCACAAGTTTGGTGTTTACCTATCAGCGTTTCGATTACGCACTGTAGCCTGTCGTTAAGTATTTTTGCATAAATTTTGTAATCAACATTGCACAAGGATATAGGTCTGTAATTTTCCATATTTTTAAGCATCTCTGCGTCTTTTGTTTTTGGGATTAGTACTGTATGACCATGATAAAAGGAAGGCGGCAGAGCTCTCTGCACAAAGGCTTCGTGAAATAGAGCGAGCAGAACAGGAGATATAATGTCTGCGTACGCTTTATAAAATTCTCCACTCAGCCCATCAGGCCCAGGCGTTTTACCATTAGGGAGAGATTTAATAGCAGCTTTGATTTCTTCCAATGTTATAGGACCATCGATTAACTTTCGGTCTGTTTCTTCAAGTATCGGCATTTGAGACAAATGATGTTCAACTTCAGACTTCTCTTTCGTAGGTATTAGTGTTCCAAAAATATTCGTGTAAAGTTGATGGCATGATTTTACAATCTCTGTTGGGTCAGTGAGCGTCGATTCATTGTTGTTGATCTCTACAATTTCTTTCGTCAAGGCATATCGCCTTTCATCGTCCAGAGACCTCTTCGTAGGTTGCTCATCATGGAAGAAACGTTTCTTTCGAGAGCGGATCAAGGCTCCTCGATACTTTTCTGTTTCATATTTTTGTAGCTGACCTCGGACTACATTGACATCGTCACTATATTCACCTGGGTTAAGGCATTCCAATTCGTATAGCGTTGTTAGGTTCTTATGCAGTTCACGCTGTTCCTGTTTGTTTATGTATGATATTATCGTGGAGCGCTCAATTGCATGGTTTTTCGTCTCTTGCTTGAAACTGTCCCATTTAGCAAATATATGCATGTCGACTTTTTCTAGAATATGTGACAAGACCATGGGGATCTTTCTTGAGAAAGAAATGTCTTTTAGAAGTTTCACATTTAGCTTCCAAAAATCCCACTGTTGATAAACAGATCGGTGTCTCCGCGGACCAAAACAAGCTGTTACTAGGCAATGGTCGGAGAAGAAGACTGGTTTAACGTGGTAGTCGGTCATAGAGCCAATTATAGAGCCCGATACATAAATCCTGTCTAATCGCGCATGCGAGATGCCTTGAAAATGTGTGTAACGTATCGGTTCCCCTTTCCTATAAGCAACATCAGCAAGGTTATGCTCTTGAAGCATGCTCTGAAGAACAGTGGCACTTCTGTCATACCTAGTTGCTGATACAGATCGATCGTCTACGTTACAAAAACAATTGAAATCTCCCATTAGGACTATCGTTCTGTCAGTCCTAAGAAGTGGTACTAAAATTTCAAAGAATGATGTTCTTTCCTTCGGGGTATTAGGAGCACATAGACAAATGAAGCGCCAGTTCATCTGTCTAAAGCTGAGGTAACAGGAAATGAGACGCCCTTCCAGGTCGATAAAAACGGAGACTGATGACATATCAAGCTGCTTTCGAAAGAAGAGAAAGCACCCAGCGGAGACCCCAATAGCTTGGTTAACGCATATTTCATATTCCCTCATAAAAGGCTCTAAAGCTTCAGCAATACTTTCGTCTGAAGATAGCTTCGGCTCTTGCACCGCTGCTACGTCAACTTTCTCCTCTCTAAAAAGGCGCAACAGCTGATATTGTTTCCTTTTAGAGCGTAGACCTCTCACATTTAAGGTTACAAAATGTAAAGGAAGGGCGGCAGACATAAGGAAAATTAGGGTGTACTCAAGTTGCCACTTTGGCTGTCCTCAATGACCTTGAGGTTTGCCGATGGCTTTGAGCACGGCTTGTGTCGAGTGCCAGCCTGCTTGCGTTCTTTTATGGCTCTTGTTGGAGCGGTCACATCCGCGGAGGGAATGTTGTCCGGGTCAGCCTCGAAAGCAGCCTCTGGCATTTGAGTTGGCTGTAATGGATCAACGGACGATCCACTGACACCGGGCTCCGAGTCCACCTCAACAAGTGCCTGATCTCGGCTTGCAGCATCTTCTGCAGTGATGGTCGATTCTGACGTCGTAGATGACGTATCGTCCTCGCCAGGCGGTGGAGGTGGCTCAGGAAGGCCACCGGGGTCGTCTTTGGCCTGGTTGGTGCTGGGCACCGCGACTAGAAGTTATCGTTCAGTGTACTTTTCGAATGTTGCGGCCGACGGTGCTTGACCCGAAGCGTCGACAATCTCGGAGACATCCATCAATAGCTCCGACTGTTCTTCTGTCTCGCGCGACAGCTTGCCACGGAGTTAATTGCGTAAGTTGTGACGCAAGTGTCCGCGATGTGTCCGTAGATGCCACACTTAAAGCAGCGCGGTGTTCTACACTGCCGTCGAATGTGACCGACCCTGTTGCACCTAAGGCACACTGGAGGTCTTCCGGGGACAATGACGAGCGTCTGGATTCCGAACACCGGAAGCAGGTGAGGAATCCGTTCTTTGGTCATTCCTTCGTGCATGGTGATGTTTACTTCCCTGTTCAGGGCGTCCATGTGTTCCATTCCTGGACAGCGCCACTTCTCTCGATGTATGTTATGAACGACGCCGAAAGGCGTCAGAGCGTCGACGATGCGTCTATCTTCAAGATTGTCAGGAAGCCACAGGAGTTTTATCTTAAGATCACGTGTGTTAGGGTCGATCACCAGGCATTTCTTGCCTTTAACGAGCTCACCGCGGCGGCAGAGCTTTTTTTTGGCTAGGGCGTTGACGCAGGTCACCATCCACACATGGCCCATCTGAAATTGACCGGTGGCTTTGATATCTTTTAAGTCCAGCACATCTTTGAGAGCATCTCGGAAGTCGGGTGCATTGTATGGCCGCGCAGTCATGTCAGCGTGAAGGAATACCGAGTTAAGGACGAGGTTACCGGTTGGGAGACGTGGCAGGGTGACTTTGTACTCTCTTGAGACGATATCAGACGATTCAATAATAACTCGGCCAGTGGCCGATGCGGTGTTTCCACCAGAACTCATTATATAGCAGCCGTTCCAGACGGCTTCTTCGTCTTCCTCCTGAGCTACTGCCGGCTCGGAGATTTCTACTCTTACAGTTCGTGTTATACAAGAAACAACATGCCAGTTCGGCGTTCGCGACAGTTTTTCTTCGTAGGTTTGTCATGACGGTTGCCGGCAAAATCTCCACTTCCTATTAACAATCATACAATCATGTGGCTGCAGCAGAATCTAAAAAGTGCACAAGAGCCGCTGACATGCCGCTGACATGCCGCCGACCGCCTGATTTTGCAATGGCTTCCCCGACCTTGCGAACCAAGCGGGCTGCGACGACAGCGTCATCACGCTCGCACGAACGGACGGGGCCGCCTTTCCGAAGCACCGCTAATTCAGAGCTTGTCAACTGAGCCGTTACTACTAACCCTATGCCCATTGTGTTCCAATCACTTTGCAAAACAAAACACCGAGTAGAAAATGGACTTACTCCTTGATCAGCGTATTCATGGCCTCTTGTCTCTGGACGCCGCCGCGTGCTATCTTGGGTGGCTTGAAATGTGCACAAACCGATAACAAAGCTTCTCAAATTGTCGAGCCTTGAACCGCTTGAAGTTGAACTAGGCCTGATGAGTCCACCATCAGCCAGCTGCACCGGCCATTGCACCGGCATCAGCGCGACACGATCGAGTGGATGGGTGAATAATAAAATTATAAGTTCACTTATTGCAATGGGAGGTAGTTCGCGCCACCCGGCGGACAACTATCACCGCGCAGGGAGTCTAGTCAGATTTTCGGGGATTAGGACGAACATGAATATATTTTAATTAAAGCACCCGTCACTCCTCTTTTATGCAAGAGAGTCGCCAGTTTTCGTGTTCACCCTACGCAGTTGGTCTACAGGGTATTCCAAGGAAGGTATGCGTAAACAAGTAATGGCGGAACTGGCGGAACTTGCTGGGACGAGATCACTTCCGGTTCACCTGCTTCATCTGTATGTTTGCTCGGTGAGCAGGGATGAGCAGCGCGCCTTTTTTTTTAGTTTTTCTCGTTGTAAAATCGGAAAAGGTATGTCGAAGACCGGACAATTGACCTTGGACCGGACCTAAGATAGATCGGTGTATGTTTCTGGACCTTACGGAGCCAAGAAGAAGCACCGCATCTCGTTTTATTTGGCCTCCGTAGCCAAAGTTACGTAACCCTATGTGACGGGTCAGTGGAAATCTGTGTACACGTGAGACATTCAACGAAGTTAGACGCCCACAAATCAACCGAGGCATCGGCATGTGATTGTTTTGTGTGTTTCGTGCACGGGAGAGCGTGTATGAGAACTGCATCGCATCGTCAACTGCGCGGCGTCGCGGTGACTGTTCGAGCTGGGCAAAGCGAGACTACGCTACGCCTGTCGGACGTAGTTGAAGGAAGGCGCGCAGGATTGTGCAACTGGTGCTCGATCGTGCCGTGGAAGAAGCAAGCGGTGCGTTTCCGACGACGTGTAGAGATATCGTGATTGGGACAAAGCCGTCGCACTGTGTATAGTACGATTGTGCCGTTCGTTCCCCTCAAAAAGCTAGCGGCGTGTTTTCGACGACGAGTGGGGGTCTCGTGATTGTGACAACGTCGGCCTACCACGGCGATCCCTATATGCACGCGAATACAAGTGCAAACGCGACTGTCAAAAGGCTCTCTTAGATTCTAGGACCCAAGTGACAAAGTAAGAAAACGAATTTCGCGTCTGATTTGTTACGATCACGTGAGACATATCGCCTTTGTTCGAACTGTTCTGTTTGGGCAGAAAGCGCTGTTGTGTTTGACGACATGGGTGAGTAATAAAATCGAAAGTATGGTACCGATGCTGTTTCACGTCTTGCTTTAATCATGTTACAAACAGACGTTTTATTGCGTGCTGAAAAGAGAAATATGGCTCTTGAACTTCGAAAATTGACGTGTCTCGAATTAAAGTGGAACCGAAACTCTCAAAACTAGCTGTCTTTATTTCATTTTTATTTTTTGATTAGCTTGTTCGTTGGTTTCTGCTGGAGTTTCTTCAAGACTCGCATAAACTGTCTGTTTGCAATTCACATGCACACGAAAAGTAACGTCATAAAAAAATTCTGCTCTAGGATTCAAACAAAAAAGACGAAAGAACTTTTTTATGTATTAAATATTTTATGCAGTACCAAGTTTGTCTGTGCAATGAAAACCTCCGTTCAGGCTAAAATAAATAGATATATCTGGGTGTATACTAATCAATCTTTTAAGTACCGGTTATTTCCATAAGAAATCAAGTGTGATTCGTTCGATAAAGTTCTTTCGTTGTCTCGAAGAGTCGGATATGTGTTTTCCTCCATTTTTTCACCCAATATTTTTAACCATGGCCTAGTTAGGAGAGCTTTTTTTTTTTTTTTTTTCTTTTTTCTCTGCACGCGCTGCCATTAGCCCAATGTGCTACTTTTGTAGCCATTTGACGACGTCCTTACCGCTACCAGTCACCTTGAAGTTTCCTCAGGTGGAAAGAGACCCGACTTCTGACAGTGATTTCACCCAATATTTTGTGACTGTAGCTTATATAATTTGGTTTTTAAGTGATAGAACTTTTCTGTTATATTTGATATAGCAATACTGCCAGCCAGGTTTTGGTTATGAAATACATGTGCTTATTGTGTGTTTGTTTTCAGATTTTCTGGTTTTATCTTGGCCAGAAATCTGTGACTAAAGAAAAGCTGTTGTTATGAAGAATTTTGTAATTGGCAAACGAATACCAGAGAAAGCTTTTTTTTCATATTCTGGTTCATTTTTGTTGTGTACAACAAGTCCAGAATTCACTGCTCTGTTAAAGGCACAGTCATTTTTTAATGTTTTCGCATTTTGTACATATAATTTGTGTTCAAATAATAAAATATAATTTTTATCCAAATGAAGTTTTCTGAGCCAATTTTATAGTATGGAATGCGCCACGGCCTGGATTCCTCAAGTGTTAATCCCTTCTCCCAGTCTTACCTGGCCTGGGCAAACATGTGGCCACCTACATGTGACCAGACTTAATATTTGCAGAACATGCGGAAGTCATTGCTTACCAAGCCTGTGGCTTGTATACTTTTGTCTCTGCTGGGCAATGTAATGCCAGAGAGGATTGGTGGTCCTGAATAAAAGCAGCACTCCGCCTACCCATGTTCTATGGGACACTTTTTTTCTTTTGTTGACCAATTTGAAACAAGCCAAATAGGGTGACCATCTTTCGGATTGGTGGCCTGGGATAAAAGGAGCGGTCAGTACCCAGTCTTCTACCAGACAGTTTTTTTCCATCATTGAATAAGTTACTGCCAGTCAACACTGGTCGGACATGTGCTGAGGATGTTTTTAGGACTGGTGGCCGGGGATAAAAAGTGTGGTCAGTAGCCAGGCTTCTACTGAACACTTTTTTGTCTACGTTGACCAAGTTGCTGCCGGTCAACATTGGCCGGAAAGGTGCTGAGGATATTTTTAGGACTGGTGGCCGGGGATGAAAAGAGTAGTGAGTCCCAGGCCTCTACCGGACACTTTTTTGTCTTCGTTGACCAGGTTGCTGCCAGTCAACATTGACCAGACAGATGCTGAGGATGTTTTTAGGACTGGTGGCCGGGGATGAAAAGAGTAGTGAGTCCCAGGCTTCTACCGGACACTTTTTTGTTTTCGTTGACCAGGTTGCTGCCAGTCAACATTGACCGGACAGGTGCTGAGGATGTTTTTAGGACTGGTGGCCGGGGATTAAAAGAGTTGTGAGTCCCAGGCCTCTCCCGGACACTTTTTTGTCTTCGTTCACCAGGCTGCTGCCAGTCAACATTGACCAGACAGATGCTGAGGATGTTTTTAGGAGTGGTGGCCGGGGATAAAAAGAGTAGTGAGTCCAAGGCTTCTACCGGACACTTTTTTGTCTTCGTTGACCAGGTTGCTGCCAGTCAACATTGACCGGACAGGTGCTGAGGATGTTTTTAGGACTGGTGGCCGGGGATGAAAAGAGTAGTGAGTCTCAGGCTTCTACCGGACACTTTTTGTCTTCGTTGACCAGGTTGCTGCCAGTCAACATTGACCGGACAGGTGCTGAGGATATTTTTAGGACTGGTGGCCGGGGATGAAAAGAGTGATCAGTACTCTGCCTTCTACCGGGCACTTTTTTTGTCTTCATTGACTAAGTTCATGCCGGTGAACATTGGCCGGATGAGTGCTGGTCACCTTTTTGAATCGGGTGACCAGGGAGGAAACAAAGACTTGGTGGCCAAGCCCTTCCCGAACATAATTTGGTGATTGGTTGCCAATGGAAAAACTAAGACTCTGTGGCCGGGGACTTAATAGTGATCTTTTGGGGACCTTTGGCGAGCTGTTTTCCAGTGGCCGGGCTGGCCAGGCAGGTGCCGAGCAAAAATCAGGTATTGGCCAGTGTCGGGCCAAAATTTTGTGCTGCCTGGGGACGTGGCTGCATTGACGCCTCACACTGTTATCGCCATCTGAAGGTGAACGCCGGCCGTGCTATCAGCCCCATGACACGGCTGCCACGGCAGCCGCGTCGTGGCGCTGATAGCACGGAGCTGTCGACGAACCGTCGTTCACCTTCATATCGCGCACGACTGTACATAAATTTTATATTTCTTCACAAATAGAAAAGTCAGTAGATCTCAAATTTCAAATGAACGCTCAACCGGGCCAGTCCAAGCCCACCTTGAGATAATTATTCCCGGAATGAGCTAACTCTTTGCTATTTGTTGTAAAAGCAGGCTCTTGACAATAGCCCCAAATTTGGTCAGTTGTGACGTCGGATGAACTCAGAAGGTTCCGAGATGAGACGCGGGTGATCCTGTTTCAACGGGTGAAGGACAACTGAAGAATGGCCGATCCATGCCGACTTTCCAACCGCTTTTTTTTTTCTCGAGAAAACCACTAATTGTAAAGTATTCGCCATAGTACCGAAATGTGCTGAAAAGCCGTATATTTTATTTTGCACTTGTTTGGGTACTCGGTTGTCCTTTAGAAATTCAATGACGAGGCTGAAGTGTTAAATTTTTAAATGATCAACAAATACGTCTTAGTAACATAGCTATACGGCTTTTTTATGCCAGTTTTCTCAAAAGGGCTTGTTTGTAAGTGTTTGCCACTGGACCAAGATGTGAGCTATTGACATACATTTTATAATCCGCCCTCAGTTGGGGACTGGGTTGTCCTCAAAAAGTTCCCCGGCGATGCGCGTGTGCCAGGGAATCAGCTCCACTGTGGGACCGGTTTTATTAAAAATAACTAATTTTGAAATATTTGTCATAATATCAGGATCTAATCGAGGGTTGTACAACTTCTATACTCGTTTTTTTTTTTTTTTGCAGGTGATTGGGTTGTTCCCTAAAGACTCCCGCGGTTAGAATGGAGATATCTCAAAAGTTCAACGAATGCGTAAACACGGGCGGAGCATGCTCCAATTTTAAATTCAGATCACTACCGCGGTTCCATTGCCTTTCTATTTGAAATTTTGTTTTCAAAACAATGACTGATATACAGTTCTATGTCTCGATCTGCGTTTTCTAATTTGGCCCGTATTTTTATTTTCAACAATTAGAAAGTCATTCAACAAAACGTTTGGTAATTTCTCATATTTTCGTGATGATTGTAGTGATGATTATCCCGCTGGCCGTATAAAACAAACGCATACATTGCATATGCCTATGTCTCTAGATGAAGTGAAGCGATATATAAAACGTAATATAAACACCCTGTGTATATTATATAGGTATAATGAATTTACAGTTGTAGAGCGTTGGGACGTGTTGAAAGCGTCTCACGAACCATACACTCTACGCTAAAAATGGCACCCGGGGGAGAGGGGATATAAATCAACGCGTAAACAATTATGTTCCTGAACTAGTTAGGCCGTTAATCCATCCATAGATGTGTCATACAAATTCGAACCTATAGAATTTCAGGGGTTATGCTGACATAGTAACCCAGGAGCGGAGGAAAATGGGTGGAAGCTTTGTGCTGTTTGTCCCCTTTTTTTTTCTTTCCTTGTCCTGGGTTAGCCTGCCAGTATTCAACGTGCTCTCTTAAGCTATAACTTTATTTTCAGCACATTTTATGTTTTAGAACAATTCAGGAATCAACTATTCTTTAACCTACTAAATTTTACCGCACGACAACGGGACTATACGAAATATTGACGTATATGAAATCACTCATTGGAAGTTGTCTAGAAGTGGCAATGTTATTTTTTTATGGCAACATCGCCATAAGACAGCAAGAGATAATTATAAAAAAAAAATCCGTATAATTCAGATTCCATTTCATTTATTATCTTATTATTTTTTTACTACTGATATTGGCGTGTTTTGCACGCGACATATACTTTGCTTTGGCGGGAATTTGCAGAATGCTTAAAAGTTAAAGTTGAAAACACCATGTGGCCATAATTAGCACATTGTAATTGCTGTCGTCATAGAAGCCTCCGAGAAGTGAAAGTAAAGGGCACTGGCGGGTGCTCTAATAATGAAAGGCGTTTGTGCATAACCATTGTACAAAGTGGTACGCATTCGCAATCATAGTGTCTTAAATAGTGGAAATGTCATAATATTAATGGCAAATTGATAAAGCTATGACTTTTGTGAAGACGTGCCTTGTTTACTTAACTACTTCCAATTATTTTCGTAGGTTCGACTTGTATTTGTTACACTGGTGGCGTGTTTATTAACAAAAAAACATATGTGAAGGAACATCTTGCCTTGAAACAAGACGATGAACATACACAGGGCTGTTCAGTGAGTAACGCCCCCCCCCCCCTTTTTTTTTTTTGTCGTTGCATAATATATATCTTAACATAAGACTTTACAGACTGCAACCTTCAGGTTTTCGCCATACGCGTGTGTCGTTTCAAAGGGCGCTAGAGCCGTACATGACTATAGCGCCGCCTCTGACATTTGTTTAAATCAACGAGCTTTTTTTTTTTTAATTTAGTGTAAAAAAAACAGTGGGGAACATTTGCAACCGCTTGTGTGCAGTAGATGGAAGTTCTGCAGTTGAGAGGGGAGCAACAACGGTTGGGCTCAAAGGACGACATCGGGATGTGCAGAAACGGAGCTGCTTGATCGGGCGAGGTGAGGGCGTCCTGCTTCCACTACTGGCCCTATCATGTTACAGTGCGCTGATGACATCAGTCGTGCGGATGGGCACATCACAGGACGGGAGTCGGCCCTATAGCTTAGGCCCGCTTCAGACGGGCAATTTCGCCCAGCAACTTGACGTCGCAACTCTAGCAACACGGGCCGCCCGCGTTCACACGCAGCAACCGAATTGCTACGACTTGCCATCATTATCATGAAATTTGATTTTTCTTACACTATTTAGACGCACAGCTACGCGCTAAAAACGTGTTTTTATATCTTTGAATGGTGTTGAAAATACTACCTCATCTTTCTGAAAAGGTTTATTTCCAAAAACGATCCATTTCAAACCAGAACCAAGTTTATAGCTATCATCATCACCACCACAGGAGTGTCACGTGAAAATATCGCGTCCCTGATTGGCTGCAGCCGTTTCAAACATCTTGGAATTGCTCCAAGTTGCTCGCCCGTTCAAGCCGGACCCGATCTCAGCGATTCGTGTCGATCTTGGGAAAGCTAGGGAACAACCCGCCAGCAACCTCAGAATTGCTGAAAAAGTTGCCCCGTCTGAAGCGGGCCTTAAGGCCCGTTCACACGATGCATTTTTCTCGCGCATCTAGTGTCGCGAAATGTAGTTTCGCGAAATGGTTGCGCCGTCTGAACGAGTCCGAAAAGGACGCGCCCATCTAAAAAAAGTTGCGCGCACACCTCGCTTCTGGAGCGAGCTTTTTCTGAAACTTTGTCGAGTCCTGTCAATCACTTTGAGGGCGCCGCCAATGGCCGCTCAGAAACGCTCTCACGTGGCCTTTGAGGGGGGAGCGAGCTGTTTGAGAAGACCACTTCACTGCCGGTGTTGTAGCCGAGTCAAATCCGAAAAAACCGAAACCACAAACGATGAATACTGCCTGCGCTTCCGCAAGCACGTCAAGCACCATTGAAGGAAAAGTGAGTAGCATATCGGAAAAAATTCCAGCGATGGACGAAGACGTAATTGGTGATGATGATAATTCGCGTCTATTTTTAGTCATAATTAAGAAATAAAACCTTGAGACAAGGAAACAAAAAGGGACGTACACAGTACCGTCTCAAAACCAGCCCAGCGTACAGCTCTCATTTATTTCCACAACAGTCTTCTTCTTTATCAACCTCCATCCAAATTATACATATTCAACAGTAAATAAATTAAATGGCAGTAAGTGACAATTCAATAACTAGTAAATGACAATTTAAGAGTAAATTAAGTAAATGGGAAGTAAATGACAGCTGTATGCTGTGCTGGTTTTAAGACGGCGGTGTGTATGTCCCTTTTTGTTTCCTTGTCTTAAGGTTTTATTTCTTAACTATGATTGTTCACCAGCTCGCCTGCGTTTTGACTCTTAGAATGTGGCAGGAAACGGAGAACACGACGCTGAATGGCTAATGGTGATGATGATGGTGGCTTTCAACTGAAGCGCCACTTTACGGTCAACACCCAAACTATTTTCGCGAGTCTAAATGTCATCATTGTTGCACGTGAAGCGGTACGTGCGAACGAGCACATTTCGCGAAACGTGAGTGTCGCGAAACTGTTGCGCGCCTAAAAGATGCATCGTGTGAACAGACCTTTACCATCAGCACAGATAGTGAAATTGTGATTTTCTACGTTCTCGTCTATTCAAATATACATGTGAAAGATGGGTTCCTCAAACCCTCACAGCTGAGCAGAGGCACTAGAGGATTTGGCCATTTCTTCTGAACTGCAGGATCGCTTCAATGTTGAAAAGGAGACCTTTTTTGTTCCGAATGGTAACAGGGGACGAATTCTGGGCTTCCTCATTTTCGCCGGAGTCAATAAATCAATCTATGGAGTGGCATAATCCCCAAGTCTCGAAAACAAAGAAGTTCAAGTAGGCTTCTTCCCCCGGAACCATGATGATCACCCACTTTATGGGCATTGATGTAGTAATTCTCGTTGATGTGTTGCGCAAGGGTGAGACAATGTACTCGGACGCCTACATCCAGACCCATGAAAAGCTTGAACGGTCTTACCATCGTGTGCGAACTGACATGAGTCCAGGAGACATTTTCATTCGGCACGCCGATGCCCTTCCTCACTCAAGTACCAAACCCAGGGGGCAATCGCCAAATCTGTCTGAACTGTACACCCCCATTCTCCTTAGAGTCCTGATTTAGCGCAGTCAGATTTTCTTCTTTTCGGGCCACCGGAGGATGCACTGCACGGAACGCAGTTCATCGTTCATCTTGACAACGTGGAGTAGGTGATTCGTGGAGTGAAGACATGGATCCGATAGCACGAAACGAGCTGGTAAAAGAAAGGCATTACTCCAGAATTCAAAACTACATCCTGTATGACATATACATTTTTTTATGCGAAAAAGCGTTTCTTGTTTTTAGGTTCCTTGACGTTTACCGTCTCGAGGACACCGTCACGACGGAAAGTACACGGTTTCTCAAAAGCTGAGCTTGGCGGAAGTGTCGTATCCGCTTGACGCTGCTTCGCAACACGCCGGAAAAGCTCGGAATCGCAAATTCCCGGAGGTGTTTAGGCCACGTTTTCTACGGGACTCTCCTCCCGTCGGGTGACTTGTCGCACGTTTGAAATTCAGTCAGTTCACGCCTCGTCGTGACGTGAAAAATGGTCTTTCTGTAGAAAAGTTTACCACAATCTTCTAGAAGTCGAGAAATTTACGTTTCCATGAATGAGCTATGTTAATTTCGCACTTATTTGACCAGAATTCACCTAAAACAACAAAAGACACTAGGAAGAAAACACGAAAAACAACCGCAATAAAGGCAAAAAAGTTAGTCGTGGGTGTGCACCGGCTTTATCATCGCGAGCGTTGCGGAGCTAGAAAGTCACGCGGCTGCAGGCGGAGACACGATGTTCAAAACCCGCCTTTCCAGATGTTTGTACCTAGACTTCCTTTAAGTCTGACTACAACCAACGGTAGGGTAAGATTGGGCGCATTAAGCAGCGCCAGAAGTGCTTCGTTTTTTCGCTGGTGCAAATTCCTACTACCAACAAAATTAGTCATGCACCGAAATAAAAAAGGAAGAATCAGGCACTTTGAGTATGCCTGATTAATTTTAGTCGGTGATAGGAAATCCGCAAAGGCTATGAGCGTCGCGACTGTATGTACCTTTGACGCGACCTGATTTACTTTTTTTTGGATTCTAGCGACGGCTGCGGTTCAGACTTGCACAAAAACGGAATGTATAGTTGCTAAAAACTCGTTCTTCTGAAAAGCTCCAGCTTATTTTCGTCATAATCGCGTTCCTCGAGTTAAAACCCTTGTGAACAGAGCGCGCCTATTAATGCTGTGGTAGTGAGAGGCTTGTGGTGATTTGCACCTTTCCCAACGTCGTGGCCGTTTCTTTTTTTTTTTTTTTTTTCGTTACGGGCAAAAGTATACCTCGCTGAAATTATTTCCAGTTCCGTATTTGTGTACTGTTTTTACCCGTGACAATAACTTTTTTTCTACAGAGGCGTACATATTTCCTAACTTGCAAAGTCACCAGACGTAAAAGACTGCAGGGCTACAGTAAAACAGAAAGAACATAAAGGGAAAAAAAACGAACATTTATGATTTCACAGAAAACCAAATGTTAGAAAGGGTATTTTTTTGGAATCAGTAGGGATAGGAATGTGCATATACTGTAAACGACGGAATTTTCGCGTGGACCTAATTTTCGCGAATTTCGCGAACCGCCTTTGATTCGCGAGAAATAGGTCCCGCGAACAATTCGAAAAATATTTCATCACGTTGAAAGCGGCATTGAGACACCGGGGAAACACGCGTCCAAAAAGCATAACGATATCATTATACACGATATGTGAATATGATATGGAAAGTATCCTATAGTAAATATTGCCATATGTCGGAATTCAGCTCACCTCAAGAAGTTTATTTGGTACCTTCTGACAAGTCCTGCCAGAGTATAGCCGAATCGGATTGTGTCTCTGCGGTTCTCGAGATCCACATACACTTCAATCAGCCATGCTGCGTGAACGGGCTTCATAGCACCTGCTCGCAAGTCGATCTTAACGTCAGCTGCACTTTGTCCTTTCTCCACCACCTCTTGTACACATCCGGCATACCACTGGGTAAAGCGGTTCATCATGGCAGTCTTCAACACATTGCTAATGTTTAGGTCGTTCGGTTGCAGGAGTCCCGTGCATCTTGCCGGGACGAAGACGTACTCAATGTTGTTTGCAGCTAGTTTCTGCAGAAGACTCTTCGTACGATGTGCAGCGAAGATGTCAAAAATGCAAAGTGCATGTTGACTGGCACCACCCACACGACTCCTGCATGTCTCCCCGTACGGAAGACGAACAGTGTCGACAAATCGCAGCATTGTGGCTTCGTTGCTCCAGTGGTTGTCACTGTGCCACACGTCCCAGTCATTTGCAAACATGACCTTGGCAAGGCACCTGTCTGTTTGCCTGCATATAACACTTGAGGAGGCAAGAGTTTGCCAGAAAGCGTCGTGGTCATCAAAACGGTGACTTCCCTTTTGTCGTCCAAGACAACCACCCCAACTTGCTTGGAACCTCGGGCCTCTATCGTCCACTTCCTGGCCGGAACCAGCTTGACACCTGTTTGGTCCCAGTTGAGCATCAAGTCGTAAGGAATACTGAAGTGGTTTCTCTTCTCGTCGATAGTCTGCAGGAACTTCTTCTTGGCACCCTCGAAACCGTTTGGAAAATTTCACGCAGTCTTCGTGGCCTTAAGCTTGACGAATCCAACCCTGTTCAGGAAAGATCTTGGCCAGGGTCTGTCGAGAAAGAGAGTCCCACCAAACTCTGGCAAGAGTGTGGGCTTGGTCGCCCGCACAATGCCCAGTGCAGCAGCGATGCAAATCCTGGAGTTTAGAACCCCGCCCCCTTCTCTGAGCTCCACAATGTACACCCGTACGTCATCATCCAAGTTTCCAAGCACAGGCTTGACACCTCGAAGTTTACCAGGCAAGGTAGCCAGCTCTTTTGAATGATAGGGCTTGCAGGCTTGGATATAGAAAATCTTCATCCCCCTGACGGTGCTCTCGATGAGAAGCTTTTCTCTTCCATCGGAAAACTTCCTCACTGCAGCAATTTTCCCAATTTCCGCAGTATATTTTCCAATCTTACATCTAAGTTTGTCATTGTAAGCAGAGTAGGGCCCTCGTTTCCGCTTTCGGGAGTCCACGGCGGTAGAAGCGGCAATAG